>NC_069503.1:730193477-730518477 GCF_027579735.1 Bombina bombina | reverse complement strand
CTACCGATATTCTAGGTCTCCCCTTACCCCAAAAAAACTTTGTACATGCCTTGTTGAATCTAAATAAATCCTGCTTAGAGATAAACAGCGGTAGATTTTGTAATAAATACATTAAGCGCAGAAAAAAAATTGATTTAATTAACATAATTTTAGCTGAAAGAGAGAGGAAAAACAATTTCCATCTCTGTAATTCCATCTCCAAATTTAAAAAAAACTGCGTATAATTCAAAGTATACCACTTATGAGGGTTGTTTCCTAGTTTAATGCCCAAATATTCTATCATAGCCACTTCTCTAAATGGATGATTGGTGAAACTTGTTTTATTTTTCTTTATCCACAAGATCTCAGATTTCTGGGTGTTGATCTTGTACCCCGTAAATTTACTAAAATGGTTTATTATCTCCAAGCTTTTTGGTATATTAGTCTTTGAATCACTTAAAAACAGAATAATATCATCTGCATAAAGTGATACCACTGTTTTTTGTTTACCAAGACTAATACCCTTTACTTCCTTTCTTATATAGATTGCGAGTGGCTCTAATGATATATTAAAAAGTATTGGGGATAGCGGGCATCCTTGTCTGGTACCCCTTTGGAGTGTTATATATGGAGTAAGTGCCCCGTTTACACAGATTTGTGATCTAGGCGTTTTGTATATTAATTCAATTATATTGACCATATTACCAAAGAACCCGAACTGGGTTAGAGAAGTCATCATGTGCTCCCATATTATCGAATCGAACGCCTTCTCCGCGTCTATAGTTACTAATGCCAAATCTGATTTACATTTACTTTCTGTTCTATTTAATTTGTTATAATAATCAATTGTTAATAGCACTCTACGAATGTTTCTGGCAGCATTTTGCCCTGGCATAAATCCCGTCTGGTCTGGGTGGATTATGTCACAGACTACTTTTTTGAGCCTATCTGCAATAATGGACATTAGAATCTTATAATCATTATTGAGTAGAGATATGGGTCTGTACGAACCCATATCTTCTTTTGGTTTGCCTTTCTTATGAATCAAAGTCACTATAGAATCCGTGAAATATGGTGATTGCTTTTGGTTATGTACGAAATATAAATCAGGACCTGGTGCTTTCCCTGATTTCATTGCCTCAATGGCTATATTTACTTCCTCTATACTTATTTCTGCATTTAATTGAGTTGCTTTTTCTCTATCTAGTTTTGTTAAAGTGATTTCTTTCCAGAAGTTCTCTTTTGCCTGAATGTCTACTTCCCCTTGTGAGTATAGTTTTTGATAATATGTCCCGAATTTCCGACGCTTTAGTATAAGTATTATTTTTATGTTTTATCAGAGTACATACATTTTTATTTTTCCTGACCTCCCTCATTTTAGCCAAATGTTTGGCTGATATTCCTTGGAGGCCTTGCCAGTAATTCTTATTTTTAATATCTTCCAATGCCCATTTATTAATCAGAAACAACTCTCTCTCTGCTTTGGCCCTTATATAATTATCCCAGGATACCTTATTGGGGTTTATAATATATTTTCTGTATACATTTTTAAGCTGATTCGCTAATTGTACCTCCCTAGCCATCTGTTTCTTTTTCTTTCTGATCATATACTGTTTAATTTCCCCCCTCAATACGGCTTTACCCGCTTCCCAGAAAATTTCTGGTTTGTGTCTGTATCCTTGGTTCAGCTCAACATATTCCTGCCACCTTTGTGTCAGCCAATTACGAAAACCTAAGTTGTTAACCATATACCCAGGAAATCTGAAGGTATTTATATTTGACCGCTCTGGTGCGTGTAATATAAATTTAAGTGATATAATTGCATGGTCCGATAAGGTAAAGTCTAAAATTTCCATTTCTATATCCATTTTCAACATTTTTTCTTCTACTAGAAACAAATCAATCCTAGAATTTTTTTTTGTGTGCTTTAGACTCGCAAGAATATTCCCTCATATCTGGATGTTGGGCTCTCCAAACATCCTTGACTCTTAATATTTTACAGAATTCTCTGAAGAAACTAGCCTCCCTTTTATATTTACCAGAGCATTTCTTTTGTCTTAATCTGTCTATTTCAGGGTATAAGGTCATATTGAAATCACCCGCCAGAATTAAATTCTGGTCTAAATAAGGAATTAATTTATCTTTAAAGGGACAGTCAAGTCCAAAAAAAACTTTCATTTTTCAAATAGGGCATGTAATTTTAAACAACTTTCCAATTTACTTTTATCAACAATTTTGCTTTGTTCTCTTGGTATTCTAGTTGACAGCAAACCTAGGGAGGTACATATGATAATTTCTAAGCCCTTGAAGGCCGCCTCTATTTTATTTACTTTTCACAGCATGGGAGAGCAAGCTCATGTAAGCCATATAGATAGCATTGTGATCACGCCCGTAGCTAGTGGCAGACACTGCACTAATTGGCTAAAATGCAACTATATGCAAAATAACTAAAAGTCATGTGATTAGGGGCGGTCAGAAGATGCTTAGATACAAGTTAGTCACAGAAGTAAAAAGTGTATTAATATAACAGTGTTGGTTTTGCAAAAAACTGGAGAATGGGTAATAAAGGGATTATCTATCTTTTTAAACAACAAAAATTCTGGTGTTGACTGTCCCTTTAAGTTTGTTCCAGAATTCCTTATCAAAACTATTTGGGCCATAAATATTACAGATTGTCCATCTCTTAGAGTCTATTTCTATTTGAAGTATTAAAAATCTGCCTGCAGAGTCTCCTTCTGACTTTATTATATTGTATGTTAGCCTATTGTTTATCATTATGGCGACTCCACATCTCCTTGTTATACAAGGTGTCGCTATAATCTCGGCTATCCAATTGGGCTTAAGTTTAGGTATTTCATTTTCTCTTAAATGGAGTTCTTGCAGTAAAATTATATCAGGATTACATTTTTTAATAGTTTTTAAAATGCCTTTGCGTTTCATTGGGGAGGTTACACCTCCAATATTCCACGAAATAAACCTCAAATTTTCTCCCATATCACCTATCTTCTAATTTCTAGCTGGCTGTATTTCCGGTGCCCATGGGTGGAGAGAAGAGAAGGAGAAAGGAAAAAAAAAAGAAAAAAAGAAAAAAAGGCCCACCCCACTCAATAACCCAGCCCTAACCATACTGGTCTACTTATTCTATTAGCCATCAGTACCATAATGTCTGTCTCATTTAATCCTGTTGTATATAGCCCAGAGGAGCTAGATATTTATCTCATTTCTAATGCAAAATAGCTTTGCTTCTTCTGGGGAATTTAACACTACCTGCCCTTCCTTTCCTTCAGCGACTATTTTCGCAGGGTATCTTAAATTCGCTTTCATCCCTTCCTTTATCAGCCCTGAACAGTAAGGGGACATTTATTTTCTCTTGGTAGAAGTATCTACCGAAAAATCTTGGAAAACTAATATCTGCTTACCCTCTATTATCAATGGGTGACATTTCCTGTATTGTCTCATGATGGATACTTTGTCTTGAAAATTAAGGTAGCGAATCATGTCTACCGCTGCTTCTCAGGAACACACTTGCCGTTAGCTTGGGGACCGGCCTGCTCAGGATACCTCCCGAACCTGCCCGCCTCAGTAACCACAGCGTACCACTCCCAGCAGCTTTGCCGTCTCTTGGCATTCTTCTGGAGCACCAGCTCCCTGCTGTAAGTCTGCTCTCAGCCGTGGATCAGCTCCTAATGGTATCCGCTTTAGCCTTGCTGCACATCACGTGTCTCCCCTGTGAGACCGTCTCTGATGTGTTTAGCTGTCAGGACAGTATGGTTATTGTCGGTACCACCCGACCATGGTGGTAGAATAGGACCTCCTATCTGCTCCGCAAAAAGCTTTTCCTTCCAGGGCGCTCTCTGGTATCAGACCACCAACAGAAGCTATGATCTGGGGAGATGTAGAGTTGTAGCTCGGTACACAGAGCTCAGAGCACGTGTCTTGTCTCACGCTCCTCCCAACCGGAAGTCCCTGTATGCACATCCTTGATGCCATTCACTCCTACTTGCACATGCAATGCTGTTTCAGAGACAGACACATACCTGAGTGAATGTTACCTCAGGGAAGAAGCCTCTTGTCCTGCCCCCTGTTCTTTACACTCAGCTGACACACCACACTCAGGCATCACATGCTTACAGCATCCAGCAACCCCTAGGGCATCATCCTCTCTCTGCCCTCCACTCTCACTTCTAAGCAGGGGTACACCAAGCTCTTCCACCAGTCCCTCTACTCTAGGGCCTGACACAAGGCACACATTGTCATAATCAATGGCAGTATGTCCCTTTTCACAGGAACAATACACTACTGGTACAGGCTCAGGTAAATCTGTATTAACCCTAGGCTCTCCCTCCCAGCAACCAGGTTCAAGAGAATCAACATTGCCATAATCATTTGCAATACATCCATCTTCACTAGAACAAGACATTACTGGTTTTAACACAGACATAGCTCCATTAACCCTCAGCCCCCCTCCCAGCAATCATGTTCAAGGGAAGTATTCTCCATCCTTTGGTAGGATACCTCTGGCTCTGGTGCAGCTAGAGATTTGTCCATCCCCAGCCTCCCCTCCAGGTCCCCCAAAGTTTTACACAGTACCTCAGTTGGTGCAGGGCCCTTTGATGGCCCTTCCAGGTTGCAGGTGTTGTCTTCTGGGGCATACTGACAAAGCATCCGGCCCAAATCACCCCCCAGTAAAACATCAACAGGGATATCCGCAGAAATCCCAACCTTCCGCAAACCTTTTCCCACACCCCAATCTAGGTAAACTTGTGCCACAGGCACTGTGGGACAAACTCCCCCAATTCCTTGAATGGACACAGTCCACCCTGGTATAATGTTCTCCGGCTTTACCATTTCAGGATGCACCAAGGTAACCGAAGCTCCACTATCCCTGAGTCCTGTTGCCACCTAGTAACCCATAGATACCCTCTATATGTTATCTCTCCACTTTTGCCTTGTGAACCCAGCCACAAGCAAAACAGATTCTGGTCCCCCAGCCACATTCCCACCCTCAGACTTCTTCTCTAGGCAGGTAAAACTCAAATGTCCCATCTGGTTACAATTAAAACACCGGCGGATATCCCCCTAGCCCTATGTGGCCCTTGCCACTCTGGCTGAAGGGTGTAGAGGAGATGGTCTCTCTGCTGGCTTGCCTGCCCTTTTCCACTTAGAAGATCCAGTTTGAACAGTTGCCTGCCTTGCTTCACATGCTTTGTTGTTGACATAATCATTAGCCAGGTCTGCAGCCTCTGTCACTGTTTTGGGCTTTCTGTCCAGAATCCATTCTCTGGCCTCAGGACTGTGTGTATGCAGAAACTGCTCCAGGATCATCAAATCCTCCAAAGCCTCATGGGTGAGGATTTTTTTGGTCCCCGGTCCATTGCTTAAAGGGACACTCATGTCAAAATGAAACTTCCTGATTCAGATAGAGCAGGCAATTGTAAACAACTTTCCAATTTACTTCCATTAACAAAATCTGCACAGTCTTTTTATATTTACACTTTTTGAGTCACCAGCTCCTACTGAGCATGTGCAAGAATTCACAGAATATACTTATATGCATTTGTGATTGGCTGATGGCTGTCACATGATGCAGGGGGAGTGGAAATAGACAACTTTGCAATTTATTTAAATAAAATCTACTACTCATTTGAAGTTCAGACTCAGTGCTATTGCATTGTCTTCTTATCATGCATTTCTTGATTATCTAAATCTACTGTATTGACTGGTCCTTTAAAAGCAGCCCTCAGCTATGCAACAGCTGTCACCTGCACTTTACTGGACACTCCGAAATTTGATCCTGTAGAAAGCTGTTTTTATGGCCTCATGGTCTTTGTCATCCTCCACTGGCAGGGAAGCAAATACGTCTATGGCTTTACCCTTCAAGCGAGGATAGATAGCCAGTGGCGTCACTAGGGTTGGTGTCACCCGGTGCGGTAAGTTATGGTGTCACCCCCCCCAGAAAGCAGACACACACAAAAACACAGGCAAACACTCAGACACACTTAAAACATACTCAGATGTCTATGCATCTCAACATTGTATTTCTTTGAATTTCAATAAAAATTTAAAAAAAAAAAAAAATTTTTTGTTGTCACCCCCTAGTGGGTGTCACCCGGGTGCGGCCCGCCCCCCCCCCGCCCCCCCCCCCCTAGTGACGCCACTGTAAATAGCAAACCCATTGATCTGGTGGCAACTGATACTGCTTGCATACTTTCTCAAAGCCCCTCAGAAAAATATCCAAGTCAGTGTCTTTTTCTAATATTAGAAAATACTTCAGGTGGGGCTTCTCTGTTGCTGGTTCCCTGTGATCACTGGTTTGGGGAGACAGACTGGTTTTGTTAATCAGCAAAACCTCTAGCTTGTGTCTCTGTTGAGCATCCTTTTCCTCTTTCTCTCTCTCTCTCTCTCCAGCCTCTCTCTCCCTTCTTTTTCTCCTATTGATACCTGAGGATCAATTTTATTTTTAGTTTGAGTTCAGCATCCCCCAAGTACCTGAGTGCTGTAGCTCAGACTCCATGCCACTCACAGGGTTAACAGTGTTAGGTACCAGCTCTTGGGTTACAGGTTCCACAGTAACCCTTTCTGTGTCTGTTTCCTGCTTTGCTGGGATGCAGTCTTCTGGGATGCAGTCTGTGTGATTGTGGATCAACTGCTCATTTGTTTTGCCAAAAGTTGCTATGGTTCTTTCTTGACAAAGCAACTCAAGTAACTCCTGTAAAGCTTGTGGGATATTTCACTATCAGACCAAACTCGGCTAGTAGTCTTCTTATCCCAGTGTCGAGCCGGAATGATAGGGAATATCCCAGAGCAGAGAAAGTTTGCAAGATGAGGTAAGAGGCTCTCACCACAGACAGGATAGTCTTCAGCGGCAACAGGCAGGGAATCAGAGAAAGGCAGTTCAAGGGTAAACCACAAGAAGGGTCAGGCAGGTAGGGTTTGGCAACGGTAAAGCAGTCCAAAGGTGAACCACTAGAATGGTCAGGCAGGCATGGTTTGGCAACAGAGAGGAAACCTAGAACAATAGGGGTTAATCAAGCAGAGTGGCCAGACAAGCAGAGTTCAGCAGCAGTATATCAATCCAGCAATTTAGGGGTTAACAGGCAGAGTACTCAGACAAGCAGAGTTCAGCAGCAGTATATCAATCCAGAAATGTATGGGTTAACAGGCAGAGTAGTCAGACAGGCAGGGTTAATCAACAATAAGGCAATCAGAGCAATAACAATCTATCACACCCAGGAGCACACAAAGTAACACCTATACTTGGGCAGTGATAGATCGTTCTGAGCAACATACATAGCACAGGATTCCGCCACAGGAATCCGGATCGGCATCAGAGAGAGGAGCGTGCGGCAATGACGTCAGTGCTGCACGCATCTGGACCCGACACAGCCCCTGACAACAAGCAGGAAGGAGACACCGCGCCCCTAGCAACAGCTAGAGCGGCGTGACAACTCCTTGGACATCTTTCTGTATCCTTCTATACTTTGAGTAGAGACAGACAACAAGAGGAAGGAGAAAATAATTGCACTGCATGTCTCTGTAATTAGGCACTGAGTTCTGTTTTTGGGAAATTACACAAAAAACATGTAATTTATTTTAGTACTATACAAATAGCACTAAAAAACTCTAGATATTCCCACTGCTGCCAACCAGTTTGTGACGATTGTCTATCCATTCTGCCCACACCAACCCAGTTGAACAAATTTCTGCCACCCACCAAGAATTAAGGGTGTCTTGGAAACCCAATAACTCACACAATTAACAATTAGGTAACGTGCCTTTAACCTTGTCCCTTCAGAGTGTGAATTCAGATATTAGAGCCCAAAGACAGCATTGGATTTTCTATATATTTAATAACAAAAATACCATTACAGGTTACACAGTGCCAAATTACTAAAAAATACAAAATAACAAGATATGTGCAAAAGGTATAGTTCCTTAAAATAAAATGGGACATAAATGAACAAACACAATACCATACACTTATTACCAAATTCTTTTAGGTATATGGTGATAACCTACTTCAGTTGTTACTTTTTCTGGTCCCAGGTAAATTCTGCCTGCTTTCTCTGTAACATTCAGTTATAACCCATTTTTTTCTTTGTCTTGTCAAGACCACCGCCCTTGTAATAATTTACGATAAAACATTCAATGCAAGTAAACCAAGGTACCAAGAGAATTGGGGAGGGAGGGGGGTCTTGAGACCACGGCATTCCTGAACAAACACAGATTTCACAAAAAGAAAGAACAGTTCAGAGTAACCCTGGCAGTGCTGAGACCACAATACCACATTTGCTGGGTATCTTATCCAGGTATCAACTACTCCACATGAGGGCATCATCCATGACAGATATGAAACCCAATTTTTTTCCTTTGTGATTCAAATAGAGCATGCAATTTTAAGCAACTTTTTAATTTACTCCTATTATCAATTTTAGCAATTTTATTTTGTTCTCTTGGTATCTTTATTTGAATGTAACTATAGGAGCCGGCCCAATTTTGGTTCAGCACCCTGGGTAGCGCTTGCTGATATTTGGCTACATTTAGACACCAATTAGCACCACTACCCAGGAGCTGAAGCAAAAATGAGCTGGCTTCTAAGCTTACATTCTTGCTTTTTCCAATAAAGATACTAAGTGAACGGAAAAAAAATTATAATAGGACTAAATTAGAACATTGCTTAAAATTGCATGCTCTATTTGAATCATGAAATTTTAATTTTGACTAGACTATCCCTTTAATACATGCAACAATAGTCACCAGCTACTATAGCCCTGTATAGCAATTCTTGTATAGGCAGTAGTGCTTGCAACAAGTATTACCAACTGTAAAATTAATGTATTAATAAACAGAATGTTCCTAGTATAAAAAGAATAACTATGTTGCAAGTTCTAACGTTCCCAGAATAATAACTTGATCAAAAAGTAACAAGCTAGTATTATGTATGTGTCCTCGTGTGTATAAATGCAGGACTGCAAATAAAGTCAATAATATGTTAATCTAAAGCATATAGATTAACGTATGCACTACTGATTAAAATAATACATCTCATGTACACACATCAGACATTCAGTGCAGTAAGGTGTAATTGTTTTAGAAGCTATCGGCTAGATTACGAGTCTTGCGTTAGCCTTAAAAAGCAGCGTTGAGGGGTCCCAACACTGCTTTTTAATGCCCGCTGGTATTACGAGTCAGGCAGAACGGGTCTACCGCTCACTTTTTTCCGCGATTTTAGCATACCGCAAATCCCCTTACGTCAATTGTGTATCCTATCTTTTTAATGGGATTTTCCTAACGCCGGTATTATGATCGCCTGAAAAAGTGAGCGGTAGATCCTCTCCTGTCAAGACTCCTACCGCATTTAAAAGTCAGTAGTTAAGAGTTTTATGGGCTAACGCCGGAACATAAAGCTCTAAAACTAAAGTGATAAAAAGTACACTAACACCCATAAACTACCTATTAACCCCTAAACCGAGGCCCGCCCCCACATCGGAAACACTTAACTAAAATGTTTAACCCCTAATCTGCCGACTGGACATCGCTGCCACTTTAATAAATGAAGAGATGAGGATACCTGCTGCATACACGGTCTATTTCTTTGCAGCAGGTATCCTCATCTCTTCATTGGATTTCCTTTTCCGAGACTTGGGAGTGTCTCGTTACCTGACTGCAAGGAGCCTCGTCTTCATCCCGTACAGCGACTCAGCGGACATCAAGGTAATCTTTTTGTATCCGAGATTCCTTGTCACTACATTACACTATTGATATACCAAGATGAGTGTTTACTTCAGACCGACTGTTTCACTATAAGGGATTGACAGCGAACTTAAGAGCTATACTTGATATTGCACGTTTCATAACGATACAGTTTGGCATTCTGTGATACAAGTTGAACTGTTGTACTAATGCTACATTCTACCAGACTAAGTGCAATATCGTAACATTGTGTTCAGAGTGCACCATTTGCAGATTACCATTATAAGGGAGCTTTTTTACTCCCGGCACTCCACACGTAGCCAAAATGGCCGAAACTAATTTCTCTGACCGCAAAGCAAAATTTAACTTGTTAATGCAAGGTACTAGCTTGGGAGGTGAGCATCCTGATGATCTCAGTTCTTTATTTGTTGTGAGAGAGAAAAAAGAGATCAAAGAGTTAAAACTATGGTGGGTCATAGATTTTCTCAAATTGTATATACAGGAAAAAAAATTTCTAGAGGTTTACGCATGAAGAAGTATCCGGCTTATGCATCACAACGTCCAGACTTTATGACAGAATGGAATGATACATTAAGCAAATGTTCAACTGATGAAACAACTATTAAAAAACAAAGAGGAGGAACATGGGAAAACTTGTTTGGAACTGACAGATTTGAAGGAAAGCTGTAAACAATTCATAAGTGACAAAAATATAAAGATTATGAAACACAGTTGGAGACAACAATAAATAAATTGGATGATGAATTAACTGAAACCAAAATGAAGAAATATAATCGTGATTGTAAAGATTATGAATTAAATGTGGTATACAGCTGGAACCAAAATAGACGTAATACCAGGAGAAAAAACAAAAAAGAAGGATGACAGTAAGAAAGTAACCTTCTCCAGCTTTGAAGCTGATATATCGGATGAGAGTCCAAGAGCTTCCACCCCTATCAGTGACGAAGAGACATCTTGCAGGGTGGAACCTTCAGTTAAATCTAAGAAAGGATCAACTCACAGACAGACCGGTATCTGGAATGTCATCTACAAGGAATATGGGCGAACAAGGTGAAAGTTCACAAATTTCAAAAAACGGATTACCACAGGAAGAAGGACCAATGATACCAGCAAGATATCCAAGCAGAAATCAGGCAAAAAACAAAAATTCAAACTTCAACAAAAAGAAATAACAACTGAAATAAGTGAAGAAGTTGAAGATCTGAATGTAGTAAACTTATCCACTTATACACTTAGCGCAGCTGAGATTGCAGTGCTGTCTAAGGGCCTGGGATTTGCACCAAGTAGGAACTTCAATCTCTTCCAAACCTTGATCGACTTCAACAGGTTTACCAGGAAGCTCACATTAAAAAGACATTTTGCGGTGGCAAACATTCATAACACCGGAGATGGGACTATGTCTGAACCATTAGGAGATGCATCCAGAAATGACACAGCAAATGGACATTTGAACTCAGTTATTGGGGACACTAATATAGATAAATTTGATTTTGCTGATCAGTGTCAGACAGCTGATTTGCTTCTGATGGAAAGTGAGAGTACACAATTCAATACCAACGACATTAGGATCCCTAAAATTAACTATAAGAGTTCAGGCAAACATTTTTATCCCATTCAGATGAGAGGGGATTTTGTTGAGGTCTTTCAGGGTTTAGTTGAACAAGATCTATATTTACTAGATAATGATTTTAATAATAAAACAAGAATGAGCAGTTCTACAATGTCCAATAATCTTACTAAAAAAGAACTGACCATATTAAGAAAATTACAAAATAACAAACAACTGATGATACAAAATTCTGATAAGGGGGGTTGTATAGTAGTGCAGAATAGACTACAATATACTCAAGAAGCACTAAAACAGCTGGGAGATTCTGAAACATATAAAAAACTTACCTTTAACCCTACCAAGAAATTCACCACAGAATTTGATAATTTTCTGAAATTCTATATTGAAAAGGGCATTATTACAACACAGACTGCAGAAAGTCTGAAGGTAGATTTCCCAGTGGTACCAGTTTTTAAACATCTTCCAAAAATACACAAGTCCCTGACTTCCCCTCCAGGGCGTCCCATCATATCTGGGATTGGGGCGCTTGGAGAGAGGTTAGGGGCTTATGTAGACACTATCCTGCAACCCATAGTACAAATTACACCAGCATATATAAGAGACACAAAACATGTTTTAAGGTTGTTAGATCCAATACAGGTTGAAGAAGGTGACATTTTACTAACTATCGGTGTCACCTCACTATACTCCTGCATTCCACATGATCAAGGCCTCAAATCCTTAAAATGTATGCTGGAATTGTACACAGATTTTGATAACAGGTTCATCGAATTCGTATGTGATGGGGTTGGATTCCTATTGTCCCATAATTGTTTTACGTTTAAAGGCACATATTATGTGGAAAGACAAGGTACGGCCATGGGACCAAAGTTCGCCCCATCATATGCGAATTTATATCTAACTGATTTTGAACTTAAGAGGATCTTCAGTAGTGCCAACCCTTTCAAACAATACATAACATTTTTCGTAGATTTATTGACGATTTGGTAATCATCTGGAAAGGGGGCATGGAAAAAATAGATGAATTTTTATAATTTCTGAATAATAATAATCAAAATCTTGTGTTTACGTATTCTGCTTCACAAAACAGCATACCATTTTTAGATATTAACCTAATATTAGATTTTGATTCACACAAAGTAAAAACAGCTACTTATCGAAAGTGCACTTCAGGGAACACCATACTCAGAGCAGATTTGCATCATCCAACACATTTGAAAAAAGCCATCCCAAAGGGAAAATATATGCACCTCAGACGCAATTGCAGTGACTTAAACACATACAAAAAGCAAGCTGACTCCTTGTCCAAGCGGTTACTAATCAGAGGATATGATAGTACCTCCCTATCCAAAACTAGCAAGGAGGTTGAAAGTATGAATAGGGAAGATCTATTAAAGGATGTTCAGATTTACAAAAGAAACAATAAAAATAAAAATAGACATCCATATAATACATTCAAGCAAAATGAGGAAGGTCCCATTATCTTTTCCATTTACCAGTACTAGAAAAAGATACACTTTTGCATAATGTAGTCACTAAACAAGGGATTAAATGTGTCAGCAAAAGAGCCAAAACTATGGGAAACCAACTAACAAGAGATTTTTCCAAGAAGGATACAGAGGTGTGGTTACATCCCCAAGCTGGGTTCTATAAATGTAAAAGAATTCCTTGTAAGAGCTGCGATTATGTAATCCCAGGAACACATTTCAGATCAACTGTCACGGGCAAAACCTTTGAAATTAGACAGAGAATTACTTGTCATTCGAACTTTGTAGTCTATCTTATCACGTGTAGTATATGCCAGAAACAATATGTTGGCAGAACTTCTAGACTACTCAAAGATCGAATACGGGAGCACTTACTTTCAGTTAAACAAGATCCCCCCAAGACACCAGTAGCGAAGCACTTTGTTTCACATTTTAACTCTATGAATATACCAATAAATGAAAACAATCTAGGGACCATGCTAGGGTTTCAGGGTATTGATATAGTCTACAATAGTGTAAAAGGAGGTGACAGAACAGCTATACTAAATAGGAAAGAAGCTTTCTGGATCTTTACCCTTACTACTGGGGTCCCCCTCGGAATGAATAAAATTACCGATCTGAGATACTTTGTAGACTAGGAATATAATAGTTATATTTTAGGATTATTATGTTCTAATTCCAACTACTTAGAGAACTCCTCTTATATTGGTTCCATCTTTAAGACCACCATATTTCAATTGTAATTTCTATTCTAACTCTAATTATTTCTGATGTCTTTTTTTTCTACACATATATCTGATCTACTGGTTTGATAACAATAGCTGATTGTAGATGATAGTCAATAGACAGCCGTAACCCCTATGTCTTTTAGTCACCAATTCACATAGATACGGGCATTAAATAACAGTGTCAAATGTTATGACTATATGGGAATTGTAAAATTCAAAGTTTAGTTTATAAGGGTTCACTATTATTATTATGTTTTATTTTTATTTTGCACATTAATATTAATATTATAAGTAATCCTCACATATTGTCTGTCTAGTACACTCAAGCACATTCATTTTACATGAAACACTGTAGCCGCCATAGGTATGAGCCCTCAACCACATTAGATGTTGATGTAACAGGCCAATGTAACACTTTGATTCTCTTATCCATATTAGGACATCACAATATATATTATTTTCAATAGGTTTATTTTATGATATTAGAAAAGATGGTTTGTTCACACTCACAATGCACCAAGACTAGGGTGAGCTTTTGTAGATGAGCAAACATGACCTTTGACTATCTGTATTTAATCATAGTATGGTTTTAATTTGTATTCGGCGCGATATCGGCGCAGCACTTTATACAAATTGTGACAACTATGAAACAATAGATATATTAGTAACTGACACTTTTGGCAGTGGTGACTGCGTTGCTGTATCGCTCTGATAGAACTCATGATAGGTGTGTCAGGTGTATTTACAGGTGTATACACGTAACAGGAAATGCCCCTCAACCACATTAGATGTTGATGTAACAGGCCAATGTAACACTTTGATTCTCTATCCATATTAGGACATCGCAATATATATTTTTCAATAGGTTTATTTTATGGTATTAGAAAAGATGGTTTGTTCACACTCACAATGCACCAAGACTAGGGTGAGCTTTTGTAGATGAGCAAACATGACCTTTGACTATCTGTATTTAATCATAGTATGGTTTTAATTTGTATTCGGCGGGATATCGGCGCAGCACTTTATACAAATTGTGACAACTATGAAACAATAGATATATTAGTAACTGACACTTTTGGCAGTGGTGACTGCGTTGCTGTATCGCTCTGAATCAGATATAACATACGCTGCTTTTGACTTTAACTTTAAATTTTAGATTGTATATATGTGTGGTTCTGAGTTGGATACAATATATGTAATTTATTTTGAATTTTTTTTATTGAGTTTTCATTTTGATACTTTCAAACACAAATACAAACAAAACATATCAGGTTTAGGCATGTAAATTCAGCATATTAATACTATTGGTAGATACAATATATGTTATTTAATCCTCAATCTCAGATTTTATAGATGTATATCTCTTTGTACTAGTCTCACCACATATTTATAAGTAGTCACACTTTATTATCAATATATGTTAACAACCTGATATAATTCAGTTATTTCTGAGATCATAGTAATTAAGGATTTTTTTCATATTTTTTTATACATATTTCTTTGGTTCTTATTTATATGTTTTTCAGTTTTTAAAGGCATTAATATACACCATCTGTTTAATTACACAGTATATCTATATAATTGTCTCACTTTATTTGCCCTGTGCACTCATCGAGTACAGCACCTTTTGATACAAGATATATATACTGAATTTATACATTTAAAGTGAATCGTGTTCCTTGTGTGCTGACAAGGTGAGTGCGAGGGGATAATATAACAGTGAGTACTGGCCACCCCTTTAAGAACTCATGATAGGTGTGTCAGGTGTATTTACAGGTGTATACACGTAACAGGAAATGCTTTGTCTTTAAAAGAATCATTTGTTTTACTTCACTTAGTCCCTGACGAAGTCCCTACGGGCAGGAAATGCGTCGGACGTTCTTATCCTTTCTTGCTCCCTCCTGAGCTTCATTGTACCTTGTCCTTACTTTTGACTTTGAATAAAGTCGTTTTACTTGCTATATTTGTGGCGGTCTATTTCTTTGCAGCAGGTATCCTCATCTCTTCATTGGATTTCCTTTTCCGAGACTTGGGAGTGTCTCGTTACCTGACTGCAAGGAGCCTCTTCTTCATCCCGTACAGCGACTCAGCGGACATCAAGGTAATCTTTTTGTATCCGAGATTCCTTGTCACTACATTACACTATTGATATACCAAGATGAGTGTTTACTTCAGACCGACTGTTTCACTATAAGGGATTGACAGCGAACTTAAGAGCTATACTTGATATTGCACGTTTCATAACGATACAGTTTGGCATACTGTGATACAAGTTGAACTGTTGTACTAATGCTACATTCTACCAGACTAAGTGCAATATTGTAACATTGTGTTCAGAGTGCACATTTTGCAGATTACCACTTTAATAAATGTATTAACCCCTAAACCGCCGCACTCCCGCCTTGCAAACACTAAATAAATTTTATTAACCCTTAATCTGCCGTCCCTAACATTACCGACACCTACCTACATTTATTAACCCCTAATCTGCCGCCCACAACGTCGCCGCTACTATATTAAATTTATTAACCCCTAAACCTAAGTCTAACCCTAAGTCTAACCCCCCCTAACTTAAATATAATTTAAATACATCTAAATAAATTGACTACAATTAAATAAATTAATCCTATTTAAAACTAAATACTTACCGATAAAATAAACCCTAAGCTAGCTACAATATAACTAATAGTTACATTGTAGCTAGTTTAGGATTTTTTTTTATTTTACAGCTAAGTTTGTATTTATTTTAACTAGGTAGAATAGTTACTAAATAGTTATTAACTATTTAATAACTTCCTAGTTAAAATAAATACAAATTGACCTGTAAAATAAATCCTAACCTAAATTACAATTACACCTAACACTACACTATCATTAAATTAATTAAATAAATTACCTACAATTACGTACAATTAACTACAATTAAATTAAATAAACTAAAGTACAAAAAACAAACAAACACTAAATTACAGAAAATAAAAAAAGAATTACAATTCTTTTAAACTAATTACACCTAATCTAATCCCCCTAATAAATAAATAAGCCCCCAAAATAATAAAATTCCCTACCCTATACTAAATTACAAATAGCCCTTAAAAGGGCCTTTTGCGGAGCATTGCCCCAAAGTGATCAGCTCTTTTACCTGTAAAAAAAATACAATACCCCCCAACATTAAAACCCACCACCCACACACCAAACCCTACTCTAAAACCCACCCAATCCACCCTTAAAAAAAACCTAACACTACCCCTTTTAAGATCTCCCTACCTTGAGCCGTCTTCACCCAGCCGGGCACATGTGGACATCCAGAGGGCCAGAAGTCTTCATTCGATCCGGGCAGAAGAGGACCTCCAGACCGGCAGAAGTCTTCATCCAGGCCGCATCTTCTATCTTCTTCCATCCGGAGTGGAGCAGGTCCATCTTGAAGACATCCGACGCGGAGCATCCTCTTCCATCCGACGGCGACTGAAGAATGAAGGTTCCTGTAAGTGACGTCATCCAAGATGGCGTCCCTTCAATTCCGATTGGCTGATAGAATCCTATCAGCCAATCGGAATTAAGGTAGGAAAAATCCTATTGGCTGAAGCAATCAGCCAATAGGATTGAAGTTCAATCCTATTGGCTGATCCAATCAGCCAATAGGATTGAGCTTGCATTCTATTTGCTGATTGGAACAGCCAATAGAATGCAAGATCAATCCTATTGGCTGATTACATCAGACAATAGGATTTGTCCTACCTTAATTCCGATTGGCTGATAGAATCCTATCAGCCAATCGGAATTCAAGGGACGCCATCTTGGATGACGTCACTTAAATGAACCTTCATTCTTCAGTCGCTGTCGGGTGGAAGAGGATGCTCCATGTCGGATGTCTTCAAGATGGACCTGCTCCGCTCCGGATGGAAGAAGATAGAAGATGCCGCCTGGATGAAGACTTCTGCTGGTCTGGAGGTCCTCTTCGGCCCGATTCGGATGAAGACTTCTGCCCCTCTGGAGGTCCACTTGTGCCCGGCTGGGTGAAGATGGCTCAAGGTAGGGAGATCTTCAAGGGGGTAGTGTTAGGTTTTTTTAAGGGGGGATTGGGTGGGTTTTAGAGTAGGGTTGGGTGTGTGGGTGGTGGGTTTTAATGTTGCGGGGGTATTGTATTATTTTTACAGGTAAAAGAGCTGATCACTTTGGGGCAATGCCCCGCAAAAGGCCCTTTTAAGGGCTATTTGTAATTTAGTATAGGGTAGGGAATTTTATTATTTTGCAGGGCCTTTTTATTTTATTAGGGGGATTAGATTAGGTGTAATTAGTTTAAAAAAATTGTAATTCTTTTTTTATTTTCTGTAATTTTGTGGGGTTTTTTGTACTTTAGTTTATTTAATTTAATTGTAGTTAATTGTAAGTAGTTTAGTAAATTAATTTAATGATAGTGTAGTGTTAGGTATAAGTTTAGTTTATTTAATTGTTTGTAATTGTAGGTAATTTATTTAATTAATTTATTGATAGTGTAGTGTTAGGTTTAATTGTAACTTAGGTTAGGATTTATTTTACAGGTATATTTGTATTTATTTTAACTAGGAAGTTATTAAATAGTTAATAACTATTTAGTAACTATTGTACCTAGTTAAACCTAGTTAAAATAAATACAAACTTAGCTGTAAAATAAAAATAAACCATAAGCTAGATACAATGTAACTATTAGTTATATTGTAGCTATCTTAGGCCTAGATTTAGAGTTTGGCGGTAGCCGTGAAAACCAGCGTTAGAGGCTCCTAACGCTGGTTTTAGGCTACCGCCGGTATTTGGAGTCAGTCAGGAAAGGGTCTAACGCTCACTTTTCAGCCGCGACTTTTCCATACCGCAGATCCCCTTACGTCAATTACGTATCCTATCTTTTCAATGGGATCTTTCTAACTCCGGTATTTAGAGTCGTCTCTGAAGTGAGCGTTAGAAATCTAACGACAAAACTCCAGCCGCAGAAAAAAGTCAGTAGTTAAGAGCTTTCTGGGCTAACACCGGTTTATAAAGCTCTTAACTACTGTGCTCTAAAGTACACTAACACCCATAAACTACCTATGTACCCCTAAACCGAGGTCCCCCCACATCGCCGCCACTCGATTAAATTTTTTTAACCCCTAATCTGCCGACCGCCACCTACGTTATACTTATGTACCCCTAATCTGCTGCCCCTAACACCGCCAACCCTATATTATATTTATTAACCCCTAACCAGCCCCCACAACGTCGCCGCCAGCTACCTACAATAATTAACCCCTAATCTGCCGACCGCCACCTACGTTATACTTATGTACCCCTAATCTGCTGCCCCTAACACCGCCGACCCCTATATTATATTTATTAACCCCTAATCTACCCCCTACAACGTCGCCTCCACCTGCCTACACTTATTAACCCCTAATCTGCCGAGCGGACCGCACCGCTACTATAATAAAGTTATTAACCCCTAATCCGCCTCACTAACCCTATAATAAATAGTATTAACCCCTAATCTGCCCTCCCTAACATCGCCGACACCTAACTTCAAACATTAACCCCTAATCTGCCGACTGGAGATCACCGCTATTCTAATAAATGTATTAACCCCTAAAGCTAAGTCTAACCCTAACACTAACACCCCCCTAAATTAAATATAATTTAAATCTAACGAAATTAATTAACTCTTATTAAATAAATGATTCCTATTTAAAGCTAAATACTTACCTGTAAAATAAATCCTAATATAGCTACAATATAAATTATAATTATATTATAGCTATTTTAGGATTTATATTTATTTTACAGGTAACTTTGTATTTATTTTAACCAGGTACAATAGCTATTAAATAGTTAAGAACTATTTAATAGCTAAAATAGTTAAAATAATTACAAAATTACCTGTAAAATAAATCCTAACCTAAGTAACAATTAAACCTAACACTACACTATCAATAAATAAATTAAATAAAATACCTACAATTACCTACAATTAAACCTAACACTACACTATCAATAAATTAATTAAATACAATATCTACAAATAAATACAATTAAATAAACTAACTAAAGTACAAAAAATAAAAAAGAACTAAGTTACAAAAAATAAAAAAATATTTACAAACATTAGAAAAATATTACAACAATTTTAAACTAATTACACCTACTCTAAGCCCCCTAATAAAATAACAAAGCCCCCAAAAATAAAAAAATGCCCTACCCTATTCTAAATTACAAAAGTTCAAAGCTCTTTTACCTTACCAGCCCTGAACAGGGCCCTTTGCGGGGCATGCCCCAAGAAATTCAGCTCTTTTGCCTGTAAAAAAACACATACAATACCCCCCCCAACATTACAACCCACCACCCACATACCCCTAATCTAACCCAAACCCCCCTTAAATAAACCTAACACTAAGCCCCTGAAGATCTTCCTACCTTGTCTTCACCTCACCGGGTATCACACCGATCCGTCCTGGCTCCGATATCTTCATCCAACCCAAGCGGGGGCTAGACATCCATCATCCAACGGCTGAAGAAGTCCAGAAGAGGGTCCAAAGTCTTCATCCTATCCGGGAAGAAGAGTAGATCTGGACCGGCAACCATCTTCTTCCAAGCGGCATCTTCTATCTTCATCCGATGAGGACCGACTCCATCGTGAAGACCTCCAGCGCGGACCCATCTTCTTCCGACGACGTCCAACTGAAGAATGACGGTTCCTTTAAGGGACGTCATCCAAGATGGCGTCCCTCGAATTCCGATTGGCTGATAGGATTCTATCAGCCAATCGGAATTAAGGTAGGAAAATTCTGATTGGCTGATGGAATCGGCCAATCAGAATCAAGTTCAATCCGATTGGCTGATCCGATCAGCCAATCAGATTGAGCTTGCATTCTATTGGCTGATCGGAACAGCCAATAGAATGCGAGCTCAATCTGATTGGCTGATCGGATCAGCCAATCGGATTGAACTTGATTCTGATTGGCTGATTCCATCAGCCAATCAGAATTTTCCTACCTTAATTCCAATTGGCTGATAGAATCCTATCAGCCAATCGGAATTCGAGGGACGCCATCTTGGATGACGTCCCTTAAAGGAACCGTCATTCTTCAGTTGGACATCGTCGGAAGAAGATGGGTCCGCGCTGGAGGTCTTCACGATGGAGCCGGTCCTCATCGGATGAAGATAGAAGATGCCGCTTGGAAGAAGATGGTTGCCGGTCCGGATCTACTCTTCTTCCCAGATAGGATGAAGACTTTGGACCCTCTTCTGGACTTCTTCAGCCGTCGGATGATGGATGTCTAGCCCCCGTTGGGGGGGGGTATTGTATGTGTTTTTTTACAGGCAAAAGAGCTGAATTTCTTGGGGCATGCCCCGCAAAGGGCACTGTTCAGGGCTGGTAAGGTAAAAGAGCTTTGAACTTTTGTAATTTAGAATAGGGTAGGGCATTTTTTTATTTTGGGGGGCTTTGTTATTTTATTAGGGGGCTTAGAGTAGGTGTAATTAGTTTAAAATTGTTGCAATATTTTTCTAATGTTTGTAAATATTTTTTTATTTATTGTAACTTAGTTCTTTTTTATTTTTTGTACTTTAGTTAGTTTATTTAATTGTATTTATTTGTAGATATTGTATTTAATTAATTTATTGATAGTGTAGTGTTAGGTTTAATTGTAACTTAGGTTAGGATTTATTTTACAGGTAATTTTGTAATTATTTTAACTATTTTAGCTATTAAATAGTTCTTAACTATTTAATAGCTATTGTACCTAGTTAAAATAAATACAAAGTTACCTGTAAAATAAATATAAATCCTAAAATAGCTATAATATAATTATAATTTATATTGTAGCTATATTAGGATTTATTTTACAGGTAAGTATTTAGCTTTAAATAGGAATAATTTATTTAATAAGAGTTAATTAATTTCGTTAGATTTAAATTATATTTAACTTAGGGGGGTGTTAGTGTTATGGTTAGACTTAGCTTTAGGGGTTAATACATTTATTAGAATAGCAGTGAGCTCCAGTCGGCAGATTAGGGGTTAATAATAATATGCAGGGGTCAGCGATAGCGGGGGCGGCAGAATAGGGGTTAATAAGTGTAAGGTTAGAGGTGTTTAGACTCGGGGTACATGTTAGAGTGTTAGGTGCAGACGCAGGAAGTGTTTCCCCATAGCAAACAATGGGGCTCCGTTAGGAGCTGAACGCGGCTTTTTTGCAGGTGTTAGGTTTTTTTCAGCTCAAACAGCCCCATTGTTTTCTATGGGGGAATCGTGCACGAGCACGTTTTTGAAGCTGGCCGCGTCTGTAAGCAACTCTGGTATCGAGAGTTGAAGTTGCGTTAAATATGCTCTACGCTCCTTTTTTGGAGCCTAACGCAGCCATTCTGTGAACTCTCAATACCAGAGTTATTTAAAAGGTGCGGCCAGAAAAAAGCCAGCGTTAGCTACGCGGGTCGTTACCGACAAAACTCTAAATCTAGCCGTTAGGGTTTATTTTATAGGTATTTAGTTTTAAATAGGAATCATTTATTTCATTGTAGCAATTTTATTATGAATATTTAAAATTATATTTAAATTAGGGGGGTGTTAGGGTTAGACTTAGGTTTAGGGGTTAATAACTTTATTATAGTGGTGTCGACGTTGGCGGCGGCAGGTTAGGGGTTAATACATTTAATATAGTTGCGGCGACATTGGGGGGGCAGATTAGGGGTTAATATATAAAATGTAGGGTTTGGCGATGTTGGGGGCAGTAGATTAGGGGTTCATAAGTATAATGTAGGTGGCGGCGGTGTTCGGAGCGGCAGATTAGGGGTTAATAATATAATGTAGGTGTCGGCGATGTCGGGGACGGCAGATTAGGGGTTAATAAATGTAAGATTAGGGGTATTTAGACTCGGGTTCATGTTAGGGTGTTAGGTGCAGACATAAAATGTATTTCCCAATAGGAATCAATGGGGCTGCGTTAGGAGCTGAACGCTGCTTTTTTGCAGGTGTTAGACTTTTTTTTCAGCCGGCTCAGCCCCATTGTTTCCTATGGGGAAATCATGCACGAGCACGTTTTTCCATTTTACCGCTACCGTAAGCAGCGCTGGTATTGAGGTGAGATGTGGAGCTAAATTTTGCTCTACGCTCACCTTTTTGCGGCTAACGCCAGGTTTAAAAAACCCTGTAATACCAGTGTTGTCTTAAGGGAGCAGTGAAAAAAAAAAGTCTCGTTAGCAACGCACCCCTGTTACCGCAAAACTCGTAATCTCGCCATATATGTTCAAGGGACAGTCTAGTCAAACTTAAACTTTCATGAATCAAATAGGGCATACAATTTTAAGCAACTTTCCAATTTACTTTTGTCATCAAATTTGCTTTGCTCTCTTGGTTTTCTTTGTGGAAAGCTAAACCTAGGTAGGCTCATATACTTATTTCTAAGCCGTTGAACTGCCTCTTATCTCAGTGCATTTTGACAGTTTTTCATAGTTAGATGCTGCTAGTTCATGCGTGTAATTTAGATAAAAATTGTGCTCACTCCAGTGGAGTTATTTATTAATCAGCACTGATTGGCTAAAATGCATGTCTGTCAAAAGAACTCAAATAAGTGGGCAGTCTGCAGAGGCTTAATCACAGAGGTAAAAAGTATATTAATATAACTGTGTTGGTTATGCAAAACCGGGGGAATGGGTAATAAAGGGATAATCTATATTTTTGAACAATAACAATTCTGGTGTAGACTGTCTCTTTAAGTTCTCAAAATATCTGCTCCCTTATCAAACTGCAGGCAGCGGCTACAGTGAGAATTTCTAAGTGCTCATTTTACAAGAAAACAAGTAAGTTGTTTGCTGATTTTACCTCAATCTGTTTACTTGGATATAACATATACAGTATATATGAGCCTGCAGCCGACAGGTCTCTTGCAGCTTCATAAATGGAGCCCCATGTCTATTATTGGGCAAGAGTATGTACACTACAGATCAAAAGCTTAAGAACACCTATTTTTTCCAGTTGTTATTGAAATCTTTGCAGTTTAATCTCCCAATGTGATATAAAATTAAAGCAAAGAACTGATAAACACAAATCATGGAACTGTTATGTTTAACAAACTTTATTCTAAATGTTTTGCTAGAATCAACATTCACATCCATTAGGGCTGTAAAGTTGCTAACCCACTTCTTGTTCCCTGTTATTTTTCAGTGTTTGGTAACCTAAGCTTGTTTAAGTTATTCATTGGACTTGAAATTTTCTTTCATGACTCAGAGCATACAATTGCAAATAACTTTCCATTTTACTTCTATTATAAAATTTGCTTCATTCTTTTGGTAGTCTTTGTTGAAAAAGCAGAAATGCATTACTGGGAGCTAGCTGAACACATCACGTGAGCCAATGGCAAGAGGCATATATGTGCAGATAGCTCACAGTAGTGCATTGCTGGTCTTAAAGGGACAGTCAACCATCGAATTGTTATTGTTTTAAAAAAGATAGATAATCCCTTTATTACTCATTCCCCAGTTTTGCATAACCAACACAGTTATATTAATATACTTTTTACCTTTGTGATTACCTTGTATCTAGGAACCTTCCTCCAGCCCCCTGATCACATGACTGTGACTGTTTATCATCTATTGTCTTAAATTTAGCATTGTTTTGTGCTAGATCTTAAATAACCCCCTGTGCCCGAACACAGTGTTATCTATATAGCCCATGTGTACTTTCTGTCTCTTTGTGTTGAAAAGAGATTTAAAAAGCATGTGATAAGAGGCAGCCCTCAAAGGCTTAGAAATTAGCATATGAGCCTACCTATGTTTAGTTTAAACTAAGAATACCAAGAGAAAAAAGCAAATTTGATGATAAAAGTAAATTGGAAAGTCTATTAAAATTAAAAGTCCTATCTGAATAATGAAAGTTTAATTTATACTTGACTGTCCCTTTAAGCCTACCTAGGATACAAAGGATACCAAGAAAATAAAACAAATTAGATCATGGAAATAAATTGGACAGTTCTTTACAATCGCATGCTCTACTCAATCATGGAAGTTTAATTTTTACTTTACTGTTTTACATTAAAAAAAATACACATGAAAAATGGAGTTGTTTTAAACCTTTTGATCTGTTTTGTATATATTTTATTATACATTTTTAAATATGTTTAGCAAAACTTTATCAGAAACTAAATTGAAAATAAAACTATTTATGAGATGTTTGTATTATTATCTTCTTAGCTTTAGCACCACTTGTATATATTACTGGTGTTCTGTGACAGACAACAATCACCCAATAGCTCCCCAGCTTCAAGCTTATCATGTTCGCTGGCTCTGTGTTTTCTTTAGCTTTTATTCTTCCCGGATCCGCCCCCCCCCATTGTGCGCATTTGTCTGCACTTGCCCGCTAGAAGTATTTTCTTGGTAATTCAGGTTACAAAACTATAGTTCCATAAAATCTGCCTTTAAGGGACACAATGGCATTTGACAAATTAAGAGTAGCAGGTAATAAAAAATTAAATACCAAATACCAGCGCTGTTTTTTACTTTTAAAGGGTCATGAAACCCAGAAAATGTATTTAATGATTTAATGAGAGAATACAATTTTTAACAACTTTCTAATTTATGTCTGATATAACATTTGCTTCATTCTCTTTGTATCCTTTGTTGAATGGGCTGCAATGCATTAATAGGAGCTATAAGAATTCATTGGATGAGCCAATGACAAGAGGCATATTTGTGCAGTCACCAATCAGCAGCTATCTCCCAGTAGTGCTTTGCTGCTCCTCAGGCTACCTAGGTATGCTATCTAACAGATACCAATAGAATTACACATATTAGATAATAGAAGTAAATTGGAAAGTTGTTTAAAATTGCTCTGTCTGAATCATGAATGGAAATTGTTGGGGTTCATGTCCCTTCAAGTTCCTAAACTAAGTGCTGATCTCAACTGAACTGCACTTTTTAGAGACAGAGCAGCACACTGTCCATGTTGCTCTTGTGATTTGTATTAAAGGGAAAATAACGTCAATGTGAAATTCCCCATAAAATAATTATTTATGCATAGTGAAAAAACCAACTACTTTGTAATGGACTTATTTATTTTGCTTGTTTTTTCTTTCATTTAAATCTATACATTTTATACCTGCCCCATATTGTTATCAACAAAACTTTGGAAAATAAAACTGTTTGTGTGTTATTAGTTTAGTCAGATTGTGCTTTTCTATCATTTAGACTTACTGTAGATAAAGATCAGACCATAGTTTATAAATATTTAATGCAGAAATCCAGGTCATTCCAAAAGTTCACAAACTTTTTCTTGCAACTGTATAAAAACAAACTACTTTATTATCCCTTTAATAGTGAGAAAATGAATATTGTCAGTTACTACATTCTTTGTCAGTAGCATCTTGTATTTCTATTCAGTAACTTTTATCCCTGGGCTGCTATAATATATTTTTTTTATTTAAATCTTTTATTGAGGACAAAAAAAACATACATAATACATGTGTAAATAAAAAGTCAAATATTCACATCATATTTGATTTGAAATGCACTTAAACAGTCATAGTCCTCATTTTCTTTCCCCTTATATTGCTGGTATAGGTCACTCTCGGACCATATGAACTGCTCTTATGTACATCCAGGGGTTGATTTGAAACAATAATGCAAATAAACATATAAAGAAAAACAGCATCTATAAGAAAATGATTGCTAAAATAATAGATTCACTATGGTCATAAAGATGCTAAAATCCGGACACAATGATAGAACAGTACTTCTTTAACATATACTTTTAACACATATACAATTGTAATATCTAGCTTAGTTGGGGGAAACGCCAGCACGGTACCAGCCCTTTTTAAGGGGACAGTAATATTGTAACTTTAAAAGCCTTTGTCTGGCCCTGTTTTAGTATGTGTCATCGGGGCCCCCCACCAAACCCCACGGCATTAATATAAATAGCAATACCTTCTTTATTAATTTTGTAGGAAGTGCATCTGTAAGTTCTGTTTAGTGTATCCCTGAAGATAAATAGTCTAATGTCATGCTGTGTGAACTATAAAATTAACATTTTGAAACTTTGCGGCCAAAGTCATCGAGAAGTCCATCAACGCGCAACTCGTTGACTACATCGAAGCCAACCACACCCTGGACCCCTCCCAATCCGGTTTCAGGAGCAACCACAGCACCGAGACCGCCCTCCTCGCCGCCACAGACGACATCCTCGCCCTACTCGACCGAGGAGAGGCCGCCGCCCTCATTCTCCTAGACCTCTCAGCCCTGGAATGGATCACCTCCTTCCTCACCAGCAGAACCCAGAAAGTTAGACTCCCACCCTTCACCTCCAAGCCCACAGAAATCAGCTGTGGTGTACCCCAAGGCTCTTCGCTGAGCCCCACCCTATTCAACATCTATATGGCCCCTCTCTCCGCCATCGCCTGACGACACGACCTCAACATCGTCTCCTACGCCGACGACACCCAGCTAATCATCTCACTCACCAGTGACCCCACCACCGCCAAGAGAAACGTCCACAAAGGGCTGACAGCAGTCACCACCTGGATGAACTACAACTGCCTAAAGCTGAACGCAGACAAGACCGAAGTCCTCCTCCTCGGTCCCACCACATCCACTTGGAATAACTCATGGTGGCCCACAGCCCTCAGACACCCTCCAACCCCCACCGACCATGCACGAAATCTAGGCATCATCCTGGACTCATCGCTCTCCATGGACCGGCAAATCAACGCTGTCTTTTCTGCATGCTTCCACACACTTCACCTGCTGCAAAAGATCTTCAAATGGATCCCAACCGAGACCAGGAAGACTGTCACTCACGCCCTCGTCAGCAGCCAACTGGAATATGGTAACGCACTCTACGCTGGCACCACCATCAAGCTCCAAAAGAGACTACAGCGCATCCAGAACTCCTCGGCCCGACTAATCCTTGACATCTCTCGTCAATGCCACATCACCAAACATCTGCAGGACCTGCACTGGCTCCCCATAAACAAAAGAATAACCTTCAAGCTTCTCACCCACGCATTCAAGGCCCTCCACAACATCGGTCCCGAAAACTTGAAACACCGCGTTACCTTCTACACCCCTACCAGACAACTTCGATTGGCCGACCAAGCCCTTGCTGTCATCCCCCGCATCAGGAAAACCACAGCGGGAGGCAGATCCTTCTCTCACCTGGCAGCCAAGACTTGGAACACCCTCCTGCTGCACCTCAGACAAGCTACCACCCTAACAAAGTTCAGAAAGGACCTCAAGACCTGGCTCTTCGACTGAACTGCAACCCTCAGCGCCTTGAGACCCTTACAGGTGAATAGCCGTGCTTTACAAGAACCCAATAGATAGATAGGAGAAAAAGAACAGGGAACAACAACATATTTATACGTTAATATGATGGAATCTCTAAGAAAATTGTTTGCCTGTCCACTGTGACATAAACATATTGATAAGTATTACAGCTAATATAACAGTGCTTCTTGGGAAACCATATCAGGAAAAATAACTTTTAAGAGGCCAGGTGTGTTCAAATTAGCGTCCCACTTTGCCGATACACATACCAGCCAGGATCCTGTATAAAGCAAGTCCCGTATCGATAGGCAAGCCAAGGGTGAGTGTTCCGACTGCAAACGGACAAAGTTATACACGAAGGAGCCGGGGAATGCTGCATCTTCCCTGTCAAAGATAGAGTTCTGCACATTAGAAGATATAGGATATCCATGTTGACTGGGATCTTTATGTGCGATCATGAGGATCAAGTCGGTGAACAAGAATTTAGAGTCACCTCTGTTTGCTGATAATGTAGATATTATTGTATGGTTCTGGCCCCAGCCAGGGTCCTGTATAGAGGAAGTCCCATGTCGATAGGCAAGCCCGGGGTGAACGTTCTGGTTACGACCAGCTAAAGTTGTGTAAGAAAAAGCTGGGGGATCTTGCGTCGCTTCTCTTTTGGCAATGGTAGGGTTCTGTACATGGGAAGATATAGCGCATCTATTTTGACTGGGATTGTTTGGTGTGATTTTGAAGATCGACTTGGTGATCGAAGATTGAGAGTCTCTTCTGGTCCCTGATAACACAGAAGGTGTTGTGATGTTCTGACCCGTGTACCAACAGGGCCCTGTAGTTTCATTTATACTTTCATGCCGCTGTACTGTGCAGGTTGGGGTTTCATCCCGGTGGAGTTTGCTAGGACTCATTAGATCTGCGATAGTCGCTGGTAGATTTGTAGATGGAGGCGATGTCGTCAAGTTTATCCGTTCTTTTACTTATGGGTTCTCCGAGTAGTGTAGTAGTCCCACCTGAAGCTTCTCACTGGCTTTCTCATGGGGTGGTCCGGTATAATTGATGGGGATTTCAATCTCTGTGTTGTCAGAAGACGGATCCGTGTTGCCTTTGTTGAAAAATGTTAGTAGGTAGTCTGCTCGAGCTCTATCAATCAGGGACTGCATGAGGCTGTCAAGCTTGTTGAAGTAGTGTTCTGTATTTAGCAGATGCATTCCCACCTTGGCCGCCATTTCTAGACTTATTACAGTGGCACGGTAGTAGTTCTTGATTCTGGTTAGTTAAAATTCCTTCGGATGATATTTGCAAGTGTTATTTTATGAAGATGGCTCTCTCAGGATAAAAATTTTAGTAAAAGTAGGACGTTTGTGTCCGGTTGAGGCCAGAATACCTCGGCTATGCCGAGGGGGGTAGCGCCGCCTGTAATGAGCGACCGCTCCAGGCCCCAGATGTCCGTTCTAGAGATCAAGTTTCAAAAATACAGCCGTTAAAATGGGGATTGGCTCAGTGTAGAGCTTAGGAACAGTATATAGTTCAGTCAGTGTCTATATAATAGCTGTAGGATGTAGCCTGATTTCGGTGGTTTCAGGGCTGATCAGCTAGAGCTCCAGAAAGTGCAACCACTCAGGATCGCTGGTTGGACACGCCCCCCCGCTGCTATAATATTTTAACCGTGGGCTGCTATAATATTTATTATATTTATCTATAGGCTCCCCTCGATATCGCCTATGGATACACAGACTGGTCGCAGCTGTAAATATACCCTTGGTGAGTTGAAACTCCACAGGAAAATTGGAGACTGACCAGTAGAGGATACTGCGCAAAGCAGGGATTTTCCATATATTTGGTGATTAATATCCATTTTGATTCCAATCCTAGACAATGTAGGTAATATTTAACCATTTTAATTAACGTGTACATGTGTATATATTCTTAATAAGAGTTGCTTTAAACACAAACATTTTACTTCTATTAAATAAAATTAACTGAGAGATAAAACAAAAACAAAAAACGGGTGGAGAGTAAGGATCTAACCCTTATGACAGTGTGTTTGAAGAATACATACACCTACACATAAACGTGAGTGTTTGTTTCATATATTAGGATATTAATTGTTATATTTTGAAAGGAGGAAAGGGTATTTAATATTATTAGTAAAACATTGTTTTTCTATCAGTGTGCACTAACAATACTTGTTTGTTTTTTCATTAAAGGGACAGTCAAGTTAAAAAAAAAAAAATCATGATTTTTATAGGGAATGTAATTTTAAACAATTTACTTTTATCACCAATTTTGCTTTGTACTCTAGGTATTCTTAGTTGAAAGCTAAACCTAGGAGGTTCATATGCTCATTTCTTAGACTTTGAAGACTGCCTCTAATCTGAATGCAACTAGAGGGCATTAGTTCATGTGTTTCATATAGATAACATTGAACTCATGCACGTGAAGTGACCTAGGAGTGAGCACTGACTGGCTAAAATGCAAGTCTGTCAAAAGAACTGATATAAGGGGGCAGTCAGTAGAAGCTTCTATACAAGGTAATTGCAGAGGTAAAATGTGCATTAATATAACAGTGTTGGTTATGCAAAACTGGGGAATGAGTAATAAAGGGATTATCTTTCCTTCTAAACAACAAAAATTCTGGTGTTGACTGTCCCTTTAATGTTATACAATAATATGCTATAGTAGAGACTGTATAAGGTCAGAATCCTTCTCTCAAAGTTGGAGCACTGAACCTATGATTCAATAAAACTGGTTTGTGTGTTTGTGCTTCTACCTTGCAACTGTTAACTTCCCATGGCATAGAAGAATTCCCCTCTAAAGGATACCCACATCACAAAAACATTACAAAACAATATAATAAAAAAACTACAAAGTTTCAAGAAAAAAAAGAGACAGGCTTGTCAGCTTTGATAAAGTGAGAAATGACTGTGAGACAAGGTACCATACTTCACAATTGCGTGTTTTAAAATCTAGAATGCTTGGATGTGTTATAGATGAAAAATCTGAAATATGCCTTGAGAACGCCCCAGAACACCCACGGTGAGCCTCTTTTTCACGCCTGCCAGATAGCCAAAGCAAACACCATTCTATTCAGTCAGACTAAGCAAAACAGACATGAATATTTACCGATTACATGCATTTATAGGTCCCATTTTGTAAACGTATTTTATATATATATATATATATATATATATATATATATATATATTCAATGGCAAAAATATTGTTGATAGAGATATTATATTATACATAAGGTTCAACCCATTTTAATGAGTTGTGGTTTCACATAACAAAAACAGCATTTTAAAATACAAAAATAAACCTAAAGAAGCAAATTCTCCTACATTTTATACTCTGCAGCTGGTATAACAAGTCATTGAAAACACATTAAAGGGACAGTCGTCACCTTAGTCATCTTAAAGTCTTACTTTAGATTACCTGCAAATATCCTCCTGAATATACAACAAATAATAATAAACTCCTATGCACTTAATGAATACCAGCACGCATCAAAGTATAGAAATGCACTCTGATAACAATTCTAGAAAGGGTAAATATATATTAAAACAGATGGTGTGCTAAAACAGCTAGGTATTAGGATATTAAAGCCCAGTAAATAATTAAGGATTGTAAAATATCTCAATTAATAAATAAATACATACAAATAAATCTCACATGGCATGATAAATCACAAAATTTAATAAACAAATAAATCGATACAATAAAATTAGATTAAGAACCACCGGTGGTATATTCAAATAATAAAAGGTTATGTATGAAGAGACTGATTCCAAAACGTTATAAGGAATATTGGTTATCGTCCTGAGTCAAAAATATCAAAGTTCAAAGTTCCTGATAATAGGATATTTTGTCTATAGGACTATAGGCAGTTAAGAGCAGGAAAGTATAGTCAGTATTACGTTGAAAAACAGCAAGCCGAATATTTCCAAACAAACACACTGATTAACGTTACCCAAATTGGATCCGGAGTTCTGCCCTTTTTCTTATAGGCTACAACCCACCTCCGTGCTTAAAGTTTCTTTAACTGCCCATGGACAGACTTCTATGCCGGATGTATGAACTACCTTTTTACGGCGTCCTGTTTAGGACGTCCAGGACGACGTAAAGGTAGTTCATACACCCGGCATAGAAGTCTGTCCACAGGCAGTTAAAGAAACTTTATGCACGGAGGTGGGTCGTAGCCTATAAGAAAAAGGGCAGAACTCCGGATCCAATCTGGGTAACGTTAATCAGTGTGTTTGTTTCGAAATATTCGGCTTGCCGTTTTTCAACGTAATACTGACTATACTTTCCTGCTCTTAACTGCCTATAATCCTATAGACAAAATATCCTATTATCAGGAACTTTGAACTTTGATATTTTTGACTCAGGACGATAACCAATATTCCTTATAACCTTTTGGAATCAGTCTCTTCATACATAGCCTTTTATTATTTGAATATACCACCGGTGGTTCTTAATCTAATTTTATTGTATCGATTTATTTGTTTATTAAATTTTGTGATTTATCATGCCATATGAGATTTATTTGTATGTATTTATTTATTAATTGAGATATTTTAATTAATTAATTATTTACTGGGCTTTAATATACTAATACCTAGCTGTTTTAGCGCACCATCTGTTTTAATATATGCAAATATCCTCCTGCTTGCATCCATTCTATATCATGCAACAATAACAGTAAAAAAGCCATTTTAAAATGACTGTTGTTTCTAGTCCCTTTGAAATGGCTGGAGATCTCTGCCCACTGATGACATCACGATCTGGGCTGCATTAAAGACTTCACTAGTTACAAAGACTCACTAATTGGATTCAACAGACTGTCAATGCTATTCAGCAGAGTGCATAGATGCAACCCAGATCATGATGTCATCAGTGGGCAGGGCTTGGCAGCCATTTCAAAGTGTCCAGAAACAATATTCATTTTAAAATAACTTTTTACTGTCACTGCTGCATGATATAGAAAGGGTGCAAGAGGATATTTGCAGCTTAAGATGACTAAGGTGTAGACTGTCCCTTTAAGAGAAACATAGAGTTGGATCGCTGATAATGCAAAAAATAACTAATTTTGCCTAATACAGATAGTTGTTTTTTTGTTTGTTCTGTGATGTTATGTTATAATTAAAATTATTTCCCCAAAAAAGTTTAACAAAGTGCAGGTGAGGTGTTTTTAGTGCAAATTGAATATAAATGTTTTGTATGCTATAATTGAGATGAACAAATTACTAACTAGAAACCAACAATAAAGCATAATGTTCAACATGAAAGGGAATATAAAATGATGATTAGAAAGGTTTGATGTTTTACACCCACTTTAATATGCACATTAAAAAATCATACCAGGTGGAAGAATAGCAGGTGGTGTTAATTAAACCTGTTTAGCATCTGATGAAAGATGAATGGTGAAATTACTCCAGAAAATGCAATTAGTTTGAAAACAAAAGTTGTTCTTACAAACAGTACAATTAGAATCTAACTTTAGATTATAAAATGTTCATAGGGACTCTTGCAAACAGATAATTAAACAAAATCATTGGTAATAGCAATTCTGGGAAATGAAGGTAATACTAAATTCTTTGTAAGATTAATTAATATTAATTATATATATATATATAATATCCAAATACAAGCAAAGGAATTTCCAGGCCGTGAGTAGATTAAAACTTGAAGTTTATTGAGATATATTTAAAAGCATATCCAAAACATGGGGGAAATAAAAGGGCATCAGATCAGGTCAGGTCTTACGCGTTTCAGCTCTGTTGAGCCGTACTCATAGACCTCTGATCTGGTGCAGTAATTGCACAACTATATACATTTCATAATGAGGTTAATTAAAAACAGTCTTGCCCAATTTGTTTCAGACAGTTAACCCCTGAGTGTTATAATGTGTATAGTATCCTCTCTATTATATTATATGGTATGGGGTACCTGAAACTTTTATTGTGAGTATGTGCTTTTTTAATTGTAGGCTTCAGAAGTCTATTGTTGTTTAAAATATAACATTAATTCGAGTTTAGCAAAATCATTATCTTTGGTTTAAACATTAGTGTCATCTCGAAATTGTTATTTACAGGATTTAAATTTTATTTAATTTTATTTTGTTTAAATTCCAGAGCTCTAGGTTAAACCCTTGGTTATCTAGTTACTTGAATATATCTTAATCCTTTACTTTCTTGACTAGAATTCCTTACATAATAGGTTTATTTCCAAAAATTTATAAGCTCAAACCTGGAATTAAATCCATAGGGTACATTTGTTTTCATGCGGAACATCCAGTATACCTCTTTTTTTTTTTTTTTTAAACTTTATTTTTGAAAATTTTTTCCACAGAGAAACTTGATCAGCACCACACAGTTGTGCACAATATTTAACATAGTAAGACATGATGTAGGCAACAAAGTACGGTCTCAGTACCATAACAAAAGCTGCTTAGAGTCCAAAAGTCTATTCTTGAACCATGTGGGGTGGCCAAGCTCCATGTGTTAATATAACATTTAAATAAGCAAAACAACAAATAAAACAATACAAAAAAAAAAAACATAAACAGTGACAGATGTTGATCATTGGTATTAATTGGGTTGCATACCGTTGGCATAACCAGCGTATTATAGGAGGGGGAGAGATGAACAGGGAGGCGTGTTTGTACAACAATGAAGTTACTTATTAACACTGGTGTAAGGCTCTTCTCATGATCCTTTTTGTTGTACCTGTTCAGATCCCTTATGCTGGATACTGGAGTATGCTCTCTGTAATCTATGAGGTAGTTGGGTGCGATACTATCAATAGTAAGGGAAACAGTGTTATTACCATTTTATGTATGAATACTCATATGCATATGCATCTGCGGATGGGTTTAGTCAGAGGCCCCAGGCCCAGTCATTCAGGCAGTTAGTCACTTGTTATGTCAGTTATGTTCTGTCAAGTATCTGTTTCAGGGCTCAGCGAGCACCATCGACCGTGTAGGTTTTCGTTAAGCATGAATATAGTGTTTTGAAAGGGGCGTAGGAGTCTTTCTCTTAAGTCTTTCGGTAAGTATAACAAGTACGGCTCCCACTTATTTATAAATAATTTTATTCTGGCATCGCGGTCCCCTTGTGTATCTACTTGTTCTATTAAAAGCTGTTGATACATTGCGTGAGTCAGTTTTTTGAAGGGGGGTTCCCTGTTTCTAGCCCAATATTGTAACATTAGTTTTCTGGCCATTAAGACAACTAGGTTAAAGAACTTTTGGCGTCGAGAGGGTAAGTCAATGTCTTGAAAGAAGAGTACGTTTGCTACGGCCAATGATATGTTGGTTTTGAGCATTGTTGATAACCAGAATTTAACTTTGCCCCAGTACCTTTGCAATTTGGGGCAATCCCAGACCAGGTGTATCAGGTCCGGTGTGGGGGCCATACACTTAGGACATGTATTAGATGCCTCTGGGACCCATTTCGCTCTAGTTTTAGGTGTGATATATGCCTGGTGCAGGAATTTTACTTGTGTTTCACGCAGGTTTGAAGACAGGGTGGCTGCTCTGACTGCTTGTATGCTATGGGTGATTTGTTCCTGCGTGACCTCAGGGATTCTTTGTCCTTGCCATTTGGTTACTATTTCCTGCAATGTCTGTGTCTCATTTTGTGCTACTATTTGCTTATAGATAGGTGTAATGGAGTGCGTTCCTTGAGTAGCCAAGTTACAAAGTGCGGCTATCTTAGTTAACCCTGGCGAAGTTAGTCCTGCAGGTAGGATATTCTGTACATAGTGCCGACTTTGAAAGTAGGCGAATCTGTGCGTGTTGGGGAGAGTGTATTGGGCTTGTAGGTCAGAGAAGGTGAGTATCTGATGTGTGGTAGGATTGAGTAATTGTGCCACCATCTTTAGTCCCTTGCGTTCCCACATTTTAAAAGCTGCTGTGGTGTATCCTGGCATGAAATTGGGGTTGCCCTGTAGAGGCAGATATTTGCTGAATGTGAAGTCCATCCCCCATAATCTGCAGAGTTTAGCCCAGGCCCTCATCGGATCCCCTGAATAGTATGCTGTGTTTTATATGCGGGGGGAGGATGAGAGCTGTGTGTGTGGCAAGAAGCTGGGTGTATTGGTGCTAGTAAGTCACCTTCTATGGGGGGACAAAAATAGTCTGATTGGGACAACCTTCCACCACAACCTTGATCAGGGATGCCCAGTTGTACCATCTAATATTGGGGAGGCTAAGCCCACCTGAGTGGATTGGCATTGCCAGATGAAGTCTGTTTATCCTTGGTTTCCCCTTGATTCCAGACAAACTTGCCAAATAGGGTTGTTAGACCAATGAGCTCCCGCTTTGTCATTAGGAGGGGGAGCATCTGAAGGGGGTTAAAGGCAACTCTTGGTAGGATAATCATTTTTAAAAGATGGATCCTACCCGTAGTAGAAGGGGTAGGTTTCTCCACCCTTCATTTGATTGTGAATGAGGGTTATTGTATTTTCTATGTTGAGGTGGTATAGTTTGTTAGTGTTTATATGCAAGTGAATCCCTAGATATGTGAAGGTTCCTGTGGTCACTTTCAAGTCTGTGCCCTGTAATGGATTTTTTTGGGTGTTAAGCAGCCATGTTAATTCTGATTTATCCGTGTTGACTTTGTAGCCTGTGAATTCCCCAAATTCGTGTAGCATGAGCAGCAGTTTGGGTACATTAGTGTGTGGGTTTGGGACATATAACAAAAGGTCGTCGGCATACAGGGATAAATGCATTATCTGTTTATGAATTTTTAAGCCTTCACTGCATTGGCGAATATAACATGCCAGTGGTTCTATCGCTAAATTGAAAAGCAGAGGGAGACTGGGGGCAACCCTGCCCTGGTTCCTCTCTCCAGAAGGAACGATGAGGATAGTTGGCATTAATGATTATGGAAGCTGAAGGTGACGTGTATAGTGTTTGGAGCACGGTAGGAAATTCCCAGATATGCCAAACTTTTCCCAAGGAGGTGTACAGGTGGTCCCACTCTATTCTATCGAATGCCTTCTCGGCATCGATGGCGAGAAGGCACGCATCAATGTTGGGTTTCTGTGTGTCCATGTAATGTGGGTTATTATAATGAGATATAACAGCTAGTGTCTTTCTGATGTTAACACTGAGGTGCGGTGTTTGATTGAAACCAGTCTGGTCAGGATTGTATTATGTTCGGTAGTGTGTTTGCTAACCTGTCTGCCAAGATTTTAGTGAACAGCTTGTAATCGCTGTTGAGCAATGAGATCGGTCTGTACGAGGAGGGTTGTGTGTGGTCTCTGTGTGGTTTCGGAAGTATGCAAATGTTGGCATCTGTAAACCTCGCATCTGGCGGCGGCGTTCCCTGATAGGTAGGCCGAATATGTACGTGGCCAAGGTTGGGGCCTATGTCTGTGCTAAGAATCTTATAATATTCAATTGGTAGAGAGTCTGGGCCTGCCGCTTTCCCTAGTTTGGAATTTCCAATAGCTCGTAGTACCCTCTTGTGTATGTATGGGGAAATTCAGGCTGTTCTCTTTGAGTATCTGACAGCTGGGGTACTTTAATTATTTGCCAAACTTATCCTTATCCACTTTCCTGATGTTTTGCCTGGTGTACAAGGATTTGTAGTAAGATGTGAATACCTTGCATTATGTCTTTAGTGGCTGTTTTGAGATGGTCCCCTGACTTAATGGCTGTTATAATGGATTTGGGCGTGTGTAGTCTTACTAAGTTCGCCAGGAGTTTGCCAGACTTTGTTGCACATGGCGATAGAACCTGCCTTGCTGTGCAAGTTAAATTATGGTCTAGAATCTGTAAGTGCGTGTCCCCTGTCTTTTTTGACCGTGTAGTATCTTTGGCGATTGGTCTCTGTGGGGCTTGCTAGGTAAGCATTGTATGCGGTAGTTAGATCTGAAAGGAGTTGTGTGGTAACCTTCTTTTGGGATCTAAACTGATGGGCTGTGTATGCTGTGATTTTGCCTCTGATGACCGCCTTAGAGGCATGCCAGAACAGGTCAGGGTTAGGTTGTGTTTGCTCATTATCCAGGGTGTATTCAAACCAATATGCCTTTAGGTGTTGTTTAAAATCTGCATTAGAGTATAAGTGTGAGGGAAAACCTCCATTTCGTTCTTGGGATTCTGTTCTGAAAGGTTGAAGCATTAGTCGTATGGGGCCTGATCTGAGATCGTAATTGGAAGGATAGATGTGTTCAGTATGCTAGGGGTGATTTGGGGGGATGTGAGAAAGTAGTCGATTCGGAGAAAGTATGAGCGTCTTTGAGACACACGTGTAGTCCCTTTGGTAGGGATGCTGAGATCTCCATAAGTCGTTGTAACCCCAATCCGTCTCTAAAATTAGTTATGATTTGCGTTTCTTTTCTATGTTTGGAGTGGGTTCCCTTCTTTGTGCTTGGGTGTGATGGATCAAAAAAACCTGTCTATGGGCAGGGTTGCGCCATGTTGAAGTCCCCACCCTACTATTACTGGTGAATCCGAATGTAGGGCAATGAGTGACTGGAGAGATGACCAGAAGGGCTGGTCAGAGTGGTTTGGGCCATAAACATTACATAGCTGGAAAGTGCTGGTGTGGATGTGAAGCGTGGTGAATATTAAAGCGGCCTTGTTTATCGATTTTGGTGTTAGAGAAGGTCAGTGGTAGGTTTTTTCGTATTAGAATAGCTACCCCACGTTTTCTCCCCTCTGACGGCGAGTACATAATTTGTTCCCACCACTCTAATCTTTAATTTTTCATGTTCTTCTGCGGTGAGTGTGTTTCCTGTAGCAGTGCAATGTCTGCATGGATGGAATTAAGGTACTGGAGGATTCTACTTCTTTTAGTTGGGGATGTTATTCCCCCTACATTCCAGGATATCACATTAAGTTTTGTGGTCATTGGAGAAATTTGTGGGGGGGTGGGGGCAGCAGGAATATTTCGTCGGTGGGGAGGTGGGTTACTTCCACCAGTCATGTGTGTGTGTAATGTGTCAAGAGAGAGGTGGAGGTAAGACAGGGTTGTTGGTTTGCGTGTGGCATGCTATGTAGTGTGATGGAGGGGAAAGACTCACAAGGCATCGCTAAAAAGCAATCGATCTGGGTTATTCATCTGAAGGTCTAAGTGTCAGTCTCCAGTCACCCCATCCGCCGAGCATAACAGCCATGCCCCTCTGCTATAAAGAAAGGAAATTGATATAGTTAATACTATGACATTGTTGAGGACATATAGGTGACAGGTGTATCTGGGGTAGTGCATCATAGGGGTCAGGACTTTACACTGTAATTTAAGGCCAGAAGGGGCACCTTGATACTTGACTAGGCAGAGCAAATACGTAGTACATTGAACATTACAAAATTTGGAAATAAAAAAACAAAAACAAAATGAACACAAGAACAAAAACAAGAAAAACACACAATAACCAACATTTTCTACAAACTTGTTTCCTGGTGTAGTAAACAGTCCCAGGAATGAGAGGGTGAGTTCTCTGAGGAACCCCCTCCTGAGGCAGAACAGCGTCTTGAAGAGTGGTGCTCCAAAGAGTAACCACAGTGGGTAATGCGGCGTTCCTCGGCCGCCAGTGCCTCTTGTGTCCGGAGACACCTATGTCCAGAATCTCCCATCTTAAAAGAGTCTTATACGTATGTAGTGAGGGAAGCGACATGTTCTATGGATAGTTTGTTGCTGCTTTTCTTCTTCTAGGTAAGCTTTCAATTCTTTTGGGGAACGGAAGAACTTGGGGCCCCTAGGGGTCTGCAGCCTGAGTTTGGCAGGGTAAAGGAGTGCGACTTGCCTACCTTCTTCATATAGTTGGGAGCAATAAGGGGCGAATTCTTTGCGCATTTTGGTTACATCTGCTGAAAAATCTTGAAAATAGCAGGAGTTTTTTCCCTTCATAGATGATATCTGCTTGTGTGACCTGTAGGCCCCGTAGCAAAGTCAGTTTTTCTTGGTAGTTTAAACATTTAAATATGACCTGTTGGGGTTTTGTGGCATTGGCAGTAGAGAGGCCGTTGTCTGGGCCGATGCGGTGCGCTCTTTCCACATCTATTGGGAGGCGATCCGGGTCTATGCCTAATAATCTGGGAAACGTGAGTGCTGTGAACTCCAATAGATCTTTGTTCTTGATGCTCTCTGGTATTCCAATTATACGGAGGTTATTGCGTCTGCTACGATTCTCCAGATCGTCGACTTTGTCTTGGAGCGCCCTGGTTTTTTGGCGTAGTAATTGTCGGAGGGAGGTAGAAGTGGTATCTTGGCGGTCTTCCAAGTCTGAAATCCTCTGTTCTGCCTGATTCATCCTTGTTGAAAAAAGGCGCACCTCACTAGTTAAAGTGTCCATGCCTGCCTGGAGAGATTCCATCTTAGGCAGGAAGAAAGATTTTAGTTCTTGCATGAGGTTTGTGGAATCACTAGCTGGTAGGTGAGAGGAGCTTGGTGAGGGAGGGTTGTCAATCTGCGCCTCTGTGGCGTGTCGTTGTCTTCTATCTGCTTGTTTAGACTTTGAAGTCATCTTGCTCTCAAATGCACTAGAAAGAGGCTTGAAATATTTGTCAACCTTCATATGAAGGGCAGGAGAGAGGGAGAGTATAATAGCAAAGTTCAAATGATTTTATTGTCAGCGTTGTGGCTTTATGCCTTTATGTGGCACTGCTGAGCTGCAGTCAGAGGGCAGCTTATATGATGTGTGAAATAGCTAGTTGGTATAAAAGTTGTTAAGCCACGTGGGTGAGTCATGCAGGCCTTGTTTGTGCTTCAGCGGCATTTCATAATCTGGTTCTTTCCCAAAGGCAAAAGGACAATCTTTATTATGGTGCAATTAGCAAACCCTCATACAATCTGTCTCTGTGCTGGGGTGTCGATGGGTATGAGAGATAGAGTCCCAAGGCAGTGGCAGATAGTCTGTTATAGTAATAGTGCACCTGTTAAAGCTTTGTTGTGGTGAAATAAAGTAGGTATTGTAAGCATCCCCTGTATGCCTTTCTCTTGCGGTGGCCAGTTGTGCTCCTTCCACAGTGAGTGGTGCCTAAGTGATTGCAGAATAGGTGCTCCCAGCTAGGTCTGTAGATTAATGGCTGTGAAAATGGGTTTCTGTGTAAGTACTTCCCACCATTGTTGCCCTGCCTAGTTTTATGTAGGTAATTCAACACCCTCTGTGTGGCAGATCTGTGATGGGTATAGCAGGTCCTGAACTATTGTGCTTTGTAATGTAGTGAAGCTCCTCTGCACTCACCCTCCTTTCCGATAACTTTTGTGATGAGAGACAGGGCTTTCACAGCTTCGATAAGCTGCTGTGTGTCTTGATGCGGGAGGGCCGCAATCTAATATGGCGGCCCGCGGCTGGTGTTCCGTTGCGCACTTTCAGTGCTTCCGGGGGCAAGGGCAGTTGTCGGCCCTTCACACCACTTGGCCGGTTGAGGATGATGTCCGGGTGTTCCCCCAACAAGGCTAAGGTGTGGGCAAAGGTGTCCGGCAGCAGATTAAGGGTTTTCTCAGAGCTCAATGTACGGAGCTCCTCTCTCCAGTATACCTCTTTTTTACTGAGTATACTGTCAAGATCTCCCCCCCCTTGAGTCTAGGGTTATTTTTTCTACTATTGTCCATCTGAGTGATGTGGTGTTCCTGTTGTGTACCTCTATAAAATGTTTAGTTATTGGTAGCAGTTTGTCCTCTCTTTGTCTGCTCTTTTCAGTGTCTACTGTGCTACTGGATAAGTGCTCCCTAATTCTATTTCTTATTTCTCTCACCGTTTTTCAATATACTGAAGTTTGCAAATATTGCACTCTATGAGGTACACTACCCCTTTGTCTCTGCAATTTAAATGTTTATTTATCTGGAGTATTTCTCCTGTCTTGGTCGATTTGAAGATGTTTCCTATCTCTGCATGTTTACAAGCTTTACAGTCACTATAACCCCATTTGTAGAGGCCTTTAGATTGTAACCAAGTTGTTCTTTTGTTCACTTTTAGATTAGTTGGGGAGACTATATTCCCTATAGTCCTGCCTCTTCTATATGAGAAAAGAACAATTACTGTCTATTATCTTTGCTAGACTATTATCGGCCTTCAAAATAGGTAGATGTTTCTTTATTATATTACATATTTGGTTATATTGGGGTGAATATTGTGTGACAAACTTGATTCTGTTTGTGTCAAATCTGGGTTTCTTTTTGGGTTTAGTTACAATCAAATCTCCCTGTGCCTTAGTGGACACTGCCATGCGTGCATTCTTTATGTTTGTTCGTTATAGCCCCCTCACTTTAAGTTGTTTATCCAGAAGGTTTGCTTCTTTTTAAATAATCCCTCGTCATTAGAGCAGTTTCTTTTTATTCTAATGTGTTGGCCCTTTGCTATAGCTCTGAAGGTTTCTTTAGGGTGTTCGCTCCTTGCATGTAAAAGTGCATTCCTAGTTATTGGTTTTTTATATATTGTGGTGTCAATTTTGCCATTAAAGTAATTACCTCGCAGTGTGAGGTCCAAATAATTAATTTCCTTATTTTTTAACTCATGTGTGAATCTTATTCCCATCTTATTGTTTCCTATGTATTGCAGGAAATTTTCTATTGAGGCATCATCCCCCTCCCATATTAGAATCAGGTCGTCTATGAATCTATGGTAAAGTTTGATATTTTCCCTGAAGGGGCTTCCATCCGCATAGATGTGGCACAGCTCCCACCAGCCCATAAATAAGTTGGCGTAAGTGGGGGCAAACTTTGCCCCCATAGCTGTGCCACATCTCTGCAGATAGAACACCCCTCCATAAGAAAAATAATTGTGTGTTAGAAGATATTCTATGATTCTTAAGAGAAATTCCTGAAAATTCTCATCCAAATTGCTACGTGTTTGTAGGAAGTACTTAACTGCTTCTATACCTAGTACATGTGGTATGTTACTGTAGAGTGACACTACGTCTAGGGATAACCATCTGCTTTTGGTGGTCCATGTTATATTTTTTAATTTTTGTATTAAATGTGTGGAGTCCTGAGATAGCTGGTTAGATTTAGAACTAATGGCTGTAGGATGGAATCTACCCATTCTGATACGGTTCTAGTAGTGATCCCATCCCTGACACTATGGTCGCCCCCTGAACATTTTCTGTACTTTTATGTACTTTTGGGAATATATGAAATAATGGTGTCTTTGGATGTTTATTTGCCATATAATCATGTGTCTCTTTATTTATAAAACCATTGGCTAGGCCCTCATCCAATAAATGGGAGAGTTGGAGCATATAGTTTGATTTTGGATCTCCTTTTAATATTTGATAGTTATTTGTGTCATTGAGCTGTCTTTTTATTTCTTTATCATAGTCTGTCTTATTTAATACCACTATGCTACCCCCCTTGTCCGATTTTTTAATGACTATGTTATCATTTTCTGCAATTTCTTTCAGAGCTGTTCTCTCTTTTCTTGTTAAATTGGTGTCTTGATAGGGACTACTGGCTGTGTTTAGTATTTCTAAGTCTTTAACCACTCTTTCTTGAAATTGTTCTAAAATTGTCCCCCTGGACTGAATGGGGTAAAAGGTGGACTTAGGTTTGAAACCTATATGGGCATTTTTTTCTCCTGTGTTTAGCTGTTCACTTAGTAGACTCATTAGAGTCTCCTTTGCACATGAATCTTGGAAATCTAATTGTATCTCTGGTGTGGTTTCTTCACCTATTAAGTTAGCCTCTACGGTCTCTTTTATTTCTTGTGTACTGTGAAAATGTTTTTTTAGAGTCAAGTTTCTGACCAGTCTGTTGACATCTACTATTGTGTTAAATATATTGAACTTAGCTGTTGGTACAAAGTTCAATCCATAGCTCAATACTTTTTCTTGTGTAGGTGTCAACAGGGTGTCAGAAAGATTGATAACTAATGATGCACTTTTTGTTCCAAATTCTTCTTTGCCCTCAGTTGGTATCTGTTCATCTGCCTTTGACCTTTTTTGCTTCCTCTTATTGCTGGCTGTTTTATAACCTCCTGTGTTTCTCCCTGTGTTTGTATTGGGGCTGCCACTAAAAAAGCTTGATCAAATTTTGCTCTGGTTGAATCTACTGTGTCTGCTTTCTGTACTGTGGTTTGATACTTCAGATTTTTATTAGTCTGTTTATCCTGAGTAGTTTTGCTCCTAGCCCCCTGGGCTTCTGTGTTAATGTTTCCTATCTGTTGTGTAGTATTCTGTGTAATAGGTGTCTCCCTATCATACTGGCTGTCATTGTCTCCACTAGTATCATCAGTAGACTCTGCTTCTGTGTCAGAAAATGTAACTTTCTTTTTTCCCTTTCTATTGTGATTACCCTTGTGATGATTATAATTTCTTCTATTGTTTTCTCTATGTGTATTAGTTCTCTCTCTCCTGTTCCACACATGTACTGTATTGGTCTGATAGTCAGTCCAGTCTCTTAGGAATTTTGTTTGTTTTATTTGTAAGGCTTCCTCTGTTGACTTCTCCACTGTCTCAATGAGCAATTCATCAAATCCTCTATACTCTATTGATAATTGGTGGTGTGTTAAATGTCTCTGTAACTGTGTGATTTTAATTTTTATGTCAGTTAGTAGTCCCTCTTTATGTACAATAATCATATGCATTAATCTAAATGAGCATTCATCCAAAATCATATTCCATTCATCCTTAAATTTCAAGTCATCCACTTCAAAGGTAGGGAACTTATGCACTCTTAAACCTCTAGGAATCATCTTAAGGTTAATATATTTCTCTAATGTCCATTTATCGAACTTGAGTTTCTCAGCTCTTATCATGAGTGCTTCAATCCTTATAAAAAGGTCAGTTAGTTCCAAAGTAGATTCATCTGTATTAAAGATCTGGTCAAAGTCCTTATTGTAAATGTCCAATTCCTGTGGGTCTCTCAGTGAGTAATAACTGCATATTTGCATAGTGTCAGTTCCTGTATTATCAACATCGACTCCTGATGTCTCCATTTTTATTTTTATTTACGTATCACTATGTAGTGTTTAGTAGCAGGCACTTAAATCCTATTATCTCCCTGATTAAGTCACTCGCTTTTTTAAAACCCAGTATCAGTGTCCAAATTAAAGGGGTGCTCGCCAGGTGCCCCCGTTCACAGGTTTTACCTGTATGTAGTGTAACAGTCCCTGACTGGGTAGCGTAGTGAACGATATAACAGTATTTGTATCTCTTTATTCGACTTTAGATATAAATGTAGTAAAATGTTATTTCTTACTTGTTTGGGGCTCAATGTGGAGGGGACGTTCCTCGTTCTTCCGTTACTTCGCTCAAGAAGGGGTTAATCTGGTCAGGCTCTCCTATCTCCCACTCGGTCCCTGGCTGCCAGACGATCCTCTCACCCGGTTACCAGTGGTCCTCTGTGGATGTAGCGTTAGCCTCTCAGGACTGTGTCCTCCGGTTTCCTTTTTTTCGGCGTGTATAGTGTGCGCGGTTCCTCCGCTCTGCGTCTGTATACTCCGTCACTTCCGGTTCCCCTCCAGTCTTCGGCCCACAGGAAGAAGGAAAGTGCTCTGCTTCTGAAAGTCCTACTACACGGCTGGATGCTGGCGATCAACAAATCCAAATACAAGCAAAGGAATTTCCAGCCGTGAGTAGATTAAAACTTGAAGTTTATTGAGATATATTTAAAAGCATATCCAAAACATGGGGGAAATAAAAGGGCATCAGATCAGGTCAGGTCTTACGCGTTTCAGCTCTGTTGAGCCGTACTCATAGACCTCTGATCTGGTGCAGTAATTGCACAACTATATACATTTCATAATGAGGTTAATTAAAAACAGTCTTGCCCAATTTGTTTCAGACAGTTAACCCCTGAGTGTTATAATGTGTATAGTATCCTCTCTATTATATTATATGGTATGGGGTACCTGAAACTTTTATTGTGAGTATGTGCTTTTTTAATTGTAGGCTTCAGAAGTCTATTGTTGTTTAAAATATAACATTAATTCGAGTTTAGCAAAATCATTATCTTTGGTTTAAACATTAGTGTCATCTCGAAATTGTTATTTACAGGATTTAAATTTTATTTAATTTTATTTTGTTTAAATTCCAGAGCTCTAGGTTAAACCCTTGGTTATCTAGTTACTTGAATATATCTTAATCCTTTACTTTCTTGACTAGAATTCCTTACATAATAGGTTTATTTCCAAAAATTTATAAGCTCAAACCTGGAATTAAATCCATAGGGTACATTTGTTTTCATGCGGAACATCCAGTATACCTCTTTTTTACTGAGTATACTGTCAAGATCTCCCCCCCTTGAGTCTAGGGTTATTTTTTCTACTATTGTCCATCTGAGTGATGTGGTGTTCCTGTTGTGTACCTCTATAAAATGTTTAGTTATTGGTAGCAGTTTGTCCTCTCTTTGTCTGCTCTTTTCAGTGTCTACTGTGATACTGGATAAGTGCTCCCTAATTCTATTTCTTATTTCTCTCACCGTTTTTCCAATATACTGAAGTTTGCAAATATTGCACTCTATGAGGTACACTACCCCTTTGTCTCTGCAATTTAAATGTTTATTTATCTGGAGTATTTCTCCTGTCTTGGTCGATTTGAAGATGTTTCCTATATCTGCATGTTTACAAGCTTTACAGTCACTATAACCACATTTGTAGAGGCCTTTAGATTGTAACCAAGTTGTTCTTTTGTTCACTTTTAGATTAGTTGGGGAGACTATATTCCCTATAGTCCTGCCTCTTCTATATGAGAAAAGACAATTACTGTCTATTATCTTTGCTAGACTATTATCGGCCTTCAAAATAGGTAGATGTTTCTTTATTATATTACATATTTGGTTATATTGGGGTGAATATTGTGTGACAAACTTGATTTTGTTTGTGTCAAATCTGGGTTTCTTTTTGGGTTTAGTTACAATCAAATCTCCCTGTGCCTTAGTGGACACTGCCATGCGTGCATTCTTTATAGTTTGTTCGTTATAGCCCCTCACTTTAAGTTGTTTATCCAGAAGGTTTGCTTCTTTTAAATAATCCTCGTCATTAGAGCAGTTTCTTTTTATTCTAATGTGTTGGCCCTTTGCTATAGCTCTGAAGGTTTCTTTAGGGTGTTCGCTCCTTGCATGTAAAAGTGCATTCCTAGTTATTGGTTTTTTATATATTGTGGTGTCAATTTTGCCATTAAAGTAATTACCTCGCAGTGTGAGGTCCAAATAATTAATTTCCTTATTTTTTAACTCATGTGTGAATCTTATTCCCATCTTATTATATATATATATATATATATATGTTTATCTTGTCCACTAAAAAAAGCAATTTGTACAGCCAAATAACACTTGAAACAGGCCAAAGTATGTTTCCAACTGGTTCAAGATTTACAATTTTAAAAGTCTAAAACTCCTGTGATAATCTGTTCAAAAAGTGTTTTCTTATTGATAGCAGATACCAGTGTTGAACTGTCAATGCGTACAAATTTTAGTGCCATAAATTAATTTGAAAAGCCTTGCGATAAATGGATTATCACAGGGTTTTCAAATAGAGTGGCAAATTGCATAAGAATTCTCATAAACTGGAATGGAGACGGTTATAATGAATATTTATATCCCGAAATATGGACATACTATGAATTCAGTAATTTATTTGAATGAAAAATTGTTTTATGATGGTCTTTGCTAACATATTTGCCTGAATTATAATGTAAAAAACAAATATATTTCAGTCTTACATTCCACACTGCAAAATATTGCTAAATGTTCTTAAATGAACATTATACAAAAAAAGTCTTCCATATCAAAAAACATAATTTATGTAAGAACTTAAAGGGACACTCAGGTTAAATTAAATTTTCATAATTCAGATACAGCATGTAATTTTAAACAACTTTCCAATTTACTTCCATTAAAAAAAATGTGCACAGTCTTTTATATTTACAATTTTTGAGTCACCAGATCCTACTGAGCATGTGCAAGAATTCACAGACTATACGAATAAGCATTTGTGGTTGGCTGATTGGTATCACATGGTACAAGGGGAGTGGAAATATACATAACTTTGAAATTTGTTATAAAAAAATCTACTACTCATTTGAAGTTCAGACTAAGTGCTATTGCATTGTCTTGTTATCTTGCATTTGTTGATTATGCAAATCTAATGTGTTGACTGGTCCTTTACCTGATAAATTCATTTCTTTCATATTGGCAAGAGTCCATGAGCTAGTGACGTATGGGATATACAATCCTACTAGGAGGGGCAAAGTTTCCCAAACCTCAAAATGCCTATAAATACACCCCTCACCACACCCACAATTCAGTTTAATGAATAGTCAAGTAGTGGGGTGATAAAGAAAGGAGTAAAAAGCATAAAAAAAGGCATTTGGAAATAATTGTGCTTTATACAAAAAATCATAACCACCATAAAAAGGGTGGGTCCCATGGACTCTTGCCAATATGAAAGAAATTAATTTATCAGGTAAGTTCTTACATAAACTATGTTTTCTTCATGTAATTGGCAAGAGTCCATGAGCTAGTGACGTATGGGATAGTAATACCCAAGATGTGGAACTCCACAGAAGAGTCACTAGAGAGGGAGGGATAAAAATAATAAAAGCCATTTTCCGCTGAAAAAAATTAATCCACAACCCAAAATATAAGTTTATTCTCATAAATGAAAAGAAAAAACTTAAACATAAGCAGAGGAATCAAACTGAAACAGCTGCCTGAAAAACTTTTCTACCAAAAACTGCTTCCAAAGAAACAAAAACATCAAAATGGTAGAATTTAGTAAATGTATGCAAAGAAGACCAAGTTGCTACTTTGCAAATCTGATAAACTGAAGCTTCATTCTTAAAAGCCCACGAAGTGGAGACTGATCTAGTAGAATGAGCTGTAATTCTCTGAGGCGGGGCCTGACCCGACTCCAAATAAGCTTGATAAATCAAAAGCTTTAACCAAGATGCCAAGGATATGGCAGAAGCCTTCTGACCTTTCCTAGAACCAGAAAGATAACAAATAGACTAGAAGTCATACTGAAATCTTTAGTAGCATCAACATAATATTCAAAGCTCTTCCAAAATCCAAAGAATGTAAGGATCTCTCCAAAGAATTCTTAGGATTAGGACACAAAGAAGAAACAACAATTTCTCTATTAATGTTGTTAGAATTCACAACCTTAGGTAGAAATTTAAATGAAGTCCACAGAACTGCCTTATCCTGATGGAAAATCAAAAAAGGAGATTCACAAGAAAGAGCAGATAATTCGGAAACTCTTCTAGCAGAAGAGATGGCCAAAAGGAACAACACTTTCCAAGAAAGTAGTTTAATGTTCAAAGAATGCATAGGCTCAAATGGAGGAGCCCGTAAAGCCTTCAAAACCAAATTAAGACTCCAAGGAGGAGAGATTGATTTATTGACAGGCTTGATACGGACCAAAGCCTGTACAAAACAGTGACTATCAGTAAGCTGAGCAATCTTTCTTTGAAATAAAACAGAAAGAGCAGAGATTTGTCCCTTCAAGGAACTTGCAGACAAACCTTTATCCAAACCATCCTGAAGAAACTATAAAATTGTAGGAATTCTAAAAGAATGCCAGGAGAATTTATGAGAAGAACACCAAAAATATAAGTCTTCCAAACTCGATAATAAATCTTCCTAGAAACAGATTTACGAGCCTGTAAAATAGTATTAATCACTGAGTCAGAGAAACCTCTATGACTAAGCACTAGGCGTTCAATTTCCATACCTTCAAATTTAATGATTTGAGATCCTGATGGAAAAACGGACCTTGAGACAGAAGATCTGGTCTTAAAGGAAGTGGCCAAGGTTGGCCACTGGACATCCGAACAAGATCCGCATACCAAAACCTGTGAGGCCATGCTGGAGCTACCAGCAACACAAATGATTGTTCCATGATGATCTTGGAGATCACTCTTGGAAGAAGAACTAGAGGCGGGAAAATATAAGCAGGTTGGTAACACCAAGGAACTGCTAACGCATCCACCGCCTCCGCCTGAGGATCCCTGGACCTGGACAGGTACCTGGGAAGTCTCTTGTTTAGATGGGAAGCCATCAGATCTATTATTTAAGACCCCACATCTGAACAATCTGAGGAAACACATCTGGATGGAGCGACCACTCCACCAGATATAAAGTCTGACGGCTGAGATAATCCGCTTCCCAATTGTCTACACCTGGGATATGAACCACAGAAATTAGACAGGAGCTGGATTCCGCCCAAGCAAGTATCAGAGATATTTCTTTCATAGCTTGGGGACTGTGAGTCCCACCCTGATGATTGACATATGCCACAGTTGTGATATTGTCTGTCTGAAAACAAATGAACGGTTCTCTCTTCAACAGAGGTCAAACCTGAAGAGCCCTGAAAATAGCACAGAGTTCTAAAATATTGATTGGTAACCTCGCCTTTTGAGATTTTCAAACCCCTTGTGCTGTCAGAGATCCCCAGACAGCTCCCCAACCTGAAAGACTTGCATCTGCTGTGATCACAGTCCAGGTTGGATGAACAAAAGAGGCCCCTTGAACTATATGATGGTGATCTAACCACCAAGTCCTGAAAGAGTCGAACATTGGGATTTAAGGATATTAATTGTGATATATTTGTATAATCTTTGCACCATTGGAGAGGTCTCATATGAAAATGAGCAAAGGCGATCGCGTCCGGTGCTGCAGTCATGAGACCTAAAACTTCCATGCACATAGCTACTGAAGGGAATGATTTAGACTGAAGGTTCCGATAAGCTGAAACCAATTTTAATCATCTCTTGTCTGTTAGAGATAGAGTCATGGACACTGAATCTATCTGGAAACCTAAAAAGGTGACCCTTGTCTGAGGAATCAAGGAACTTTTTGGTAAATTGATCCTCCAACCATGTCTTTGAAGAAACAACACTAGTTGATTCGTGTGAGATTCTGCAGAAAGTAAAGACTGAGCTAGTACCAAGATATCGTCCAAATAAGGAAACACCGCAATACCCAGTTCTCTGATTACAGAGAGTAGGGCACAGAGAACCTTTGAAAAGATTCTTGGAGCTGTCGCTAGGCCAAATAAAAGAGTGACAAATTGGTAATGCTTGTCTAGAAAAGAGAATCTCAGAAACTGATAGTGGTCTGGATGAATCGGAACATGAAGATATGCATCCTGTAAGTCTATTGTGGACATATAATGCCCTTGCTGAACAAAAGGCAGAATAGTCCTTATAGTCACCATTTTTAAAGTTGGCACTCTTACAAAATGATTAAAATTTTTCAGATCCAGAACTGGCCTGAATGAATTTTCTTTCTTTGGGACAATGAATAGATTTTAATAAAACCCCAGACCCTGTTCCTGAAATGGAACTAGTATTATTACCCCTGAAAGCTCCAGGTCTGAAACACACTTCAGAAAAGCCTGAGCCTTTACTTGATTTGCTGGGATGCGTGAGAGAAAAAATCTTCTCACAGGAGGTCTTACTCTGAATCCTATTCAGTACCCTTGAGAGACAATACTCTGAATCCATTGATTTTGGACAGAATCTGCCCAAATGTCTTGGAAGAATCTTAATCTGCCCCCTACCAGCTTAGCTGGAATGAGGGACGCACCTTCATGCAGACTTGGGGGCTGGCCTTGGTTTCTTAAATGGTTTGGATTTACTCCAACTTGAAGAAGGTTTCCAATTGGAACCAGATTCTTTGGGGGAAGGATTAGGTTTCTGTTCCTTATTTTGTCGAAAGGAACGAAAACAGTTAGAAGCTTTAGATTTACCCTTAGGTCTTTTATCCTGAGGCAAAAAAACTCCCTTCCCCCCATTGACAGTTGAAATAATCGAATCCAACTGAGAACCAAATAAATTATTACCTTGGAAAGAAAGAAATAGTAATCTAGACTTAGATACCATGGCAGCATTCCAATATTTGAGCCACAAAGCTCTTCTAGCTAAAATAGCTAAAGACATAGATTTAACATCAATTTTGATAATATCAAAAATGGCATCACAGATAAAATGATTAGCATGTTGAAGCAAGCGAACAATGCTAGACAAATCAGGATCCATTTCCTGTTGCGCTAAACTTTCCAACCAAAAAGTTGATGCAGCTGCAACATCAGCCATAGAAATGGCAGGCCTGAGAAGATAGCCAGAATATAAATAAGCTTTCCTTAGATAAGATTCAAGTTTCCTATCTAAAGGGTCCTTAAAGGAAGTACTATCTTCCATAGGAATAGTAGTACGTTTGGCAAGAGTAGAAATAGCCCCATCAGCTTTGGGGATCTTTTTACCAAAACTCCAATTTAACTGCTGGCAAAGGATACAATTTTTTAAACCTTGAAGAAGGGATAAAAGAAGTACCAGGCCTATTCCATTCCTTAGCAATTAGATCAGAAATAGCATCAGGAACTGGAAAAACCTCTGGAGGTTTATAAACATAATTTAAACATTTTCTAGATTTAGTATCAAGAGGACTAGTTTCCTCAATATCCAATGTAATCAACACCTCTTTTAAGAAGGAACAAATATACTAAATTTTAAATAAATAAGTAGATTTGTCAGTGTCAATATCTGAGGAAGGATCTTCTAAATCAGATAGATCCTCATCAGAGGAGGATAATTAAGTATGTTGTCGGTCATTTGAAATTTCATCAACTTTATGAGAAGTTTTAAAAGACCTTTTACCTTTATTAGTAGGCGGGATAGCAGACAAAGCCTTCTGAATCGCATCAGCAATAAAATCTTTTATATTCACAGGGATATCATGTACATTAGATGTTAAAGGAACAACAGGCATTGTACTATTAATTATGGATACATTCTCTGCATGTAAAAGCTTATCATGACAACTATTACATACCACAGCTGGAGATATAATCTCCACAAATTTACAACAGATACACTTAGCTTTGGTGGAGCTGTTATCAGGCAGCAAGGTTCCAACAGTGGTTTCTGAGACAGGATCAGATTGAGACATCTTGCAAATGTAAGAGAAAAAACAACATATAAAGCAAAATGATCAATTTCCTTATATGGCAGTTTCAGGAATGGAAAAAAATGCAAACAGCATAGCCCTCTGACATAGAAAATGACAAGAGGCATATAGGAATGGGGTTTTAAATAATTACATTATTTTGCACCAAGTATGACGCACAAGGCAAAATTAAATTTTTTGGTGCTAACAGCATCCGGAAATGACACACTTGCGTCATTGCAGACGCAACCTTGTGCAAGTAAACTCGGCATCAACTAAGACACTGGAAATGACAAATTTGTGTCACCAGACGTACCTTTGCGACAAAAAAATTATTGCGGCAAAAATGACGCAATAAACATCAGCATTTTGCGACCTAGCGAGCCTAATTTTGCCCGCAAAATTTTAATGAAAAAGCAGTCAATTTGAAAAAAGACTATACCCCAGGTAAGAAAAATATTTTCCTAAATATGATTTTTCCCAAATATGAAACAAAGTGACCTACGCATTGAAGGCATCCGAGTGCTCACATTGATAAGCGACCTACCCATTGAAGGCATCCGAGTACTCACATTAATAAGCGACCTACTCATTGAAGGCATCCGGGTGGGAAAATTATACAAGCAAAGGAGCTTCACTATTGCATTGTGCACTTTTATTCTCCTAAAGCAGCTTATCTCTAAAGCACTACACCGGAGGCAGAGTGAAGATGTTGCTTTTGTATGAGGGCGACATAAAGACCTATAGCACTCTACCTTGTCATCTGTTTCTGAACCGAATAACTCTCTTTTAGAGCTTTCTCACTCTCCACTTATTGTCTCTGCAAAAGGCTCATTCGCGACATCTTCATCACACTCATTTTCTGTATATCTAATTTACACCCTTCCCTATCTTCAGCTTCTATTGGGCAGCCCTCAATATTAGATAATCTCTCTGCATATTCACTTTCTGGGTTCACGTCCTCCGTCTCTACTACACACATCTACTTTCTCGTGTCGCCTTCTCCTCTTGCAATCAGTCACCAGGCAGCTCTCTGTGCTATAGGTCTTTATGCCAACCTCATACACAAGCAACATCTTCACTCTCTCTCCGGTGACGTGCTTTAGAGATTAGTTGCTTTAGGAGAATAAAAGAGCACAATGCAATATTGAAGCTCCTTTGCTTGTATAATTTTCCCACCCGGATCAATGTGAGCACTCGGATGCCTTCAATGCGTAGGTCGCTTACTGACAGTAGTGCGAGTCAGGAGGTGACCCGACGGAATGTGCGACCGTGACGGAAGGAGGTGGCTCTAGCAGGTGATTAGTGGTCAACCAGTCATGTGTGCGCTGAGGAATGTGGTGACATCACGGTCGCACATTCCGTCGGGTCGCAGATTTCGACACTACACCAGATTGTCCTGAATTTGCCCAAATGGATTGCCTGTCCCTTGTCTCAGTGTGTAAATAACATGAACCAACACCACTTTCCACAAAATCAGCTGCAGTTATGTGTCCACAACTGCAGGGGGTCTTGTTGTATATCACAGTTTACATACCTAGGGCCAGATTTATCAAGTTACAGTGAACAGGGGCGTACATTTGCGCCCCTGCCCACCACAGCTCGTCTCGAATTTAACATTGCAGGTGAGCACTATTTTGCACTCGCGTGCAATGCCCCCTCCTGCCCACGCAAGCAAATCATGTGCGGGCAGGAGTTGTCAATCTCCCCGGTCAGACGAGACCGGGAAGATTGAAATTCTCCACCTAAGAGGTGGAAAAGAGGATAGGAAGCAGCGGTCTGATGTTCCCTGCTTCATAAATACGGACTGCAGGTTCTCTTATGAGAATCTGCAGTCCAAGAGAAGGCGAAGGCTTGATAAATCGAGTCCCTAGTGATGGCAAGAATTGTTAGTTTGCTTGCTCTGTACCTTCTCGAGGATGGCTGGCATGCAGCTGGTGGAGGAGGAAAGAATGAGTGTGGTCAACTTTTTACTGGGAGAGTCCGCTTGGTTTTACTGATCAGCAGGATGACAGAGCTGGGGCAATCCCTAGTGGTTGCAGAATGAGACAATTGACCTTCATAATGGTGATCAATGTCTGCCTGCTGCTGTTATACATGTACCATCCGTGCTACATATAGTGTGTGCAGTGCTGGGGTAGATCTACGCTTATGTTATAGCACTGTTTTACAAATTGCATAGCCACAGTTAATAATATTGAGTTACTGGCTACTAACTTTATTTGTTACATTTATATATATTTCTTATCTGATTCGTAAAGTAGTGTATGTGGCTCCTCAATATTCTGACTGCATCCTACACATCATTTGACTACATACTACATGTCATATATAATTTTCAATTCATGCAGAGCCGGCAGTTTGTCAATATGTGTGCAAAACCATAAACATGAGTAAGAGAGCTAAACTAAGTATGTGTTAATCTCTCAGTATTAAATATGTAGGTAGACTTACATCATTGGTTGGCATACAGAGGCAAGTGATATGTGTTTGGGGCTGGAGCACTTACAGCACAGCATGGGGTGGCATACAGAGGCAGATGAGAACCAATGACAACTGGAACCAATTCTGCCACTGAAAGGTGTTAGTGACTAAGGTAAACTAGTGCTGAATATTTTAATATGCTTCTGATGAAGAAAAACCTCCTTAGGAATATGCTCAGCTTTGAAAGTATAGCAGCTCTTCTTGTTTATTTGAAGGTAAGGATAATGACAGTTTGATCTTAGTCATATTTTTTACTATTGGCTTACATTATAGGTAAACTATTTCCACATATACTTTAGAAGAAGACAATCGCACCACTCTTATTTTGGGAGAGGGAGCACTTAGATCTCTTATAAATAAGCAAACATTAATATATTGTAAAGTGTAATGGTGCTAAGTATCAAAATTGAAACATTTTGGAGAACAATTCCAGCATAGAAACTGGACAGGATACTATTAGAAGTACTCTTCTCGCAGGTGTGGGATTATGTACGCACTGGAATGTAAAATATTCAAACTTTATTAGTTATAATTAAAAATGGGTAGCAAAATAAAACCACCTGAAGCAAGTTAGATACTGTATCCAAATAAGTCCCTCAAATATGACAGGTAATTTTTACCCATGGACATACTACCTGTTCATATGCAGGGGCTAAACCTAACTAAAATGGACCATTTAAAACAGAACTGCTTAGTAATGCACAGGTGATCCACTAGGACTTATAGTGGCCTAGGAATTGCACCAGTCTAATCGTATATATCAGGGCTGATGGGTCAGTAAGTATAATACTGAATGTGAATTAGCCAAAAATAGCAGCAGAATAATTATAGATTATAGCAAGTATAATGATACACTGTGTCACTTAATTCATATATTGTAATACTTTTGTGTTAATGTATCAGTGTCTCATAGCTGGCTGTCACATTGTGTGGTTGATGCAGAGAATAGCAACCATAAATACCTCCCCTGTTATAAAAACACCTTCAGCAATTACAGTGAAAAAAGTAATAGGGTGTTAATGATTCTGATATGCACTCATAAAAATGTGATCTCATAGACAATCTGAATCTTGGGCATTCAAAGAATATTTAAAACAATATATGATCCTTCACCAATGAAGTGGTCAACAAGGATCATGTATTTTTTAAAATATTCTTTGGTGAAGGTGTTATTATACCAGGGGAGGTATTTATGGTTGCTATTCTCTGCATCAACCCCACAATTTGACAGCCAGATATGAGACACTGTTACATTAACACAAAAGTGTTACAATATATGAATTAAGTGACACAGTGTATCCTTATACTCACTATTAACTATAATTATTCTGCTGCTATTTTTGACTAATTCACATTCAGTATTATACTTACTGACCCTTCAGTCCTGATATATACGATTAGACTGGTGCAATTCCTATGCCAGTATACGTCCTAGTACATTACCTGTGCATTACTAAGCAGTTACATATTTCCTTGGCCCTTATCCATTGTAAATGGTCCATTTTAGTTAATTTTACCCCCTGCATATGAACAGGTAGTATGTCCATGGGAAAATATTAAGCAGGACTAACACTCAAATGTACCTGTCATATTTGAGGGACTTATTTGGATACAGTATCTAACTTGCTGCATGTTATTTTATGTTGCTACCCATTTTTAATTATAACTAATAAAATTTGAATATTTTACATTCCAATGTGTACATAATCCCCACACCCTATCCTATCAGATACAATGGACCCCAAAAGACCTGGTTGTCTAGCATATATGCAAACAGATGATATTACTAACAAACTATTTGAAAAGATAATAGATACTCCTTTTTCCCTCCCATCTTCCTTTAATCCTCCCAAAGAGGCCTATTCCTATGTGGAATTATACCAACAAATAGTAATGGAGATCTCAAAAAATCAATGTCCAAAAGAAAAAATAGCCAAAAGAAACTCTGGCCAAATGAACAAAAGGCTCTTAAAACCCTTATGGATGATAGAGACCTAGTGATCCGCCAAGCTGATAAGGTGGGGGGGGGGGGGGATTGTACTACAAAATTATAAGGATTACACACAAGAAGCTAAACAAATTGTTTTAGACCATGAATATTATGAGAAACTCACTTCAGACCCTACCTTTATATATAGCAAGTTACTTAAAACTATCATCTTACAAGGTTACAAAAATGGAATACTAAATAAAAAATAGAAAGCATACTTAATTCCGGACCATCCTAGTGTCCCTTTTTATTACCACTTACCCAAGATCCATAAAGACCGACTCAAACAGCCTGGACGCCCAATCATATCTGGAATCAATAGTTTAACAGATCGACTGTCAGAATATGTAGATTTCTATCTACAAAAATATGTGATTAATCTCCCATCATATATACGAGATACAACCAATCTCTTAAACAAACTTTCCAACTATAAAAGAAAAGATGAATACATTTGGCTATCTTGTGATGTTGGTGCACTATATTCCAACATAGATCATAGATTGGGACTAGAAGCTATCAATACATATTTGGATAATGACATCTATTTACCTTCCTCACAACAAAAATTCATATTGGATTTAATCTCATTTATACTGTCACATAACTACTTCCAATTTTTGGTGAGTTTTATCTTCAGATAAAGGGAACGGCCATGGGCACCAGGTTTGCCCCCAGTTTTGCCAATTTATTTATGGGCAAATTTGAAGAGCGATACATCTATAACTCAAACTGGAGGGGAAACCTGGTGTTCTATGGCCGTTATATAGATGACCTAATATTCATATGGGAAGGGTCATCAACATTAGCCAAAGAGTTTTGTAAAAAGTTTAAACCTAAATGATATGGGTTTAACTTTCACATCTAATATCCAGAAAGAAAGGATTGAGTTTCTAGATGTCTATTTAGAATGGACACGGGATGGTAGCTTTTTATCATCAACCTTTTTTAAAAGTGTTAACCGTAACAAGTACAACTTCTTGCACTTTTCCAGTAATCATTTAAACAGCTGGAAAACCAATATACCATACAGCCAGTTTAGGCGTATCCGAAGAAACTGTGGCAATAAAGAAAAAGGTTACCCCATGAATTTAATTATGGATAGGTACACCAAAGCACGAAACATAGATAGACATTCCATTTTAGAACAAGCCCCCATGGATAAAACTAATAATCAATCTAATATCACGTCTAGTCCAGCTTTTATAACTAATATAATTCTAGTCATAAAATGATAAGAGAACCTCTTAATAGACACTGGCCTATTATACTAAAAGATCCTTATCTAAAAGGAAATCTAGAACCTAACCCGAGAATGATCTTTAGGCGTGCTCCCACCTTTAAACAGAAATTGGCCCCCAACAAAATAGTATAGTATAGTAGTGTCAGAAAGAAATACACACCACACATTACCTCTAAAAACATTTAGAAACACTATGAAACCAGGGGCTTTCAAATGTCATAAAAAGAGGTGCTTAATGTGCAACTCAATGACCCATGGGAGCAATTCTGTTACTAGTCACAGTACGGGTGAAACATTTGAAATTAACTGCGGTACAGATTATGTTATATATGTCCTCACATGTGAATGTGGATTACAATATTTAGGACGTACCTGTAGGACAATAAGAACTAGATGGAGTGAACACAAGAGGAATCTCACAAATGGTTCTCTAAAACACAGTGTATCTAGACACAGTGTTATTCAACATAAGAAACGTAATACTTTTGCCATTACCCCCCTAGAAAGCACATCTAGCTCATATAGGGGCAACAGATATTGTCGTTTACGCCAGAGGGAAACATACTGGATCTATTGATTCCACTCCCTTTTTCCCTCTGGACTAAACAAAGTAATATATCTAGCAGCTTTTTGAGATATTATCATTATTTGGATCTTGTTATTGTCTTTTACCCTAGCGACAAGGGTAACTGTTTCCTATTGTTTATACTTGTTTTGCTCTTATTATCTAAATGAAGCAATTATAGTCATGATACATACCCTATGTTCCCTGCGATCCTTATATTTTGTACATCTTTCTCTCATTGGATTTATTTATACCTTTAGGATTCTGCCCTTAATATCCATATATCCATATACATATATTTAGATGAGCTTTTTGTAAGTTAGGAGTCCTATTATAATATATAATTTTGTCCTTTATATAAATATCTTTGCACCAAATTTTAGAATATTACACTTATAGGGCACAGAACATATATATGTGTGTGTATATATATATATATATATATATATATATATATGTGCATATATATATATATATATATATATATATACACACATATTTCCCTCCACAATCCATCTATTTAATTTGAAGATACCATTCCTAAACTGGATTATAATCTACAGCAGCGGTCGCCAACCAGTGGTCTATGGACCACTGGTGGTCCACGAGAAGATGTTGGTGGTCCTTGACACCATCAAGCAGGAATTAATCTCCTCTGATGGTGTCACCCCCATCGTGCTGCAACTCCCTACAGTGCCTGGCTGGAAATCAGTGAAAACCAACGGAGAAGTTAAATTACAATCTCCCTAAGCATATTGCGTAGTACTGCTCAACTTGCGTAGCTAGATTGTATTTTTAACTCCTCCCACCTGGTGCGCTGCTCAGAGAAAGATGCTTCCATTCTAAAGCCGACAGAGGTTGGTATAGTCTTGGCTTGAAATAGTGGAATTAAAGTATATAAAAAAGAAAATCTTAAAAAAACAATTTCTCTCTTATATTTAATTTATTTTCTTCCCTTAACCTGTCTCTTTGTAGTAGTTTTCCTAATTCCTTCAGATTTTCCTACATCACTGTTTGTCTTCCTTCCCTCCATCTTCTTTTTAAAAAAATTAAATATTAATTATTTTTCATTCTAATAATTTTCCAGCGCACAAAGCCATTCCACCTGAATTCCAGTAATTGCCATCCAGCAGATCAGCCATATCCTACCAGTATTATTGCCAGTAACATCAGTCATGGTTAGCTCACATCCATATTGAGAGCTTTCTGATATAAACTTAATTAATGACTCCAATGTCTGTCCATTAGACATGTGCATGGCGAAAAAATTTGGTTCAGTTCGGATCGATTCGAATTTTTTTTAATTTCGGTTCGGATCGATTCGAATTCGGAAAAATTTGAATCAATTCGGTTCGGATTCGTTCCGGATTCATTGGTATTCGAATAAATTTGGCTGGATTCGGTTCGGAAATTCGGTAAGTGTTAGGGGGGATGTGCTGTGTATTAGACTAGTATTATGCACTGTATAATAGGTGTAACTCATAGCAGAGTGATATAACCTAATATACTGTACAATACTAGTGTAATCCATGGCCATCTGAATCTACCGAATAAATCTGAATAAATCCGAACTAATTTGGATTTATTCAGAAGATTCGGCACTATTTTAATTCGGAAATTCGAATCAATCAAAATCCAGAATTTTACAAATTCGGACGAATTTCTACTGTCCATCATTATAAGTAGTTTTGAATAATTCCTAGCTGGGGAGGTAACTTGGAAGTCTTGCGGTCCTTTTAAACATAATTCTTTTTTTTCCCACTTTCTGTCTCTCTGTTTCCAGCTCAAAAGTTGGCACTCACCCTTCATCAGTTATTTGTAAGTATTCTCAGTTCTGTCATTCAGTTAGTTTATTCCGAAAAATAATTCTTAAAAATGTGTAAATATATACATAATGTAAACTTAGTTATGGTTATACTTGTTATGTACAGTATGTGTGTGTATGTGTATGCATATATATATATATATATATATATATATATATACACATATATACATACACACATAGAGGTTTGTACCTTTTTAAAAAAATTAATGTTAGTGGTCCACAGGATTCAAAATTCTGAGTATAGTGGTCCCTGAGGTCCGAAAGGTTGGCAACCCCTGATCTACAGCATATTATCATAAAGCACGACACATAGTATGACCATATAAGTTGCGTCACTATTTGTCCTTTACAATTAAATATGTTCCACATCACCTAGCTCCCCAATATCACCTATTTGGTATATGATCTCTGTGTCCATTAGGAATCTAATTTCACTTAAAGGGACAGTCTACGTCAGAATTTTTATTGTTTTAAAAGATAGATAATCCCTTTATTACCCATTCCCCAGTTTTGCATAACCAACACATTTATATTAATATACTTTTAACCTCTGTGATTATCTTATATCTAAGCCTCTGCAAACTGCCCCTTTATTTCAGTTCTTTTGATAGACTTCCAGTTTAGCCAATCAGTGCCTGCTCCCAGATAACTTCATGTGCACGAGCACAGTGTTATCTATATGAAATACATGAACTAACACCCTCTAGTGGTGAAAATCTGTTAAAATGCATTCTGAAAAGAGGTGGCCTTCAAGGTCTAAGAAATTAGCATATGAACCTCCTAGGTTAAGTTTTCAACTAAGAATACCAAGAGAACAAAGCAAAATTGGTGATAAAAGTAAATTTGAAAATTGTTTAAAATGACATGCTCTATCTGAATCATGAAAGTTTATTTTGGCCTAGACTGTCCCTTTAAGAGGATACATATTATTCAATATACATTTTATAGATAACACACACATATCTTTTCAGTGATATGGAGATCCCACTTTATATACAGTATACGTACTAATGGATCTTATTTTAATTTTCATATATTTTTTGAGTTATTAGATTGTCACACATCAGAGGGTATCTCCATTATATGTATAGAATTGGCCTGTGCTTAGGTATACACTCACCTCACTATTACATTACACAGCCCCATCGTGTTTTTCACATACATATACCTATTATAGTTACGATTCACTATAATTACATAAAACACCAAATCTGCTTATTGTTCATTGAACAGATCTAATGAGACATAATAATGTTATTCTTCAGCAATTGAATACCGTTATTATAGAGAAGATATTAGTACGATATTATAACAAGTCTCCTGATATACATCACAGACAAAAGAATACTTTTAATTGGCGCTCATCAGTTAACATTTAGAACGACACCATTAGACATATATTTCACGCTTTAGGATTGGTTTAGTAGAGGGCAGGTCTGAAACAATGATCTGATTGGCGCAACATCGCCAAACGCCCATTTTACTCGGCTGTTAGCTCAGCTGTATGTAAAAGTTTGCAGCATGTCACTACCATGGCTAAATCTTGTTATCATCAAACATTAGTTTGAGTTTTATCAACCCGTATTTATATAGTCTAAATAACACGATTATGTGCTAATTATGTCACCTGCACAAATAGCAAATCTGAATCGTCTATTTGAGGAGTTTTCCAAGCTCACTCCTCTCGATACAAATAACCAACCGTATGCAGTAGTATATGATCCTCTGGTTAAACAAATCATTGCCCTAAAGTTTTGAAAAACTATAATCCTCATACACAACTTCTAAGATATGTGATCTTGGAAAATAAATAGGATTGCGGTATATAAGGGTATGTATCATGTGTTTTGAAATTATGACAAATGGTAAATTGAATGTTTCGTACTTGAGATGGCTATGTGGCTAAGTTTAGATACACTCATTGTTACTAAGTAACTAGAACTACTCATTAACATCTCCTATTGCACCCCTTCTAAAGTACAATGTATTACTTTAAGCGCTCTAATGATTTTTATATTTATGCTATATATCAACTTATACTGTATTTTATATACAATTGTGTGAGTATTTTGTTATTGTAAATTAATCAAGTAGTATTGTGTACCTCCACACACAACCATAGGGGTGTGTCCTTGTTCACTATTGGTCAAATTTTAGTTTAAATGGTTATGAATGTGCCGTACGGATCCCCTTTTTGAAATGTGAATGTAACGTGTCACAAATGTTTCAGATTCATTCTGAAGAGCAAATACTGGTCACTTTTTTCCTGCTTTTGTTGCAGAATTATTTATCTTGTTTTATTGGCTGAGATGTATGTCTGATGTCATTCGGGACACTCCCTCTATTAGTACACAGAACTTTGACTCTTCCGGATTGGTGCTTTCACCCTTGGATTACAGCCGTCCTCTGGACAAGAAAAGCACATGGCCACAGATCGGACCTGAAAAGGAACTGTTACACAACGGACTACTTGATTGAGGACTTTATACTACTGTCTGTTCATTGGTCTAAATATCCAAGAAGTGTTTTGATTGGTCAAATAACGTATCAATACTAAACTAAGCCTCTATTTTTAAACTTTGATGGTTTTTTAATGATTTTCTTTAAAATATATTTTTCTTCATTTTTATTCTCAGGAATAGTTTACTATTGATGCATATATTTAGTATTAAACATTTTATGAAGTTTTTGTGAGTCCAATTTCCTGTGCTCAACAGGAAATTGGAACTAATTGTTCACCTATATATAAACCAGCCCTGTAGCCACAGCAAACACACTCAATACTTGTTTTTACTTGTTTTAATGTATGCTCTTGATAAAGACGTGTAATACGTTGAAACGAATTGAGCACATAAAACCTTTTATCCTTTGTTGAAAGATTGTCAAGATCTTGTTTTGCTGTGCTGAGCTGGAATCTCTTTATTTATTGAATTATTTTTCTACATTTTTTTCAATTATACACTGGATACTTTAGTCATTTGGGTCTCTATTCATTTATAGTCCACTTTTGGATAAACCTGAAAATTCAGTATTTGACTCCAGGAACCTGTGGACTTTTGCCATCTGACGCTACGTTCCCTTTCAGCTGTAAAGATTCATCTTATGGAGTGAGTATACTGCACCCATATTAACTGGCTTCAATATATGCATCAAGCCTTTTTTCTCTTAACTTACTAGAGAAAATCATTCAATAGACCAGCGCCATCTACTACTACTATCCAAATGTGAGTATGCAGACTGAATGCAGACAAGCCTAGGTTATGTTTTACAGACAAAGTATTTTTTTATTTTTAAGATATTGCAGTGCATTGAAAACAGGCACACACACTTGTTGCCTTTATGCTTGGGGGACATGAACATTCTATTTTCCCTAATGAAAGCATCATGTGAGTCTGGCGTTAGGTTTCCAAAGGATCAGAGCAGATTTGTGGAATTAATAAGAATTCCTATAGGTGGTGCACTGTAGTACCAGTTTCTCTACACCAAATAGAATCCTGTATCCCTGTGTCTCATGTAGAAGTATTCAGCTCCAAACCCCTCCTCTAACAGATTCTTTATCTACTCTTTGTTCGCTTAAGGTGGATTTAAACAGTTGCAACTCAACTGAATATAAACAATACCATCAAAAAGAATTTAATTAAATGAAACAAAAGTATAAATAATAAATGTGAGATTGTTTACCCCCCCAAAAAAATATAGCTGTATGAAGAAATATTACAATTCAAGCTGCTGCATAAGAGCTGTAGAACGTAGATCTATAGAACAGATTTGTTTTAAAACATACAAAAATGTATTTATACAGGGCGAAACAACATTTGTGTCTTTATATGCATTTATATTGAAGCAAGCACCCATTATTTTAAAAAATACCCTGATTATGTAATATTTTATAATTTAAATTATTTTTAAAATATGAAATGGAGAGCTACAAATAAAGTTTTCTAGTGTAGTAATTTAAGAAAGTTATACAATATAAAATTATATATATTGTATAAAAAGTAGCAAGTGAATAAGTAGCAAGTAAAAAAGGTTTTAGAACTTAAAGGGACAGTTTACTAAAAAAATGTTCTCCCCTTCAATTTGTTCCCAATGATCCACTTTACCTGCTGGAGTGTATTACATAGTTTACAAGTATTTCCTTTACCCTTATATTGGCAGTTGAATTAGTTAATTTAGCCTGTGGTATCCCCACCTATTCTGAAAGTTTCTGGCCTTAGGTCCAAGCTATAGATAAGCTGTGTAAACACAGCCAGCAGAAGAAATTACAGAGATAAGGTAATACAATTTTAATTTTCCATTGTTTTCTCCAAGTATTGGTCTTTTGTTTACAGACAGATATAAGATAAAGAAGCAAGTATATGTACACATTGTGATAAAGTAATGAGATCTGATTATACCTACAAGCTCAACCCATTTTATTAGGTTGTGGCTTCAAAACACAAAACCAGCTAATTCATATACACAAATAAGCCTTAAAAAAGCAAGTTCTCATACATTTTATACTCTGCAGCTGGTAAAAAAAATGGATACATAAGTATACTGTCCCTTTAATATTTGGTGGCTGATTGGGAGGTTCTCAAAGGTGGTGACAAAGTTGGAAGACACAGCACACATTATATATGGAGCCTTCTCATTGGGGGTGCTACATAGGTGTTTGGAGGTGCATAGCACCCAATAGGAACACCACTGACTCAAGGTCTACATTCGGCCCTTGGCACTAGCTCTTGTGGCCCTTCAGGAAAAGCACAACTAACAACATGTGCCAGAGTTTTTGGTTACCCTAGGAAAAAGCATAACTAAAAATGTGCGCAACCTTACCGTAGTCTATTATATCATTTTATCATTTCGGTTTTTTTTTAAATTATTATATTAGTTATTCTAAATATTTATCTGCAGGCCCATAAGCTAGGAAGTTGTCTATCATTGGACTAAAGGATGGACTGTACTTGACCCCAAAGGCTATTGATGAAAAACATGGTTTGATTTATCCTAAAATTGTTTCATACATGAAAATGAGATAATTGAGATCTATTATTGTATGATCAAAGCAAACTCACTTATGTGGGTGCCCAGATTATGTATTACCTGTGTGGGGAGAGGGGGGGGGTCTTGAATTGGATTTTAGACACTGGGCTAAGCTAAGGGACATGAAACAGCAGCAAATAATTACAATTATTATTGTGGTTCTTACTGATTTTTACAAGTCAGATAATTTCTCTTTCAATTCCCATCTAAACACTGACGATAAAGTTGGTAGCTCATTTACCTCAATTACTAGAGTGTGTGTCATGAATCCACCTTAAATGAACAAAGCGTATAGGGAGGCTGTACTATAGGCAGGGAGTGGAGCCGAGTGCTGGTGCAGGGCACTCTCGGATATGCAGGGATAGGGATACAGAGGGTGGCATGGATAATCCTTGTAGACACTGAACCACCCTGAAAGAGGAGGTGGGAGGGGCTGCACTGGCAGCAGCAATCGGCTTCTGTCTCTTATAATGGCGACAAGACTGGGATTTGTCCTCAGCAAATAAGGAGAAGAGGAAACTGCAAAGCGGAGTTGATCTCCTGCGCTGGGCGCCGCTTCTTTGCATGGATCGTGATGGGCTTTTTTACTTTTCAAAGGATTCTGCCTTTACCAGAGAAAACCAGGCGAGCTGTGCAACATCGCTTGGGGGATTTAAATAAAGAATTGATCTAAAATAATAATAAAAAAAGACAATTCTGGCACCCAGGAGGCTGTGTTGGAGGGAGGATTGGAGTTCATCTGGATTTGTCCTCCTTGGGTGGCTGATCTGATGCAAACATGTCGGGTAGTAAGGTGATAGTGGCCGTGAGAGTCCGGCCCATGAACCGGCGAGGTAATATAAAGATGTTTGTTTACCCCATTGCTACACAGTGCAGCCCTCTCATGGGGCTGATGCGCATTCAGTTGTTTTGCAAACTTTACTGTAGTTGAGCGGCAATCAAGGGAAGTTGCTATACAAGACAAGTATGCACTGCACTGACCCCCCCCATCTAGTAGTGCAGCGATAACATTTGGCACTTTGGCTTCTTTAACCCCTTGACTGAGTGTGCTGCAATCCGTTTTTATTTGCAGCCAAGAGGTTACATTTTATTTTTTCCCCAGCCACAGACAAACACATCTAATTACTGAGTGCAGATTACTGTATATCACTATAACTTACAGCAGAAATACTTTTGAAGCTTTAGAATAAGACAACCAAGAGGGAGGGTTTGCAACTGATTTATGGATTGATTATTAAACAATTCTTTTTAACTTATCTTGTGTGTCTCTGTAATTCGAGCTGCACTGATCAGTACAACAGCAGTTTAGATTCTGTCAGAATTTTTACTTGGGTGTTCGAAATCAAGTCCCAGTTGATGCAGTAAAGATACGAGTTGGATTCTAATCGTGTAATAGCATCACATGCACATTTGAATAAAAGTTCAAAAGTCAAGTTTTGAAGTGTAACAAACATGCCCCACTGCAGCTGGCAAAATGTCATTTAAACTTGTTCTTTTGTTGTGACAGCCTAAATCACTGCAACACCCCCCCCCCCTCTTGTATGAAGGATCCCAACAAAAGTTGTTTTGGGTAGTGCAGTTTTCTTTTAAAGTGACAGACTTGACAAGTGTGTGGGTGCACACAAAATGTGTCTTTTTAATTTGGTTCTTGAATTCCTTTTAACCCATGGTGCTATTCTTAGGTCGGTGATTGTCTGTCTCACCTAAATCCAAACCATACCTTAACTCATATTACTGTAAAATGTATCAGAATGGATATTTGTGTATTTGTCTTTCTGTTGTACTTCCTCTAAACTGGCTGCCACCTTCAGATCATGGCGTACCCTGAATTCCCCTTATACCCACAGTTCACTAAGAGGGCAAATGGTAGCCTAGAAAGAAGCAAATATATTGCAAATGTAGAATTCTCAAAATATTGTAATGTATTCAAATGGAAGCAAACATCCCAATATTATTTTTTATTTTGAATACAAAGTGTTTGATGGGGCGCCCTATCCGTTACTGAATCCCAACCTACTAAAGTGAGAAAAGAAAAAGGCTACATGAGGTGGCTTCTGTACAAACTTTGGTGGTATATTTGCATTTTTTAAAAAAATATATAATGCACTGTACAAATATTTTCCTGTAATTGAACTTATTTATGGAATTAGGCCCTATTTTAATTCCCCCCAAAACATGGATCTCCATACTGTATATTATATGCAGTAAACTGATGTAGAAATATACACCATCTAATCATAATTAAACAAATATTGTGTTTTTTGTCCCTACCTTGAAGGCCAGTGCATTACATCCATGTACCTTTCATCAAACATTTTAGGCTCTAGCCACAAGTCTCTAAATTCCTCAAGTTCGGCCTTGAGACTGGTTGAATCAAGTGATTTTAATTCCTCTGTCTTTGCATTGCTGTATTACTTTATACAACACCTCCAAATCCAACTTTTTGAGAGTTAAATCTTTTTATGATTGGGTCGACTACTTGTTATTCATTTGTATACTTTTTATATTGCCCTCAGCTTCTAGTACACTGAAATTGTGTAGACATATTTTAGATGTTTGGGAATATGCCTTTAGTCTATCTTGTGTTGAGATTCAAAAATGTGTGTGGCAAACATGGATTTAAGTGCTGAGAGTCCTTTGGTGTTTATAAATGTAACCATGTGCAAACAACTTGTTTGGTTTAGAGTTGGATCTGAATACAAAATGTATTGTGGAGATGGAAGGTAATCAGACCGTACTGCAGCCCCCGCCAACCAATGCCAAGCAAGGAGAGAACAGGTAACGCACATCAAATTATTTTGAACTTCCTAAGCAAATGTAATTTTCTAATGTTCTCATTGACCACAAAATATCATTTTTGTTTACTTTCAGTGGGGTGAAGGAAATGTTTGTAGGCCATATATTAAATGAACAGTATTTTTTGTTTGCTAGTAGCTTTCAAATAAGAGTCGTGTTTAGGCACTTGGACCTGATACAGATCACTTTCAAGTAAATATAACTCAGTATTTTACCATTGGGTTTTTATTCAGAATGCATTATGTGCAACAGATTTCTTTCTTTTTATATTCCATTCATAGTGGTAACAAGATGGAACACAATGAAAGAGTTTTTTTTATGGTTCTCCTATTTAAATAAGAAAAATGTTAATAGTTGTATTTATCTGATGTGTCAGCCATAATCTACTAAATATTTTTAAGAGCATTATGTGTCATTATGAATCTATCCACACCCTCACTTTTAAAATTTTAGAATTTTATTCCCTGTTATTAATTTTATATGTATCTGTATTTAAAAAAATGCATGACTGTATATAGCTCTTAAAGTGATAGTAAATCCTAGCGTTTGTGAAACGCTAGGATTTACCAGTGCAACAAATAAAGGGGACTTTCATTCATAAAGTATAAAATACTTCATGCTGAAAGTTCATTTATTTATTTGCAGCGTTCACCGTGTGGAGTGCCTCAGGCCACCCACGGCAGAACGCTATTTTGCACTGAGGTACTCTTAGCCAATAGCTGTGCGGGCCAGGTGGCATTATGTCGGATAGCTAGCAAGCTATTGGCTAAGAGTTCCCCAGTGCAAAATAGCTTTCTGCCGTGGGTAGCCTAAGTCGCTCAGCACTGTGAATGCTTCAAACAAATAAAGGAACTTTCAACATGAAGTATTTTATACTTCATGACTGAAAATCCCCTTTATTTGTTGCACTGGTAAATCTTTCTTTTTTTTATTTTTTTTAATGTGTAAAATTCAGACATAAATTAGGTTTTATCAGCCTATGTAGATGCAAGAAGTTCATTTTAGGAACATGGTGAGTGGCACTCAGACTTCAGGCATTAGCTACATATTTTCTCTTTACAGATTCCTCATTGGTTTATTTATTTAGACTTCCTATTTAAAGGGATATTAAAGTCAAAATGAAACTTTAATATTACAATTACTTTGTTCCCTTGGTATCATTTGTTGAGAAGCATACCTAGGTAGGCTCAGAAGCAGCAATGTACTACTGGGAGCTAACTGGTGATTGGTGGCTATGCACATGTTTCCTGTCATTGGCTTACCTTATGTATGCAACTAGCTCCAGGTAGTGCGTTGCTGCTCTGGAGCTATGTATTTAACACCATTGCAAAAGGTAAACATATAGTTATATACAAGCTGTAGTGCAATATAATATGTTTTGTTAGTTTTTGGTAAACTCCTCCATCTTTGGATAGATTGTTTTACTAGTAATATGTACTATTACCAATATGTAATATCAATGTAACTTTATAAACCATTCTATGTAACCTAAAAACTTTGTGTGCAGGAACTGTATCTGATATGCTCAAAAGCACAGCACCTTAAATTGATGGTAAACTTTCCACTTGGTATAAAGAGATCCAGAATGTTAGCGATTAATTCATTAATCAGTTGTAATGATGAAGTGCTTTAACTTTCTTTTTTTTGATGAAGCGCTGAAATTAAAATACCCTGTGCTCCGTAATTTACTTCTATTATCAATTTTATTTTGTTCTCATGTTATCTTGAGCTGAAAGGCATAGACGTATGCTTAGGAGCCGGCCTATATTTGGTGCACTATATGACAACAGTTTTGCTGGAATGTTGTTCATTTGCAAGAGCACTATATGGCTGCACTATTTGGGTTTCATATCCCTTTAACCACTTTGCATTGGTTAAAAACAAGGGGCTAGATTACAAGTGAAACTCAAAAGTTTTAGCACAGTTAAGAGCTAACACCGTTCAAGGTAAATCAATAGCACTCCTATGTTTGTACTGGTATTACAAGTTGAAAGTAAAAAGTTATCGCTTGAGCGCTAACATCTGGAGGTCGGATAACGTGACCGCACTAACTCTCTTTCCCTTTATGCTAAAGCCTAAGGTACATTAAGAATACTTCAACTACCTACGTTCTTCACTGTTTTGTTATTTTTAAATATATCTTTCTATATATATCTGTATATATTTTGTAAAATAAATATCTATAGGTATATCTCTATCTATCTATAAAAAAAAAATATATATATATAATTATTATGTGTGTATATATATATATATATATATATTCAGGGCTCAAAATTTCCACTAGCCATTGGCGATTGGAAATTTTAAAGGTGGCGAGTGAAAGTTAGTTAGTGAATGTTGAGTCTGAAGTTTGGTATCATGTTGTTAGTGGCAAAGTTGGCACATTGTATTTGCAGAATGTACATTCCTATTGCAACACTGACAAACACACATTTTGTGCTATGTGCTAAAACTATTATCTAAAGGGATATTATATAGCCATGAAAGTGCAAGAATATGTTATTCCTTAACGGCTGGAGGGACCCCATTAGTGCTTAGACTGTTACTTCTGAGAGGGTAAACAGGGCAGAGAGTGAGGGATTGGAGAGGAAAAGTGAAAGTGGAGAAGAAGGTAGAGTTAAGAGAGAAAGGAGGGGGGGAGTGAAGAGATATGAGAGGGTAAAGAAAGAGTGTAAAGAGAAGTTATGGCTTGATAGAGAAGGGAGAGAGCAAAATGAGAGATTGAAGAGAGGAGGGAGTCGAGAAAGATAGCTAAGAGCGAGAAGGGAGAGATGATAATTTAAAAAAAAAAAATCTCCAGGTCTGCTATGACCTTCCATGACTGTCAGCACTCTCTGCATTCTCTATGTTCAACAACTTTTCTATCCAGCTGTTGCCTTCTCCAGAAAGTCTAGTTGATGTTTCTAACAGCTATGAACTTATTTTTGTTAATTTATTACTGTATATAGAATTATTTAAGTTGTTATGGTATAAAATAAACACAATATTATAAAATGTTTCACAATGGCTAAACATATGTAAAGAGGGGGTGAAGTAGTTGGTGTGGTGTGTGTGGAATTAGAAGTGGCGAGTAACATTTTGTCCTGGCTAGTAGCTTAGGACTTGAAATGTTGATCCGCGTGTATATATATATATATATATATATATATATATATATATATATATATATATATATGTGTACAAGGGGGAAACAGCGCTTAAAAATTCCTTATCTAAAACATAAAACATAAAATGGTAACTAGATAAATAAGTATAAAAGATCAGTAATAAATGTAATTATACAATCTTATGAATCATCAAGTGCAAAATAATGCAAAATAGTAAAAGTCCATTCAAATATTCTCTTGCAATGTGAATCCCCTTACCAGAATTTACCTCAATCTAATGAAGTAAGTTGCCGCACTGAAAGGGGTACTCAGGTACTGGTACAGGTAAGTCTGGTGTGGTGAGGAATGTCTTAATGATCTCATCCACCTTTTGGAGTATGTCATAACAAAATAATTCACATCCAGTAGTTTCCTCCCAGGATATTCAAATATGCCATCCACCTCTTGGAGTATGTAGCTTTCATTATGCCAGTGGTATGTCGACGCGTTTCGGCCTCTCACAGTCTTGAGAATAAGTGTAATTGTGCTATGTTTATCACGGCCTCAATATCCGTTTAAAGTATAGGGCACGCTTAAGGGATGTCTGCTGTGCTAAACCTTCTCTGGTTATTCTTTACCATGGACTTGTAATATCAATTTGCACACTCATTTTAGTGAAGTCCAGCTATATTGATAGCGTACCCTGCACTATCAATAGCGCTCCACTTGTAAACTGGGCCGTAGTGGATTAGGATCAGTAATGCAACATTTACATTCTCTAAATATTTAATGCATGTAATTGTTGCAAAATAATGTTTCTTTTGTTTAGTTTTTGTTGTTGCTGTATGAGGATTTATTTTCACATTTTGGTATTTTCTATGTATGCTGTAGACTTTAGAGCTTTCTTCAATACAAGCAAAGAATTTGCAGCAGAGCTTGAAGTTCTGCTTTTCTATATAAAGCCTTGCCCTAAATAAATCATTCCAGGCTTGTAACGGGTTACTGTTCATCTGTGAAAGAGTGATATTCCAGATACCAATATCCAATATCCAGTTATTTTATTTGAGTAGTTAGTTTTCTTACCCATCTGTTAAAAAGTGAGAGAGCAAGTTACAGACACCTGGGTAATCCAGCGGATAACTGTAAAGTCCATGAAAAAAGTCCTGGAATGCAGCTAAAATACCAGTGCACCAGACTGTAAAAATAGATCAGTAAAAAAGAGGCTGTGTAGCTGAGAAAGGATTAAATGCAAAATGGTTTTCATTATTATAAAAAATAATTTAAGAATTCTATTTTTATATAAAGCATGTGATGTAAAGAAGAACATTGAAGAAAACATCTCAATAATGACACCCTTTATACAATGTGTCAGTTGACTTTTCTAACGAAGATCCTACTTGTAGATCATTTTTCTCATCTCCAAACCTCAAACACTCTTCACAGACCAGAGTTTAAAGAACCAGTAAATACAGTAGATTTACATAAACAACAAATGCATGATTAAAGGACAATGCAATAGCACTTAGTCTGAACTTCAAATGAGTAGTAATCTTTTTTTCTGACAAATTTCAAAGTTATGTCTATTTCCACTCCCCCTGCATCATGTGACAGCCATCAGCCAATCCCAAATGCATATTTGTGTGTTCTGTGAATTCTTGCACATGCTCCTTAGGAGCTGGTGACTCAAAAAGTGTAAATATAAAAAGACTGTGCACATTTTGTTAATGGAAGTAAATTGGAAAGTTGTTTAAAATTCATTGCTCTATCTGAATCATGAAATTTTAATTTTGACTTGAGTGTCCCTTTAATCATTTGAGTGCTAATGACTGCTCTGAGTCATCACAGAGTTTCTCACTCTGGTGCTAATGACGGCTCAGAGCAGTCACTAGCACTCTCCCACCTTGAGGGAGATCTGGGGGCTCCCACCCGCTCCTACCCCGGTGATCATGCCTGTAGAGTGACAGGCATCGCCAGGGCTTCCCGTTTTGCGTGGTGATGTCACGCGCAATAACGTGATAACGCACAACTTTATTTATACTTAACAATGTTAAGTATAGGAGCAGGGCACATGCTGCTTAGAAGCCTGTATCTCAGGCATCTAAGCAGCTACAGACCCCCAAGACCATTGGAAAGGTAATCGCCTAACCTTTTCAACAGTGCTATAGGATCCATCAGTACTATATTCTTTTGCTCAGACCCCTTTTTTATTTAATAAAAATGAAGCTTAGTGTGAAAGTGAGCATGCTATTGGATGCTTGTTGTCACATAGGAGAGACAGGACCTACTCTGCAGATGAGCTTCAGAACTGTGCTAGTCCTTCTGTCACCAGTGGCAACAAGCAGCACATTCATTTTAGTGGGCGCAGACAACAGAGTACAGGGGATTTTAGAGCAGGGCTTAGGGAGAGACAGCCTTGTTTAAAATAATGGAAACATCATTAAAGGGACAGTTTTATTTATATATATACTGTTTAGATATGCTTATTTAAAGAACTTTTGCAATATACTTTATTTATATTGCCCCCTTTTTGTGTAATTTAGCTTTGATAATTGCGAATTTCCCATTCTCAGGGCTTGAAAGGCACCCTGATGATTCCTCAAGGCTAACCCTGCTACATATTGTTCCCTAATTGTGCTAACTTAATGACTGCGGCTAGTCTTATCTTATGCAAAACAAGCCCAGATTGCCTCCTCCAAATAAGGCAAGTGGTGGATGAAGTTTGGTTATTGGAAAACAATTGCAGCAAACAAGACGTTAATGTTTTTTAAAATATGTTTAGACTTGGCTGATATGTTATTCTATAGCAAGACAACAGAAATATGTTGTAATTACAAGGAGTTTACTTTCAAAAACAAATATGCATTGTCAACTGTTTCCTTGTCTATATTTTGAGGGATAATGAAGTAACGGTTAGACTTTAATACATCACTTCCACTACCTTGCTGTGAGAATAAATCAGTCATCTACAAATTATGCACTTTCATTTATTTATTATTATTTTGCTTATTATCAATGCATATATGCATTTTGTGTAGGATGCAGACAGACCCCTGGCACTTTCTATATATATTATAATTTAAAAAATAAATAAAAGATGTTCAATCTCCACCTTGCCAAAAAAAAAGTTTATATTCATAATATGCAAAAATGTATAGTTATAATATCATAGTAAGAAAATAAAATGTATGATTTAGGCAAATCATCTCTCCAGTGTCCCTACGGATTTATACGGTAGATATACACAGATAAGAGTTTTATAACATGTTTAACATAGGAGTAGAAATAAGACTAATAAATACCAGCACATATATCCCATATGTCGACTGGTTACATGATAAATTAGGTTTACAACAGACACAAATTAAGCGTTTGAGACGCTGGAGCATGTTCCTCATTATCAATGTAGTGAAATTGTCTTTAATTCTATTTGCGACAGTATAATGTGCTGCCCTGCTGTGTTTTCATTACATTATGAAGCATGGCTGCTTTGTAAATATATTAAGCAGACTCTGAGAGTGATTACAAACCATTGTTATAGTGGTCTTTCAAAATACCATATGGATAGCTCTGGTCCACACCAGTGTGTCGTATCCTTTGTTTTAAAACACTGTTCATATTTTATTTATGCTTTGGGAACCTGAGAACTTCTTAAGTGTGACACCTAGTAATGTGAGGAAAGCGTGTGCATTACTGGGAAGCTTGTGGATATAAATGCCATCTGCTATGTCTTGTCACATGGAGGAATACAGCAGTCACCAGAGATAGCAGCTTGTGTTCTACATTTTTGTGATCCAGGAATTAAAAACAAATATGGTGGAAAAAAGTGCTTGGATTTATGTTTGACATAATTTGAAAATACAGCATCAAAATCATTGTGTTTATTAAGTTTTTTTATTTTTATTAAAGGGACATTGTAATGAACAATAAAACACTTTTACAGGTAGCCCTCAGTTTACGCCGGGGTTAGGTTCCAGAAGGAATGGTTGTAAATTGAAACCATTGTAAATTGAAACCCAGTTTATATTGTAAGTCAATGGGAAGTGAGGGAGATAGGTTCTAGGCCCCTCTCAAAATTGTCATAAGTAACACCTAATACATTATTTTTAAAGCTTTGAAATGAAGACTTTAAATGCTAAACAGCATTATAAACCTAATAAAATAATCACACAACACAGAATATATAATTAAACTAAGATAAATAAACAAAAACATTTGATAAACAACATTTTAAACCTAATAAAATAATCACACAACACAGACTTCACTTGCATTTTTCTGCAAACAGTTCTTTCTATGCATTCCAATCTGGACTGATTTATAGACAGGAAGATCTTGTTCCTTTGAAATCTGCTAGATAGCTCAGGACTGTTTAAACTGATTAATTTCGGCTTGCTTGGCTTTGCTGCAACACAAGCGGACAGCTCCACCTACTGGCTATTTTAATAAATGCACTGCTTCTCAATGCTTTTCAATAGCAGTCACATGACTGGAAAAAAAGGTTGTTATTCTGAAACAGTGTAAATTGAACCGTTGTAAAACGATGGCCATCTGTATTTTTGTTTACTATGGGGTCAATCACAATGCTTTAGAAAAGTGTATCTAAGGATTTTTGTACACAATTCTCCATTGAAGTGTAAGGGGATTTTTTTAGATAAATTACGTTTTTATCAGTGATTAACACCAAATTAGTTATTTCTCTATAGGATTGTGATTGACCCCATGTTTAAAAAGGGACATTCATGCAAAAATAACATGCTCTATGGAATCAGTATATTTGTGCATTATATAAAGTTAAGCATACCTACCCATCAGCTCCCTGGCAGACTTCTGATCAGCACATTATTACAACATATTCCGCAGCGCTGTCCATGGATACAAATTATTTAAATAAAACAATACAAGACTTGTAAGATACAGGACAAAATTTACAAACACATACAGGAGGGATTGAGGGCCCTATTCCCGTGGGAACTTACAATCTAGAAGCAAACATTGTGCTTTTTTAATACAATTTTCATTGCAAAGATTATGGAAAAGTATGTTAGGTTTGCAGACTTTCTAACTGTCCGTATTGTTGAGGGACAGTCCCTGATTCCGAGCTCTTTACCTCTGAGACAGCCATTGTCCCTGTTTCCAGAATTTCCCTTATCCCCACTCACAGATAACCCAGACACAACCACAAACTACCTAGACACCCACAAACCCACCTACAAACCACCCACTATCCCACCCTCCCAACATGGCTCCACTTACAAAATGGCCTACTGGCCCCCATCAACCTTCCTAGTCCCTGATACCCAGCCACAAATGTTTGGAGTATGAGACTATAGAGCCCCAGTATACATTTTATTTCAGTTTCTCGATAAAAAAAGCACTTTACTTTGTTGCAATTTACTAATGTTTCATAGTCTGCTACCTTATCGGATGTATTAAAGAGAAAATGATACTGAAAACTGTGTCCCAACTTTTGGAAAACCAATTTTTGCTTAGGAAATACAGGTATACCCCGCTCATACAGCGGGTTAGGGACCGGAGCCCTGCTGTAAAGTGAAAACCGCCTTAAAGTGAAACAAGGCAGTTATAGCTTTCTTTTCAGTGTTTAAAATCTTGAAAACATGTTTGAACTGACATATATTAGGGGTGCAATAGTGCTACGTTAAGTTTAACACTAGCACAGCAAGTATTCAATTAGTATTCAATAAATACTTTACCTGTAAAATAGTGACAATTACTGTAGTAAAATTTGCCAGACTGTAGCACTGAGACAAAGATTGCACTGCAATGCTGTTAACAGAGTGAACTAAGCATAACAAAATAGTGCCAGTCACTTTTCTCGCAATCGCACAATGATTACAGCACTGTTTCAAAATCCTTGGAGGTTGAACTTCAGCTCCACAAAGCGCTGTATTAGCGAATCGCTGTAAAGTGAAGCGCTGTAAAGTGAGGTATACCTGTATGAACAAAATAAATGACCACATAGGCAGTGAGCGCTCTGTCAGAGAGGTCTATTAAACTTCAATGTATTTGTGGAGGCTCCGTAAACTCTGGTTTCTCATATTACTGGTAAACTCTATACTCAAGAAGAGGGGATGTTAGAATTCTCGTAAATCCATTATATTAGCATCCAGCTTTCTTATTAGTTAGTGTCTCTGTATTGTCTTGCAATGTACCAGACAACACGATTTTACACATGTTCTTATAGAGGCTCTTAGTAATGCAGAATCCTGTTATATGACCACGTAATGTTACATTATAGGTCTTGAGGATTTTGTCCTAAATTGAACATATATATTTCCTTGCTGTTATTATTCATTGTTTTCAGATTTCGTCTGTTTTCTTCTTTTGTATTCATCTTTTAAAACAAATAATATAATATATAATGCACATAGCCCTTTATTATAAAGCAGCTGTCAGATTTCTACAGCAGTATAAGTAAACCAGACAAAATGATTTTCTAATACTGTGTTGATTTTGGAGCAAAGGGCTGGGGAGGATACAGTCAGCCTTCCAGCAATAACATATGACCACCAGCAATTTGTCTGCAATGCAGCTGTTACATTATATCAACCACCACATCCATTCACTGGGCTGCATTTATATTGCACTTGCTGTTACCTTTCAGCCTTTTTTTTTTCCTTCAAAATATTTAGCAAATGTACATTTTTTAAACAATGTCTAGGCTTTATGAACATTTTGAATAATACATCTTGAATTTTCCCATAATTCATTACAAATTACTCATTATTCTGCTTCAGTCCTACAAATATCCCAGCTAGGCCTAGGTATAGGAAGACAATTTTAAGGAACGGTAGAATATCAAACTTAAAGGGATATGAAACCCCAAGTTTTTCTTTCATGATTCAGATCCAGCATACAATTTTAAATACATTTCCAATTTACTGCTATTATCACTATTGCTTCATTTTCTTGATATATTTTATTGAAGGAGCTTCTATGCACTAATGGGAGATAGCTGAACACATCATTAATAAGCCAATGATATATAAGTCTAGCCACCAGTCAGCAACTGGCTTCCTGATCCTGAGCTTACATGGGCATGCTTTTCAACAAAGGATACAAAAAAACAAAGCAAATTAGATAACAGAAGTAAATTAGAAAGTTGTTTAAAATTGTATGCTCTGTCTGAATCATGAAAGAAAAATGTAAAGTTCTATGTCCCTTTAAGTGTTCCCAGCACATGCGTACTCCCCTTCTTGTCTGCCTGGTTCTTCCACTGTGATAATCACATCATATTATTGGGCGTAAATCACATTATTGGGCCTAGGACAGCATAATTTGAATACAACACTGAATCCTTACAAAAGAAAGGTACCTGCTAATTATGGCTGTACTTTTGCATCATATAGCTTGTTTGTTTTGGAGTGTTGTTGAAGCTTATACGTTTATCTAGATATTGTTGATGCTTGGGTTTTATAACTTTTCATTGAAGTTTTTTAGTTTCTTATTTTCCCTACAGATATTCTGTTCTCACTGTTCATCTCCATCTAGATTTTGAATGAAGAAAATGACAAATTAAAATAAGTTAATGTTGCAACAGGAATCTGTTCTCCTTCACATTTAGGGCTAGATCACAAGTGAAGCACTACTTTATTGCGCGCTTGCAAACGGGCAAATTCGCCCGTTTACGGACGAGCGATAATATACATTATAATTGGCTGTTTTTTGCTGCCGCAAGCTTGCGGTAGCAATTAGTGTTCAAAAAATTAACCAGAGGTCAGACCTCTGGTTCATGTTTTTAATGTCCCCCAATTGCCCCCAAAATAACACGTGAGGTCCCTTTTTTATGGAAGTGCGCTCTCGTGAGTGCAATGCTTCCATGCAATGTGAATACGAGGTCGCGCTCGCATTGCACCTCACTTGTAATACCAGCTCACATTTGTGCGTGCTGGTATTACTAAATTGTGCACAAATATTTAAAATTAAGTGATGTATATTTGACCTTCATTTCTTCATTGTTTTTATTTAATTTTGTTACTATTTAATTCTTTGCAGCTAACTTACGGCTAGATTACGAGTTGTGCGTTAGGGTAAAAAAGCAGCGTTAAGAGGTCCTAACGCTGTTTTTTTTACGCCCGCTGGTATTACGAGTCTTGCAGGTTTAGGGTCACCGTACACTTCTTTGGCCTTACCGTAAAACGACTTACGTAAACTTCGTAAAGTCTTTTTTCTATGGGACTTCCATAGCGCCGGTATTACGAGTCTGTCCTGGGAGGCCAAAAAGGCGCATTTAAAAGTCAGTAGTTAAGCGTTTTATGGTACAACTCCGTAACATAAAACTCATAACTAAAGTACTAAAAAGTACACTAACACCCATAAACTACCTATTAACCCCTAAACCAAGGCCCTCCCGCATCGCAAACACTATGATAACATTTTTAACCCCTAATCTGCCGCTCCGGACACCGCCACCACCTACATTATATTTATGAACCCCTAATTTGCTGCCCCCAACATCGCCGACACCTATATTATATTTATAAACCCCTAATCTGCCGCCCCCAATGTCGCCGCCACCTACCTACACTTATTAACCCCTAATCTGCCGCCCCCAACGTCGCCGCCACTATAATAAACATATTAACCCCTAAACTGCCGCACTCCCGCCTCGCAAACATTAGTTAAATATTATTAACCCCTAATCTGCCGTCCCTAACATCGCCGCCACCTACCTACAGTTATTAACCCCTAATCTGCCGCCCCCATATTAAAGTTATTAACCCCTAAATCTAAGTCTAACCCTAACACCCCCTAACTTAAATATAATTTAAATAAATCTAAAGAAAATTACTATCATTAACTATATTATTCCTATTTAAAACTAAATACTTATACTAGCTTAGGGTTTATTTTTATTTTACAGGCAAGTTTGTATTTATTTTAACTAGGTAGAATAGTTATTAAATAGTAATAACTATTTAATAACTACCTAGCTAAAATAAATACAAATAAATACAAAAGTACCTGTAAAATAAAACCTAACCTAAGTTACACTAACACCTACACTATGATTAAATAAATTAACTAAATTAAATATAATTAACTAAATTAAATTAAATTAGCTTAAGTACAAAAAAAACAAAACACTAAATAACAGAAAATAATAAACAAATTACAAATATTTAAACTAATTACACCTAATCTAATAGCCCTATCAAAATAAAAAAAGCCACCCAAAATAAAATAAAAACCCAAGCCTAAACTAAACTACCAATAGCCCTTAAAAGGGCCTTTTGCGGGGCATTGCCCCAAAGTAATCAGCTCTTTTACCTGTAAAAAAACATACAAACAACCCCCCCAACAGTAAAACCCACCACCCACACAACCAACTCCCCAAATAAAATACTATCTAAAAAAACCTAAGCTCCCCATTGCCCTGAAAAGGGCATTTGGATGGGCATTGCCCTTAAAAGGGCAGTTAGCTCTTTTGCAGGCCCAAACCCTAACCTAAAAATAAAACCCACCCAATACACCCTTAAAAAAACACTAACCCCCTGAAGATCGATTTACCGGGAGAAGTCTTCATCCAAGCCGGGCCGAAGTCCTCAACAAAGCCGGGAGAAGTCTTCATCCAAGCCGGGCGAAGTGGTCCTCCTGACGGGCAGAAGTCTTCATCCATCCGGCTCGGAGCGGGTCCATCTTAAAGACATCCGATGCCGAGCATCCTCTTCATCTGGAGTCTTCTTACTGAATGACGTTTCCTTTAAGTGACGTCAGCCAAGATGGCATCAATAGATTCCGATTGGCTGATAGAATTCTCTCAGCCAATCGGAATTAAGGTAGAAAAAATCCTATTGGCTGATGCAATCAGCCAATAGGATTGAAGTTCAATCCTATTGGCTGATTCAATCAGCCAATAGGATTGAGCTTGCATTCTATTGGCTGTTCCAATCAGCCAATAGAATGCGATCTGAATCCTATTGGCTGATTGGATCAGCCATTAGGATTGAACTTCAATCCTATTGGCTGATTGGATCAACCAATAGGATTTTTTCTACCTAGAGAATTCTATCAGCCAATCAGAATCTAAGGGACGCCATCTTGCATGACGTCACTTAAAGGTACCTTCATTCGTCTTTAATCGTTGGATGAAGAGGATGCTCGGCGTCGGATGTCTTGAAGATGGACCCGCTCCGAGCCGGATGGATAAAGATAGAAGATGCCGTCTGGATGAAGACTTCTGCCCGTCTGGAGGACCACTTCGCCCGGCTTGGATGAAGACTTCCCCCGGCTTCGTTGAGGACTTCGGCCCGGCTTGGATGAAGACTTCTCCCGGTAAGTCGATCTTCAGGGGGTTAGTGATAGGTTTTTTAAGGGTGTATTGGGTGGGTTTTATTTTTAGGTTAGGGTTTGGGCCTGCAAAAGAGCTAACTGCCCTTTTAAGGGCAATGCCCATCCAAATGCCCTTTTCAGGGCAATGGGGAGCTTAGTTTTTTTTTAGATATTATTTTATTTGGGGGGTTGGTTGTGTGTGTGGTGGGTTTTACTGTTGGGGGGGTTGGTTGTATTTTTTTTTTTACAGGTATAAGAGCTGATTACTTTGGGGCAATGCCCCGCAAAAGGCCCATTTAAGGGCTATTGGTAGTTTAGTTTAGGCTAGGGTTTTTTTTTTATTTTGGGTGGGCTTTTTTTATTTTGATAGGGCTATTAGATTAGGTGTAATTAGTTTAAATATCTGTAATTTGTTTATTGTTTTCTGTAATTTAGTGTTTGTTTGTTTTTTGTACTTTAGCTAATTTAATTTCGGTAATTGTATTTAATTTAGTTAATTTATTTAATTATAGTGTAGTGTTAGGTGTTAGTGTAACTTAGGTTAGGTTTTATTTTACAGGTACTTTTGTATTTATTTTAGCTAGGTAGTTATTAAATAGTTAATACCTATTTAATAACTACAATAAATACAAACTTGCCTGTAAAATAAAAATAAATCCTAAGCTAGATGCAATGTAACTATTAGTTATATTGCAGCTAGCTTAGGGTTTATTTTATAGGTAAGTATTTAGTTTTAAATAGGAATAATGTAGTTAATGATAGTAATTTTCTTTAGATTTATTTAAATTATATTTAAGTTAGGGGGTGTTAGGGTTAGACTTAGATTTAGGGGTTAATAACTTTAATATAGTGGCGGCGACGTTGGGGGCGGCAGATTATTGGTTAATAAATGTAGGTAGGTGGCAGCGATGTTAGGGACGGCAGATTAGGGGTTAATAATATTTAACTAATGTTTGCGAGGCGGGAGTGCAGCGGTTTAGGGGTTAATATGTTTATTATAGTGGCTGCGAGGTTGGGACGGCAGATTAGGGGTTAATAAGTGTAGGTAGGTTGCGGTGACATTGGGGGCGGCAGATTAGGGGTTAATAAATAGTATGTAGGTGTCGGCGATGTTGGGGGCAGCAGATTAGGGGTTAATAAGTATAATGTAGGTGGCGGCGGTGTACGGAGAGGCAGATTAGGGGTTAATAAATATAATGCAGGTGTTGGTGATGTCGGGAGCGGCAGATTAGGGGTTAATAAGTGTAAGATTAGGGGTATTTAGACTCGGGGTTCATGTTAGGGTGTTAGGTGTAGACATAACTTTTATTTCCCCATAAGAATCAAAGGGGCTGCTTTAAGGAACTTTACGCTGTTTTTTTGCAGGTGTTAGACTTTTTCTCAGCCGGCTCTCCCCGTTGATTCCTATGGGGAAATCGTGCACGAGCTCGTACGACCAGCTCACCTCTGACTTAAGCAGCGCTGGTATTGGAGTGCGGTAATGAGCAAAATTTTGCTCAACGCTCACTTCTTGCCTTTTAACGCCGGGTTTCTGAAAACTCATAATACCAGCGCTGCATGTAAGTGAGCGGTGAGAAAAAACTGCTCGTAAGCACCGCATAGCCTCTAACGGAAAACTCGTAATCTAGGCCTTAGTTGTTTAGGGAAAAAAAGTATTGGTAAATGTCCAAATAAAGTCCTTATATAGAGATAATTCCTGTACATTTGACACATGTAGTTTTCTGCATTGTTAGTTTCTGACCTTTGAAGACTGCTCTGTAAATAATTTTTTTGTGAAGGGAAATATGTATAATTGGGCTTGTTTTCTTTAATGGGACATTAAACTCTAAAAACTCCTATCATGTAAAGGAAAGAGCACTATTCAAGCAATAGTAAAGGGACATGAAACCCACTTTTTTTTTTCTTTCATGATTCAGATAAAACATGCAATTTTAAACATCCAATTTATTTTTATCATCAAATTTGCTTAGCTCTCTTGGTATTCGTTGTGGAAAGCTAAACTTAGATAGGCTCATATGCTACTTTCTAAGCTGTCAAACTGCCTCATTTCTCAGTGCATTTTGACAGTTAGACACTGCTAGTTCATGTGTGTCATATAGATAACATTGTACTCACTCCCGTGGAGTTAAGTGTCTGCACCGATTGGCTAAACTGTATGTCTGTCAAAAGAACAGAGAAAGGGGGTAGTCTGCAGAGGCTTAGAAACAAGGTAATTACAGAGGTAAAACATGTATTAATATAACAGTGTTGGTTATGCAAAACTGGGGAATTGGTAATAAAGGGATTATCTATCGTTTTAAACAATAAAAATTCAGGAGAATAGAGTCCTTTTAAAGGGACACGCAAGTCAAACAAACTTTAATGATTTAGATAGAGCATGCAGTTTTAAGACACTTTCCAGTTTACTTCCATTATCACATTTTGCACTGTCCTACGGCTCCACAGACTCCCTGACCACTGGGTTTGTTGTATCTCCATTAACTTTAAATTGAGGCTCTGTGTTTACCATCTCACTGGCTATTTTGATTGAGTTACCAATATGAGCACAATTTAAATGGAAAGTATGAAGATTTTGTTATACTTGCATTTCTCAAGGGAACAAAAAAAAAATTGTTGGGGGGGGGGGAGCTTTTTAATGTCATTGTCATGCTGATATGAAGACACAGTTACACATAAATTGGTGTGTGGGGCCTGGTAGTTAGACCATACAAACTATGGGGATTAAGGGCATAGCAAATCACAAGGAAAGAATTAGTGCCAGCCGGGCGGCTTGCTCTGAGACTCCAGTATGGTTGGGTCAGCTACAAGGTTTTGTCCTCTTTGGAGTCATGGATAATGCAATTAGGGTTCTTTAGAAGAGAGGAGGTTAGAATGAGCATTTTCAATGTAGAAATCGAGTGAGAATCTCACAGCACAACATAGTGGATTATGTAGACTTTTCCATTATAAAGTTTATAACATAAAAGGATACATACTATTGAACAGGGCATTTGCTTTACTTTTATGTACTTTTATTTGGTTGCCTGGTCCTCTGTAATATTTGCAGATTGTGTAATTCTGGAATATGTTTTATTGGATTTGGAAATATTCTAGTTTTTGCTATTTTTACTCTAAACACTACCAGTGCTATAATTTTTTTTTACATTTTACAAATAGGGCCTTTTTTGGTCTGCTGTTACAGGGTCTGTTGTTGAGCAGGCTGAAACAAATCCTATAAAACTATAAAATATTACAATTGTATTTTCTTACATATCCCCCCTGAAAATAAGTTTGGCTAAAAAATGTGATTGTATAGTATACCCATTGTTTCAGGTAACGTGCAGATTACAGTAGGGCAGAATTTTGGATTCAGAAAACCATGGCTCCTAAACTTCTAGTTCTGCCGCTACAAAAGAAATCTGTTATGTGTAGCTGCAGTTTCAAATACATTTGTAAGCATCTGGATTACTATTTATTTAGGTTTTGCTTTTTACAGCATCCTTTTGGAGCATGGATCCTTGGTAGTGTTATCATCTTTTTTTGGGAAAAATGCTGGCCATGGTCATTAGCATAAATTTGCATAAATCATCACAAAACATAGCTCAGAACCTAAAGCTGCTAGGACTTATTTGTCTTGTTTTCAATTAGACTCCAAGGAGGATATTTATCAAAGCATCAATCTCTGTGCATTCCCCGGCGTCAATACGCTCGCCAGATTTCTCCAGACATCACTGCCGCGGATGTGCATATATTATTTATAAAAAAAACTGTAAAAAACAAGCGCGTCAAGTACTGCGCGATGAGCATCGGACTGTTGTTAACTAACAGTAATCGATGTCACGGATATTCTGTTTTTTCCCAACTTTATTTATACCATTTCTTTACTGTCCATGAACAAGCACATTTCTCTAAAGCTAATGTTTTATTTTTTCATCTGTTAATGTCCAAGAAATAGCTACATTTATGCCATAACAAACAATATCTCATAGAAAGTTATTTTTATATTTAATTGTTATAAAAAAATCTGTTATATGATACTTTCACATAAATGAATGTGTATTTGTATTTCTAGAAGTCATGATATGCTTTTATCTCATGTTTTTCTTTTTTATAAATGATTATTAATGCTAGAATTTGTACATATATCTTTACACATACTTGTGCGTGCGTGTGTATATGTGTATAACAAGACAATGCAAAAGCACTTAGTCTGAACTTCAAATGAGTAGTAGATTTCTTTATAACAAATTTCAAAGTTATGTATATTTCCACTCCCCTTGTACCATGTGATACCAATCAGCCAATCACAAATGCATATACGTATAGTCTGTGAATTCTTGCACATGCTCAGTAGGATCTGGTGACTCAAAAATTGTAAATATAAAAGACTGTGCACATTTTTTTAATGGAAGTAAATTGGAAAGTTGTTTAAAATTACATGCACTATCTGACTCATGAAAATTTAATTTAACCGGAGTGTCCCTTTAAGATTATACTGAATCAAACATCAATTTGAATTTTAAAATCATTGTCTAAAATATTACACTGTGTGTCCTAATGTCAGCATCAATGTTTATCTTTAATACTAATTTCACATACATATACATACTTTCAAAGTTTAATACACAATGTAACAAATGGCACTTACAAGTTCTGATGAGTGATCAATGACACAAGTATCCAGCAATTTGATTCGTTAGTGATAGTTTAAAATATATATTTGAATCAGATTGGCTGATGTCATAAATCATGTGATTATGCATATTCCGATCAAAAGTGGTTGAAAAATTCACTAGTGTGTGGGTTGTTTTGGAGTTTGCGTCATAATTGTTAGGAAAAGTGTTGGTGCAAAGTGGAAAGTGGGACTTGTATTACATGGCTTAAACATGGTGAAAATAGATTTTTCACAAAAAATAAAAAGGAAGTTAGCTATATTATGTTGTGTATTTATTTTATTTTTATCTCTATATCTATTAGTGCGACAAGTTTGGGACAAAACTTTTTAACAAATTTGTAGAAATAATATTGTCCCCTTGCTTTGTAATGAGAGACAAATTTGTAGCACAATCCATAAGTAGTAATGTATTTTTCATTTTTATCACAATATCTACTAGTGCACCAAATGTGGAGCAATAATATTGTTTGATTTAGAAAGGGTATACATTTTTAATAAAGTTTCTAATTTACTTTTATTTTGTAATATGCTTCATTCTCTTGCAGCATCGAACATAAGCTGTGTTTTCAGACTCCAATTGATTTCTATAGCATCCGCGGCCTCAAGGGTGGCGGTTTGAAAACTAGCAAGCGTACCTGTTAAATGTTTGATAAACTGGGAAAAGGGTTAAATAGAGTCAAATGTGCGTCGGATTGAGATTGCAGGGGCGTATATTTCGTCACACATTTCAACATTTGACGATCCAGCGTATTATCAGTTGACGCTTTGATAAATATCCCCCCAATACTCATAGCAGAAGTTTCAGAATGACAGAACCTTCATTTCTATATTTATTCGTTATTTTTTATATAGACCTGAATCTCAAAATGACCTACCTTGTCTGTAAAATACAGGCTGGGTGGCAACCATAATCATTAGACGTACACTGTGGAATTTCATTATGTGCCTACAGAAATTTAAAGGTTCAGGTAGCTCATGCAGTATTAAGAGATTGTTTAATATGCTTCTAGTATCAAATTTACAGTATTCTTTTGGTATCTAGATTGTAAATTGCCATGGGAATAGGGCCCTCAATTCCTCTTGTATGTGTTTGTAAAATGTTGTCCTGTCTCTTACAAGTTTGTTCTCATTGTTTTATTTAAATAAATTATACCCATGGACAGCGCTGCGGAATATGTTGGCGCTTCATAAATAAAGTATAATAATAATAATAATATCCTTTGTTGAAAAATATACCTAGAAAGACTCAAGAGCGACAATGCACTACTGTGAGCTAGCTGGTGATTGGCGCTGCATGCATATGCCTGTTGTTGGCTCACCAGATTTGTTCAGGTAGGTCCCAGGCTTGCATTACTGCTCTGGTGCTGGCTTTAAAGGGATATAAAACCCCAAAAGTGGGAAAAAGCCTTAACACCCATACTCATGCTCAAATCAGGTCACATTTACTCAAGTGCGCTAAACCAACATGAAATATCAATATTTCACATTCCAAGGTGAAGTTGTGCTATCCAGGCGTATGGAAAAATTCAATTGAGCTCAAGCAAACACATTTTCCTTTCAACTCTTAATACGTGCTACTTCCAACACACACAAAGAGCTGCAATATACCCCTTAACAGTTAGCGTGCCACTTGTAATATAGCCCTATGTTTTTAACGCATTTGCAACCAATAGTGCTATAACAAAATGCTCTAACACACAATAACATTCTTTTTTACACTTTTAAGGGATAGGAAAGTCAAAATTAAACTTGCATGTTTCAGATACAGCATGTCATTTTAAGACACTTTGAAATTCACTGTTTTCCATTGTGCTTCTTTCTCTTGGTATCCCTTGCTGAAAAAGAATACGCATATATCCTACACTAGTAGAAGGTAGCTGCTGATTGGTGCCTGCACACATTTGTCTCTTGTGATTGGCTAACTAGCTGCCAGTTAGGGTTGCCACCTCGGCCATGTTTTCCTGGACACTTATGAGAAATACATGCTGCAGGGTGTGCAGAGAGGGACATAAATAGTGGTGTTCAGTGTCACTATTTGAGTGCTATCCAGGGTTAAAATTCATGTTCCTCCCTGCACACCCTGGAGCATGTATAACTCATAAGTGTCCAGCAAAACATGGCTGAGGTGGCAACCCTACTGCCAGTAGGGCAATGCTGTTCCTTCAGCAAAGGATAAAAAAGGATAAAGGAAATAATTAAGCAAATTTGATAATAGAAGTAAATTGGAAAGTTGTATGTTCTATCCAAACAATGAAAGAAAATTTGGTGGTTTCCTTTCCCTTTCCTTTCCCTTTGAAGGGGCCTTAAACGAACCAATACAAATATTTAAAAGCAGGTATATTTTTAAAGGCTAAAGGTAATACGTAAACCTCTTGTAAAAGTTTTTATTTACTTCGGCAAAGGTGCTAGAGTAACTGCTGCCTCTAGTCTAGTGGTTTTGTATCTGCTCCGTATTTGTTATAAGCAAGTACGCATTTTTTTTTTTGGAGATCTTCCTAATTTTTTTTTTATTATTATTTTTTTCATTAACTGATTTATTTTTTGCATTATATTACAAGTGTTAATTCCCTTCAACTGTTTAAACGTTTGTATATACATAAAAATAAAGGCACATTTTTGTACCCAAGAAAAAAACTTTTTTTTTTTTATAGTATTTTATGTTCCAAGATGTCTGTCATTAATGGACCCCAATAAACGGACACATTTACCCTCTATAATTAGTTAGATATGACGTGGTATGTGGGTTTGGTGCAGGTTATCTTCCTTGGTTAGTTTATTTTCCTAATGTGTGCTGCAGATTCTCAGTTATTTTTCTGGTGCCCTATCCAGGAATTCCTCTATAAACACAAGCACATGTGGAAGTTTATCTGTCAGCACCTGCGCTCTAGTATTTCTCATTTACAGCTGGCTGTGAATCTTGCATAAAGGTGCAAATTAGTCTCAAGATTTAAAGGGACATTTTCAAAAGAAAAAAAAAACTGTCTCTTGCTCTATTTTTAAACACTTTTGTTTGCTACATGTTTCATGTACAATGTTTCAATAAAATTGTAGACATTTTTGATTGATTGATTTCTGTAGAGACTCATGTAAGATCACATTTACAAAATAAGTTGTTATGTAATAAATTAAAGGAATGAAACAAACATAACAGAATGTGTAGTTTCAACACTGTTTAAGGGACCAGTCAACACAGTAGATTTGCATAATCAACAAATGCAAGATAACAAGACAATGCAATAGCACTTAGTCTTAACTTCAAATGAGTAGTAGATTTTTTTTCTGACAATTTTAAAAGTTATGTCTTTTTCCACTCCCCCTGTACCATGTGACAGCCATCAGCCATTCACAAATGCATACACGTACCATGTGACAGCCATCAGCCATTCACAAATGCATACACACTTATTCTTGCACATGCTCAGTAGGAGCTGATGACTCAAAAAGTTTAAATATAAAAAGACACATTTTGTTAATGGAAGTAAAATGGAAAGTTGTTTAAAATGGCATGCTCTATCTGAATAATGAAAGTTTAATTTTGATTCAGTGTTCCTTTAACAATAACATTTTTTTTTATTATATCATTTTATTACAACTTACAGCATACATTGCATAAATAACATTCCATCGCTCAGAAGTTACAATGATAGGCTGTATCTAAGTTGGTACCACAATGTATTGACAGTGAATAGGGAAGGACTGTAGGTTTAACAATAACATTTTTAATTATTTATTTTTTTCTTTTTATATTGTAAATTAAAGTCTTAAAATCTTTTAGCTTTGTATAGTAGGTTCGTAGTTGAAATATTGCTCATATTTATTTTTATGGTATTAAAAAAATATTCTGACATTTTGTTGATAAAAACAACTATGAGGTGGTGGAAATCCGTATATTTTTTTATTGTACTTGCACTAAGTAGTAAAACAGACCTTGAGGCTTTAGGAAGACGTAACAAAATATTCCAGCTTTTTTCTTTTGTGGTATGTGGATATTTGTCGCTCTACCCATATATACCACTATCTACACACACAAAAATGCTTCTTGTAAAATGAATCTTGGCTTTTGTAATTTGTTTTTGTGTTAGTTACCCATTGATTGTACAGCAATAGGTCACTTGCACATGAATTCCCTTCCAATACAAGCTCTGGTATCATTATGCATATCAGGTTAAAGGGATAGGAAAGACAAAATTAAACTTGCATGATTCAGATAGAGCATGTCATTTTAAGACACTTTTAAAATCGCTTCTATTTTCAAATGTGCTTCGTTCTCTTAGTATCCCTTGTTAAAAAAAATGAATACGCCCATATCATACACTAGTGGGAGCTGCTGCTAATTGGTGCCTGCACATATTTGTCTCTTGTGATTGGCTAAATAGATATTTTTAGCTTCCTGTCAGTAGTGAAAGGCTGTCCCTTCAGCAATGGATAACAAAAGAATGAAGAAAATTTGATAATAGAATTAAATTGGAAAGTTGTTTAAAATTGTATGTTCTATCTGAATCATAAAATACAATTTTGGGGTTTACTATCCCTTTAACATCATACACTTCACTGGTCATGCAAACAAAAAAAGCTGTCATAATTTTGACAAAAAAAAAAAAGCCAAAACATTTTTGGAAATAGTACAATGTAAAAAAATGCATTTGCATTAATGTTATAATGTGCTTTACAAAATGTACTTTTTTAAAAGGTCCATTTTAAAGATTACTTTGGCACAAGTGAAATAATCATTACATTATATTATGTTCCATTGTTTATTCTAAAACAGGGTATTTTAATTCATATTAAAGATTTTGTATTAAACATTAAGTTTTCCTCACTTTTCAATCATCTGAAGATTTTCAGGCTCTAAACTGTACCGTCTTTTGGCAGCAAATGCTGAGGTAAATAAATACTTATGTTACACTGATTCTAATATTAAAGACTTCCTGACTAAAGCACCTGATGCTGCCTGATTGCCTGAGTGTGCGAAAAATGATATTTTGCTTTCTAGTCATAAGATTCAATATATTTCCATTAATAAAATTGCAGACTAGAAATTTATACTTGAGTCAGATGCACTTGTGGAGCTTTATGTAAACTCTGGTTTTGGTTAAGAAGTCACTTATTTTGTGATTCAGATCATACATACATTTTTAAACAACTTTACAATTTACTTCTATTATCAATTTTGCTTCATTCTCTTGGTATCTGTTATTGAAGGAGTAGCAATGCACTATTGGGAACACATTGGTAAGCCAATGACAATATACATATATGTGCAGGCACCAATCAGTAGCTAGCTCCTATTTCCTGAGCCTACCTATGTATCATTTTCAGCAAAGGATACTAAGAGAACTAAATTAGTTAACAGAAGTAAATTGGACAGTTGTTTCAGATTGTATGGTCTGTCTGAATCATGAAAGAAAAGTTTGGGTTTCATGTCCCTTTAAATCTGCTATATAAGTTGGTTGCTGTTTACCTTAGAACTGATTTGTTTACTTGGATAGAATTAGAGCCCTCTTCAGTAATACATAATTCATTATGGTGAACCCCTTAAAGGGATACTGAACCCATTTTTTTTCTTTTATGATTCAGACAGAGCATGTCATTTTAAGCAACTTTCTAATTTACTCCTAGTATCAATTTTTCTTCATTCTCTTGGTATATTTATTTTAAAAAGCAGGAACGTAAGCTTACGAGCCAACCCATTTTTGGTTCAGGACCCTGGGTAGCACTTGCTGATTGGAGAACGAAGAAAATGTAATAATAGGAGTAAATTAGAAAGTTGCTTAAAATGACATGCTCTATCTGAATCATGAAAGAAAAAATTTGGGTTCAGTATCCCTTTAACTGTATCATCCTGCAGCACATAACTTCGCCATTCCCAGTCAACGTCTTGTCTGTCTTATTAATCAGCCTTGTAAAGTTTGTTTGTAACTACTTATTTTCCTTTCTATATCGTACGCTTCTTTTTCTAGTTTCCTTAGGAATTAATGTGAATGGCTGTTATAATGCAGGAGGTTAATGTCTGATCAAATTAAATTAATTTAAATAAATATATAAACAATAGTTACGTTTATTCTTTAAATATAATGTATTATTTTTGTTAAAACAATAATAAACATTTTATCCTGGAAGAAAGAAGTAGTGTCATGTAATGTGATAATCATAGTGCATTATCTTAGTGAAGGCATCTTATTCTATTTAACGTTTATTGAACTTGAAAGAATAATGTGGGTGGTAAAAGATCTCTGTAATCCTGTTATAAAGGTTTAACTTCTGAATTTTAGACATGTACATTCTTGTTACTTGGCTTATTTGTAAAATTTTTTTTATTATTCCTGTTACCTGTATTGTTCCTCCTTATTTTCTTTCAATTCCATATTAAAGGGACAGTCTACTCCAGATTTTTTATTGTTTAAAAAGATAGATAATCCCTTTATTACCCATTCCCCAGGTTTGCATAACCAACACAGTTATCACTTTTTATATCTGTGATTACCTTTTAGCTACATTTTCTGAAGACTGCCCCCTTATTTCAGTTCTTTTGACAGACTCCACGGGCCTGAGCACAATGTTATCTATATGGCACGCACGAACTAACGCCCTCTAGCTGTGAAAACTGTCAAATGCATTCAGATAAGAGGCGGCCTTCAAGGGCTTAGAAATTAGCATATGAGCCTACCTAGGTTTAGCTTTTAACTAAGAATACCAAGAGAATAAAGCAAATTTTGATGATAAAAGTAAATAGGAAAGTTGTTTAAAATTACAAGCCCTATTTGAATCATTCAAAGAGTCCTCATTGAATAAGGAAGCTTAACCAATATCAAAATTGACATCTTGGAGTGGATATTTGGACATGACACTATTTTAAGTCTGAGCCTTATAGGACTTTTTATTTTGTTATAGTGCCGGCACTAATATTTAGATTTGGATTGGTTTATAAACCTAATTGTATTTATTCTAATTTATTTTTAACTTTTTGTCTAAAGCACTGGTTTTCAAACCTGTCCTCAGGCCTCCCCAACAGGCCACGTTTTGAGGATTACCCTGGGTGAGATCAGGTAAAATAACCACGTTTACTAATCAGCTGATTATTTCACCTGTACTCTAGTTCAGATATCCTCAAGATGTGGACTGTTAGGGAGGCCTGAGCACAGGTTTGTAAACCAGTGCTCTATAGTGATTGTGAATAAAAAATAGTACTTACGCTTTTTAGTACTTCCTATATTTGTTTTTGAGATTGATATCCGCCACATAATAGGTGGAGGATAGGGTTGAGCAGCAGCGGTCTAATGACCGCTGCTTCTTAAATCTCGACTGCAGGCTCGCTCTTGCAAACCTGCAGCTGATGGGGCTAAGACCCCTTGATTAGTATTGGCTTATACTTAATAGAAATCATTGCAATATGTATTAATCATCATTTAAAATGTATTTTACCTCCCCCCCCCCTTAATTTGTGCAGTGTCCATTACTTCCTGTCACAGCCCTAAAAGGGGGCTGGGTTCTCTATAGGAGGTCATATCTAGCTTAATGTAATAAATCTTCTAGAGTAACATTAACTTGTTTACTATTTTGTGAATACTAGAGAAAAAGAGTCCCTTTTGCCCATGCTCATAAGAGGACAGAATGCAACTTAAGTTACCAACATGTCGGCTCCCTCATTTCCCTGAGGGAAACGGCTACACTGAGAATTTCTAAGTGCTCATTTTGCAAGAAAAGAAGTAATTTGTTTGCAGTTTTTTTTACACAATCTATTTCTCTGTATGTTTACTTTGGTTAAGCATATTTGTTTTTACTAAAGGAGTACTGTTTCATATCTGATCCACAAAGGGATTAATTACATATTGAAAATCCTGCTTGGAAGCTGCAAGCGTTGGGCCAATCTGATGCAGTAGTTGCATGTATCTGCCAATGAACAGAGGTTTCCTGCTTGGTAACTGCAATGTTCAGTGTTAAACACATATCTAAAATCAGTATTGCAAACATTACACACTCTATTGAGTTAGAATATGTATTTTTTATATTAGAATGTTTTTTTTATATTCATAGGATGCCAGAAGTTTCAAATATAATACATTTCCTCTCTTCTAATGCTATAAATCAGAGCGTGACAAATTCTTGGAGACAAATGTTAGTACACACTAAAATCAGCTGTTTTGTTTTCTTTAATCTTTTTGAAGTAGAGATGTTTGGGTTCTGAACAGATGACATACATTTTGCTGCACAAAAAGATTGTTTTTAAACCAGTTGATACTGATCGTATGATCCTTATTAGCTGTGTTGTGACTTCAACATAAATTAGTTTAAATATACAGAGATGTTTTGGAAAGCTTGTATCACATAACATCAAAACAATTTAATATAAAGTGAATTAAAGATAAAAATATAGACTTAAGTAAAGGGCTATTTACAGGTTTAGGTCAAGTTTTGCAAATTTAAATTAACAAAAAGAGCGATAATAAAATGCTCTTATGTGTTAGAGCATTTTATTTCAGTTATTAGCATAAAACTATATGCTTAAAGGGATACTGAACCCAATTTGTTTCTTTCCTGATTCAGATAGAGCATGCAATTTTAAGCAACTTTCTAATTTACTCCTATTATCAATTTTTCTTTGTTCTCTTGGTATCTTTTTTTGCAAAAGCAAGAATGTAAGCTTAAGAGATAGCCCATTTTTGGTTTAGCACCCTGGATAGTGCTTGTTGATTGGTGTCTGCATTTAGAAAGAAAACATTTGGGTTCAGATTCCCTTTAATGCTCCAAAGCTGCACATAGTTAGTGATTGGCAGCTATACACATATGCCTCCCCTGATAGGCTCACCTGAAAAGTTCACCTCAGGATGGGCAGTGAGTGCATTGTTGCCCTGGAGCTGGCTTAAACTATATGACTAACTCCTTTGGAGGGGTTAAAGGGACAGTAAACACCTTGTAATTGTGAGATATTTATGTTGTCTAAGATATCAGCCTAGTCTAAACATGTTTAAAATAAATTAACATCTTATTTTCTGCAGTTGTTTTTAAATAGCTGAACTCTACCCACCACTTGCCTTGTTTGGAGTAGCCAATGTGAACTATTTTTTTTCATATTAGTCTTTTTTTGTTCCATCAGCTTACTTAAACCAAGTCCTTTCCTGTTGTCTTTGCCCATTTGTTGAGCTGGTTGTGCTAATACTATGGGGTTGATTTATCAAACTGAGGCGGACTGGGGTGCACATACCCCTGTCCACTGCATCTCGCCTCTGGCGGGATGAATTCCGCTGCCGGAATTCAGCATTACACACGAGCGCTATTTTGCACTCACGTGCAATACCGCCCCCTGCCCGCGCACAGCCAATCACGCGCTGGCAGGATCTGTCAATCTCCCCGGTCGGAGAAGACCGGGGAGCTTGAAATTTGTAACCCGTTTTTGCCTTTTCCCTACCGATTCTGCACTGTTCCTGCCAGCTCTGGATATTGACCTGGGCCTGTCTGACTTCCCCGTTTGAATTTCCTTTTTTCCTGTTCCTGGATCCTATTCTGGACTATTTTACTTAGCCTGTCAGTGTTATACTGTAACCTGAGTGTCTCTCCACCTGATGCTGACTAGCAACTAGGAATTAGGGAGGGGACCTCTAGTCACGGATAGCCTGACACTCTGTTTTGCACATTTTATCTATTAAAGACAATTAGGGAAATATTTAGCAGGGTTAGCCTTGCAGGGTGCTTTTTCAATTCTGAAAATTAGCGGCAAAATAAATAATAAAAGTATAATGCAAAGTTGTTTAATTATGCATAACTAAAGCTCTTTTTATTTATTACTATCTCATGGTGTTCACTGTCAGTTATATGCAAGCAAGAGTGCAATGCTCAAATGCTATAAGAAGCTAAAACTTTGATGTCTTGTTTTTACAAGTGTGTTAACTTGAAGGAGCATAGCCATGGATATAAAAGACTATAATAAATCTAAATTACTGTAATGAATATAAATTTCGTTTGTTCAATAATTATGTTAAACACAACTGTTTCTGAATTTTAAACTTACATTTTCTCATGTAGAAAAGTAGTGTTTCATTTTTGCAAGTAAAGCTTCAAACACCACCGACCTACCTTGAACGAATGCTGAGTGCTGTGTGAGATTATCTGAGCTTCAGTTTTCATGAGAATACTGGATAGTTTCCTCAGATTAGGACAGTGAACTATGAATGCACCCAAAGTGCTCATTCTCAGTGGGCTGGGAGGGAAAGTTAACCGTTCGGCCACTGTAGAGCGTTTCAGGCCAAGCCTTTGGGCAATACTAGAAAGGTTAGAGAAGCTGACAGAAGTCCTCCATTGAGACTTATTTGATATACTGGGTGTGCTAGTCTTAGCTACATTTGCATATGCGCTTTGTTTATCATTGAAAATATTTTTTAAGTGTAAAATTTTTCAATAAAAAGGACACCATAATCATAAGTAAAATATATTTATTTTTACAAACATTCCTTTTTTTAACATAAAAAATATAAAATTTTTTTCACAGAACATAAGATAATATAAAAACTATATATATAAATATATATATATATATATATATATATATATATATATATATATATATAAGCAATGCAAGCAACAGCAATTCAGCACCAGTTATAATGGTCCAATAAGTATAATGGGGTTGATTTATTAAACCCTTTCGGCAGGCTTTGCCGGCCTACGCGAGAACCTGCAGTCCGTATTTAACAAGCAGCAGCCATCAGACCGCTGCTTCTCTAACCTTTCGCTACCTCTTAGGTGGCAAACTTTAATCTCCCCGGCCGACCGGGGAGATTGACAGATCCTGCCCGCGTGTGATTGGCTGTGCGCGGGCAGGGGGCGGGATTGCACGCAAGCGCAAAATAGCGCTCGTGTGCAATGCTGAATATCGGCAGTGGAATTCAGCCCACCATGTGCACCCCTGTCCGCCGCAGCTTGATAAATCGACCCCTAATGACTACAAAGCAAAACACTGTGACAGCACAATACAAATAAAAAAAATCTTTATTTAGGGGTTATCACGTTTAAAAATACATAAAAGTTTTGGTCATGACTTAGGACAGTAATGTCTGACATGTTTCTGAATTTTTAAATGGGATAACGCCTAAATAAAGATTTATTTTTTATTTTTATGGTGCTGCCCAAGTGTTTTGCATTGGACTTATATATATATATATATATATATATATATATATATATATATATATATATATATATCAGTGACGTGCAGTGAGGTCAGAGGCTGGTGAGGCACTAGATATGATATGATGGAGAAACACATGTACAGAGGGCCGCAAGTACCCCCAACAGGGCAGGTTTAAATGATAGCTATATAAAATTAAATCATAGAGCCTCTGCTTTTTTACCACATTGTTTAGCAGATTTCAGTTTTTTCTCATAGGATTTTTATTACTGTTCTCCACAGTACTTATGGAGAACTTTAATGCACGCATTTGAAGGAGAACTTTAAGTCTGATTTAGGCAAAAAAAAAAGATAACTGAGTAGCTAGTCTAATTTAGCAATCTAATTTACCCCTTTTTTGCCGCTCCTATGCACCTAGGCGAACTAGAACAGAGTAGGACAATTTTACAGTTGAACTAGCCAACTTTTAGGTAGATTTTAGAATGGTAAATAGGGGCATTAAATTGCGTGCATATTTTTAGGCGCAGAAATAGAAAAACTTCAATGATAAATCTTGCTCTCGATTTGCTGTAGAATGACATATTTTCACAAATATTTTATTTATTTTCTGACTATAGAGTTCTTGAAGAGTGATTGAGATCTGAGTTTTGAGTCATGGGTTCTGTCAAGCCCTCATGCAAATTTTAAAAAGATATGAAAAAGGAGGAAAATACTAGGAGCCATAGCTTCCTGGCTCCTGAAATATGAGCTTTGGCTGGAAAAATGTTTCAACTTGCTCCTAACTTAGATTTATTCTCAGTACGTATATCTATGCATACAATTTTTTTTCCTGGCCCCTAAAGAAATGTGTATCTGGCTCCTCAATATTTTGGATAGCTCCTTTTGTATAAATATATCAACCTCTGTTCTATTATGTCTATATTCATATACTAATTCTTATTATTAAAAATATAGGAGGCTAACTCCTCAATATTCTTGGTGGAAATTTCAAATACATTTTTCAACATATTCCGAACACAACCCCCACTGCAACTTAACCCCTGATAGCACACCCCTACCAAACAGTTCTTTAACCCCTTAAACATGACCAATCTCCCCTCTAGCCATGATTAACCCAGGCTCCCAGAGCTGTGACTATTTTAAACCTTACCAACTGGTCCTGGTGGCAAAGGGGGCTGGATTTTTTAGTGGTTGGGACATTGGGTTTAGTTGTGATTTCGGTTGCTGCTGTGTTAGAGGTACTTTGCAGTGCTGAGATCTGAAAGTTAGTTGGTTAATTGCAGCTGGAATCCGGTGAAGCATGGGGAGGGGAATATGATTCAATTATAGTGTGGGGTTAGGGAGGTAGGGTGTTAAAGGATCATTAAACACTAAACAATTAATGACAATTTAAAAAAACACATCTACCTGTTATTCTCGTACTAATCTTTCCTTTGAATGCATCATTCTATCAAGCATTTATTTAGTGTTTAATGTCCCTTTAATGTTGCCAAAATTGTGATGTCATCAGTGGGCAGAGCTTTGCAGCCACTTCAAAGTGGCCAGCAACAATAGTCATTTTAAATAACTTTTTTTTTACTGTTACTGCTGCATGATATTGAAAGGGTGCAGAGGATATTTGCAGCTTAATCTAAAGTAAGACTTTAAGATGTCTATGGTGTAGACTGTGCCTTTAAATTTCTCTCCATGACTTTTTGATCATTTGGCCCATCGAGAGAGCTTGTGATTGGAGTTACTGTGAAAGTGTGGGCCTGTTGAGATCATATAATAATCGTACCAGTGCTAATTTGTTTTTCTTTTTTGTAGTTGCTGTAAAACATACTTAATTCAAATTTTATTGAAAACAATTCAGAGGTTACAAAGTTGAAAGGAGCAATACAAGATGTTATTACAGCTATAAAGTGCGAGCCAGGATGTTAAGAAGAAGTCTCAGTCATTGGTCTACTTTGTTCCACAAATATATCAAAGGCATCTGGTTTCATAATGCACACTGTGTATGTGGAAATTATTAAAATACAGTTTCCAAATGTGCAACTTTTAAACAAGTTAACAAATAAGTCAATAAAAAATAGTCAATTAGTTGTTTTCTAAAAATTCTCCTACACCAGCTTTAGTCATTTCTATTATGTTTTACATTATGCAGTCTCTTACCTCAGATTTTCTAAGGTTTGAGTGGCTTAGTGAAACCTCATATTGGAAACTACTCAGTGGCTCAGATATGAGAGGGGGTTGGATGAGTTTAGGATTCAATTAGCTGAGTTTGGGGGATTAAACATAATACTGATTCTCGAACCCAAAGTAGGTCATCCTATGAAAATGTATAGAAAGTAGAGTTTGTAGTCTATTGTAGTTAAAGTGAATGTCAATTTTCAAACTACTTAAGGCTCCTAATACTTATATTACACATGGTGATTCAAACCGTCAACTTTTAAACAAAAAATAATAATAATTTATAATATATTTTATATACTAACTTCACTCCGTTTTGAGCCACAACTCCTCCCATAAGGCACTTCCTTGTTTTGCAGAGAGTGAGGTATAGAGTGGTCCCACCTACTCTATACGTATCTCTGATGCGCGCACCCGTGATGCCCTTACTTTGCGCATGCGTGAAAAACATATGTACTTAATCTGTGCATGCGTTTAAAAAACTAAATACTTAATGTGCGCAAGAGTGAAAATAGGATAGACAGGCTGCGCATGCGTTAACATCCGACCTCCTCAAAGAGCAATACTTCTATCCATACTCGCCATGCCAACACTGCACAACACCAACGACAGCAGCACTGTCAGCACCGCAAATCTCTAATTGCAGTACACCTGGCAGCACTGCACACCACCAACCCCAACACCCCCCTGACACTACACACCAATAACCACAGTACCCCCAGCAGCACTGCACAACACCAATCACAGCACCCCAGCCAGCACTGTACAGCACAAACCACAGCACACCACCAAACACTGTAAAACAAGAATGACAGTACCTCTGAAAGGTGTACAGTGCTGGTAGGCAGGGGTGCTGTGATTGGTGCTATACAGTGCTGGCACTGCTGGCAGGGGCAATGTGACTGATGGTGTACAGTTCTGCAAGGGGTTCCCTGGTTAGTGGGTTACATTGCTTGCACCGGCGCTACAACCAGCGCTACACAATACTGGCAGGGGAACTGTGATTAGATGTATAAACTGCTGGCAGTTCTACTGTTATCATTGGCATACAGTGCTGGTAGGGGCCCCGCGATCAATGTTCATCGCCTCCAATTGCACTGCGACTACTGTTATACAGGGACGTTATCACCAGCGGCGCACAGTGCTGACAGGGGCGCTGAGACCAGCTGTGCCCAGTGCCGTCAGGGCCACTGCGAGCAGTGGCATACGCTCAGCGCTGACAGGGCCACCGCGACCAGTGGTGTACAGGTGGGAATACAATTATTGGTATACAGTACTGACGGCCACCGTGACTTGCTGTATACAGTACCTGCAAGAGTAATGGATCTTATAGAGCATGCGCGTCTCGTGGACACGCATCACTTCTGAAGCTGGGTATTAGAAGCTAACGCATGTGCAGAATAAGCGCATGACGTTGCAAAAAAGGGGTTGAACGCCACAGGGTAAAAAAACGGATTGGCAATCGCTATTGTCAATTATTTCCAAATAGAGTGACAAAATCGTGGGTGGAGGAATCTCGGCTCCAAAAATGAGATAAAAAGGTATATAATTTGGATTAGCAAGTACACACAAAAAAATTATGAATTAAAGGGATACTAAACCCAATTTCTCCAACATAGGTGTGTCCGGTCCACGGCGTCATCCTTACTTGTGGGATATTCTCTTCCCCAACAGGAAATGGCAAAGAGCCCAGCAAAGCTGGTCACATGATCCCTCCTAGGCTCCGCCTACCCCAGTCATTCTCTTTGCCGTTGTACAGGCAACATCTCCACGGAGATGGCTTAGAGTTTTTTAGTGTTTAACTGTAGTTTTTATTATTCAATCAAGAGTTTGTTATTTTAAAATAGTGCTGGTATGTACTATTTACTCAGAAACAGAAAAGAGATGAAGATTTCTGTTTGTATGAGGAAAATGATTTTAGCACCGTAACTAAAATCCATGGCTGTTCCACACAGGACTGTTGAGAGCAATTAACTTCAGTTGGGGGAACAGTGTGCAGTCTCTTGCTGCTTGAGGTATGACACATTCTAACAAGACGATGTAATGCTGGAAGCTGTCATTTTTCCCTATGGGATCCGGTAAGCCATGTTTATTACGATGGTAAATAAGGGCTTCATAAGGGCTTATTAAGATTGTAGACTTTTCTGGGCTAAATCGATTCATTTTTAAAACATATTTAGCCTTGAGGAATCATTTTATCTGGGTATATTGATATTATAATATCGGCAGGCACTGTATTAGACACCTTATTTCTCTGGGGCTTTCCCAAAGCATAAGCAGAGCCTCATTTTCGCGCCGGTGTGGCGCACTTGTTTTTGAGAGGCATGGCATGCAGTCGCATGTGAGAGGAGCTCTGATACTTAGAAAAGGCTTTCTGAAGGCGTCATTTGGTATCGTATTCCCCTTTGGGTTTGGTTGGGTCTCAGCAAAGCAGATACCAGGGACTGTAAAGGGGTTAAAGTGTTAAAACGGCTCCGGTTCCGTTATTTTAAGGGTTAAAGCTTCCAAATTTGGTGTGCAATACTTTTAAGGCTTTAAGACACTGTGGTGAAAATTTGGTGAATTTTGTACAATTCCTTCATGTTTTTTCGCAATTGCAGTAATAAAGTGTGTTCAGTTTAAAATTTAAAGTGACAGTAACGGTTTTATTTTAAAACGTTTTTTGTACTTTATTATCAAGTTTATGCCTGTTTAACATGTCTGAACTACCAGATAGACTGTGTTCTGAATGTGGGGAAGCCAGAATTCCTGTTCATTTAAATAAATGTGATTTATGTGATAATGACAATGATGCCCAAGATGATTCCTCAAGTGAGGGGAGTAAGCATGGTACTGCATCATTCCCTCCTTCGTCTACACGAGTCTTGCCCACTCAGGAGGCCCCTAGTACATCTAGCGCGCCAATACTCCTTACTATGCAACAATTAACGGCTGTAATGGATAATTCTGTCAAAAACATTTTAGCCAAAATGAAACCTTGTCAGCGTAAGCGTGGCTGCTCTGTTTTAGTTACTGAAGAGCATGACGACGCTGATATTAATATCTCTGAAGGGCCCCTAACCCAATCTGAGGGGGCCAGGGAGGTTTTGTCTGAGGGAGAAATTACTGATTCAGGGAACATTTCTCAACAGGCTGAACCTGATGTAATTGCATTTAAATTTAAGTTGGAACATCTCCGCATTCTGCTTAAGGAGGTATTATCCACTCTGGATGATTGTGAAAAGTTGGTCATCCCAGAGAAACTATGTAAAATGGACAAGTTCCTAGAGGTGCCGGAGCTCCCAGAAGCTTTTCCTATACCCAAGCGGGTGGCGGACATTGTTAATAAAGAATGGGAAAGGCCCGGTATTCCTTTCGTCCCTCCCCCCATATTTAAAAAATTGTTTCCTATGGTCGACCCCAGAAAGGACTTATGGCAGACAGTCCCCAAGGTCGAGGGAGCGGTTTCTACTTTAAACAAACGCACCACTATACCCATAGAGGATAGTTGTGCTTTCAAAGATCCTATGGATAAAAAATTAGAAGGTTTGCTTAAAAAGATGTTTGTTCAGCAGGGTTACCTTCTACAACCAATTTCATGCATTGTCCCTGTCACTACAGCCGCATGTTTCTGGTTTGATGAGCTGATAAAGGCGCTCGATAGTGATTCTCCTCCTTATGAGGAGATTATGGACAGAATCAATGCTCTCAAATTGGCTAATTCTTTCACCCTAGACGCCACTTTGCAATTGGCTAGGTTAGCGGCTAAGAATTCTGGGTTTGCTATTGTGGCGCGCAGAGCGCTTTGGTTGAAATCTTGGTCGGCTGATGCGTCTTCCAAGAACAAGCTACTAAACATTCCTTTCAAGGGGAAAACGCTGTTTGGCCCTGACTTGAAAGAGATTATCTCGGATATCACTGGGGGTAAGGGCCACGCCCTTCCTCAGGATCGGCCTTTTAAGGCGAAAAATAGACCTAATTTTCGTCCCTTTCGTAAAAACGGACCAGCCCAAAGTGCTACGTCCTCTAAGCAAGAGGGTAATACTTCTCAAGCCAAGCCAGCTTGGAGACCAATGCAAGGCTGGAACAAGGGAAAGCAGGCCAAGAAGCCTGCCACTGCTACCAAGACAGCATGAAATATTGGCCCCCGATCCGGGACCGGATCTGGTGGGGGGCAGACTCTCTCTCTTCGCTCAGGCTTGGGCAAGAGATGTTCTGGATCCCTGGGCGCTAGAAATAGTCTCCCAGGGTTATCTCCTGGAATTCAAGGGACTTCCCCCAAGGGGGAGGTTCCACAGGTCTCAGTTGTCTTCAGACCACATAAAAAGACAGGCGTTCTTACATTGTGTAGAAGACCTGTTAAAAATGGGAGTGATTCATCCTGTTCCAATAAGAGAACAAGGGATGGGGTTCTACTCCAATCTGTTCATTGTTCCCAAAAAAGAGGGAACGTTCAGACCAATCTTAGATCTCAAGATCTTAAACAAGTTTCTCAAGGTCCCATCTTTCAAGATGGAAACCATTCGAACTATTCTTCCTTCCATCCAGGAGGGTCAATTCATGACCACGGTGGATTTAAAGGATGCGTATCTACATATTCCTATCCACAAGGAACATCATCGGTTCCTAAGGTTTGCATTCCTGGACAAACATTACCAGTTCGTGGCGCTTCCTTTCGGATTAGCCACTGCTCCAAGGATTTTCACAAAGGTACTAGGGTCCCTTCTAGCGGTGCTAAGACCAAGGGGCATTGCAGTAGTACCTTACCTGGACGACATTCTGATTCAAGCGTCGTCCTTTCCTCAAGCAAAGGCTCACACGGACATTGTCCTGGCCTTTCTCAGATCTCACGGCTGGAAAGTGAACGTGGAAAAGAGTTCTCTATCCCCGTCAACAAGGGTTCCCTTCTTGGGAACAATTATAGACTCCTTAGAAATGAGGATCTTTCTAACAGAGGCCAGAAAAACAAAACTTCTAGACTCTTGTCGGATACTTCATTCCGTTCCTCTTCCTTCCATAGCTCAGTGCATGGAAGTGATCGGGTTGATGGTAGCGGCGATGGACATAGTTCCTTTTGCGCGCATTCATCTAAGACCATTACAACTGTGCATGCTCAGTCAGTGGAATGGGGACTATACAGACTTGTCTCCGAAGATACAAGTAAATCAGAGGACCAGAGACTCACTCCGTTGGTGGCTGTCCCTGGACAATCTGTCTCAAGGGATGACGTTCCGCAGACCAGAGTGGGTCATTGTCACGACCGACGCCAGTCTGATGGGCTGGGGCGCGGTCTGGGGATCCCTGAAAGCTCAGGGTCTTTGGTCTCGGGAAGAATCTCTTCTACCGATAAATATTCTGGAACTGAGAGCGATATTCAATGCTCTCAAGGCCTGGCCTCGGCTAGCGAGGACCAAGTTCATACGGTTTCAATCAGACAACATGACAACTGTTGCGTACATCAACCATCAGGGGGGAACAAGGAGTTCCCTAGCGATGGAAGAAGTGACCAAAATCATTCTATGGGCGGAGTCTCACTCCTGCCACCTGTCTGCTATCCACATCCCAGGAGTGGAAAATTGGGAAGCGGATTTTCTGAGTCGTCAGACATTGCATCCGGGGGAGTGGGAACTCCATCCGGAAATCTTTGCCCAAGTCACTCACCTGTGGGGCATTCCAGACATGGATCTGATGGCCTCTCGTCAGAACTTCAAAGTTCCTTGCTACGGGGCCAGATCCAGGGATCCCAAGGCGGCTCTAGTGGATGCACTAGTAGCACCTTGGACCTTCAAACTAGCTTATGTGTTCCCGCCATTTCCTCTCATCCCCAGGCTGGTAGCCAGGATCAATCAGGAGAGGGCGTCGGTGATCTTGATAGCTCCTGCGTGGCCACGCAGGACTTGGTATGCAGATCTGGTGAATATGTCATCGGCTCCACCTTGGAAGCTACCTTTGAGACGAGACCTTCTTGTTCAGGGTCCGTTCGAACATCCGAATCTGGTTTCACTCCAGCTGACTGCTTGGAGATTGAACGCTTGATTTTATCGAAGCGAGGGTTCTCAGATTCTGTTATCGATACTCTTGTTCAGGCCAGAAAGCCTGTAACTAGAAAGATTTACCACAAAATTTGGAAAAAATATATCTGTTGGTGTGAATCTAAAGGATTCCCTTGGGACAAGGTTAAGATTCCTAAGATTCTATCCTTCCTTCAAGAAGGATTGGAAAAAGGATTATCTGCAAGTTCCCTGAAGGGACAGATTTCTGCCTTGTCTGTGTTACTTCACAAAAAGCTGGCAGCTGTGCCAGATGTTCAAGCCTTTGTTCAGGCTCTGGTTAGAATTAAGCCTGTTTACAAACCTTTGACTCCTCCTTGGAGTCTCAATTTAGTTCTTTCAGTTCTTCAGGGGGTTCCGTTTGAACCCTTACATTCCGTTGATATTAAGTTATTATCTTGGAAAGTTTTGTTTTTAGTCGCAATTTCTTCTGCTAGAAGAGTTTCAGAATTATCTGCTCTGCAGTGTTCTCCTCCTTATCTGGTGTTCCATGCAGATAAGGTGGTTTTACGTACTAAACCTGGTTTTCTTCCAAAAGTTGTTTCTAACAAAAACATTAACCAGGAGATTATCGTACCTTCTCTGTGTCCGAAACCAGTTTCAAAGAAGGAACGTTTGTTGCACAATTTGGATGTTGTTCGCGCTCTAAAATTCTATTTAGAAGCTACAAAGGATTTTAGACAAACATCTTCCTTGTTTGTTGTTTATTCCGGTAAAAGGAGAGGTCAAAAAGCAACTTCTACCTCTCTCTCTTTTTGGATTAAAAGCATCATCAGATTGGCTTACGAGACTGCCGGACGGCAGCCTCCCGAAAGAATCACAGCTCATTCCACTAGGGCTGTGGCTTCCACATGGGCCTTCAAGAACGAGGCTTCTGTTGATCAGATATGTAGGGCAGCGACTTGGTCTTCACTGCACACTTTTACCAAATTTTACAAGTTTGATACTTTTGCTTCTTCTGAGGCTATTTTTGGGAGAAAGGTTTTGCAAACCGTGGTGCCTTCCATTTAGGTGACCTGATTTGCTCCCTCCCTTCATCCGTGTCCTAAAGCTTTGGTATTGGTTCCCACAAGTAAGGATGACGCCGTGGACCGGACACACCTATGTTGGAGAAAACAGAATTTATGTTTACCTGATAAATTACTTTCTCCAACGGTGTGTCCGGTCCACGGCCCGCCCTGGTTTTTTTAATCAGGTCTGATAATTTATTTTCTTTAACTACAGTCACCACGGTACCATATGGTTTCTCCTATGCAAATATTCTGTCAGCCGCTCTGGAATCAATCCGGGATGTAACCCAACTGCTAGCGTGAATTGAAAGCACACGCTAGCACACTGAGAAATATCCAGGACGTGACCCACTCAGGAAGCAGATTAGAAGATAACAAAAATGAATATTGTTCCAGAATGCAGGAAAGCCACAAAGGATAAAACGTCCCTTTAAGTAGTACAAAGAACAAAAAGGAAATGCTCTTACTTTGAAGCTTCTGAAAAAGGTCCTCTTTAGCAGGCTTGTAAAACAAAGGAAAAGTTCTCTTTTGCAGCTTGTAAAAGTATAATGTCCCTTTAAGCAGGTTTATAACAAACAGAAAGGCAAAGTTCTCTTTTGCAGCTTGTAAAAGTAAATGTCCCTTTTAAGCAGGTGTATAACAAACAGAAAGGCAAAGTTCTCTTTTGCAGCTTGTAAAAGTATAATGTCCCTTTAAGCAGGTTTATAACAAACAGAAAGGCAAAGTTCTCTTTTGCAGCTTGTAAAAGTAAATGTCCCTTTTAAGCAGGTGTATAACAAACAGAAAGGCAAAGTTCTCTTTTGCAGCTTGTAAAAGTAAATGTCCCTTTTAAGCAGGTGTATAACAAACAGAAAGGCAAAGTTCTCTTTTGCAGCTTGTAAAAGTAAAATGTCCCTTTAAGCAGGTCTTGTTTAACAAAGAATAGGTTTAAAGGTAAAGGCCAAAGCAAGGTCAGGCAGGCAGAAGTCGGCATCCAAATATCAGCAAAAGGTATAGGCAAAAGACAGGGTCAGGCAAGCAGAAGTCGGCATCCAAGTGTCAGCAAAAGGGTAATAGCTACAGGCAAGGTCAGGCAGGCAGAAGTCAATGTCCAAATATCAGCAAGTAGGGATTAGGCAAGAGGCTTGGTCAGGCAGGCAGAAGTCGGTACACAGAAGAATAAAACTGATATGGTACTCACAATCCAGGGAAACAAACAAACGGGCCCAGATTCAGATCTCCCGCCGAGATTTAAAGGGCAGGAGCGTAACCGTCATCAGAGGGGTGTGAGAGAAAGCGTCATGTTGCTAAGCAACATGACGTCAGAGACACAGAGGAGTTCCGGGAGCCGCGGCGACACGGCGATGAACGGAAGCGCTCATGACAGCACCCCCTCCTCAAGGGCCCCTCCGGGGGACAGGACCAGGTCTATCAGGATGAGTCTTGTGGAAGGTTTTGACCAATATTGGAGCATTTACTTGATGAGCAGGTTCCCAAGAACGTTCCGTGACTGGATAACCCTTCCAATGAATGAGATAATACAATTTCTTGCCCCGCAATTTGGAATCTAGAATATGGCTGATCTCAAACTCAGGATGTCCATGCACCAATAACGGTGGAGGTTTAGAAAAAGGCTTAGAATACCTGTTAATCATCACAGGTTTTAAAAGAGAAACATGGAATACCGGATGGACTTTGAGAGACTTGGGTAAAGCTACCCGATAAGCAGTGGAACATACCTGACCCAGTATTCGGAAAGGACCCACATATCGTGGTCCCAATTTGTTAGAAGGTTGTTTCAGGCGAAGAAATCGAGAGGAAATCCAAACTTTATCACCAGGGCGATATTTGGGAGCCTTTTTCCGTCGAAGATCCGAAAAGAACTTGTAACGTCTAGAAGTTACAGAAAGAATACGATGTATCTTCTGCCAATGTCGAGTTAATCTTCGGGCTGTAAGATCAGAAGCAGGATTCACTGTGGAGGAAGTATGCAAAGGGAACGTCCTAGGCTGATATCCGTAAGCTGCATGAAAAGGAGAAGTCTGAAGGGAGGAATTGTACCGGGCATTATGGGCCAATTCAGCCAAAGGAAGGTAAGAAGTCCAGTTAGAATGATAATGATCCACATAATGTCTAAGATATGTTTCAAGACACTGGTTTACTCTTTCAGTCTGACCATTCGATTGTGGGTGGTGAGAAGTAGAGAGAGATATAGTAGTACCAAAATGTTTACAAAGTGACCTCCAAAATCGAGAAACGAATTGTACCCCTCTATCTGAAACAATATCAAGAGGAAATCCATGGATTCTTACAATATGTAGAATAAAAAGTTCAGAGAGTCTTTTGGCAGATGGTAATCCTGGCAAGGGTACAAAATGAGCCGTCTTAGTGAACCTGTCGACCACCACCCAGATAGTATTGTTCCCAGTGGACAAGGGAAGATCGGTAATAAAGTCCATGGATACATGAGTCCAAGGCTGGTGAGGTATAGGCAATGGTTGGAGTAATCCTGAAGGAAGTTGGCGTGGAGTTTTGTTCATGGCACATTGTGTGCATACTGAGACGTAATCCTTCACATCTTGAGAGAGTGTAGGCCACCAGACATGTTGTTTGAGGTTTCGAGTGGTAATACTGATGCCAGGATGTCCAGAAAGGGGACTATCATGAGCCCAAAATAAAATCTTGGAACGAAGGCGTTCAGGAACAAAGAGTAAACCATTGGGAGGTTTACAGGACAAAGGAAGACGCTCTTGAGCGGACTGTAATTCTTGTAACCAAGAAGTTGTTAACTGGGCAATGACTTCATGAGGTTGGAGAATGGTACCAGACTCAGGAACTGGGGTATCTTGAAATTGTCTGGAAAGTGCGTCTGCTTTAATATTTTTTGAACCAGGTATGTAAGACAAATTATAGTGAAACCGAGAGAAGAATAAGGACCAGCGTGCTTGCCTGGAATTTAGTCGTTTGGCTGTTTGGAGATACAGAAGGTTCTTATGATCAGTAAGTATAGTAAATGGCAAAGAAGTACCTTCCAGCCAATGTCTCCATTCATCCAATGCCATCTTGATGGCAAGCAACTCTTTATTCCCTACGTCATAGTTAAATTCGGAAGGAGTGAATTTTTTAGAGAAAAAAGCAACAGGATGAATCCTTCCAGTCTCTGGTATTCGTTGAGACAGAACCGCTCCAGCAGCAACAGAGGAAGCATCCACCTCCAGAATAAATTGAAACTCAGGATTTGGATGACGAAGGATAGGAGCTGAGGAAAAAGCTTCTTTGAGAGATTCAAAAGCTTCTATAGCCTCAGACGGCCATACTTTACAGTTTTGTCCTTTTCTTGTGAGAGAAGTAAGAGGAGAAGTAATAGTAGCAAAATTCTTGATGAACTTTCTGTAATAATTGGCGAAGCCTAGGAAACGTTGTAAAGCCTTCAAAGAATCAGGTCTAGGCCAATCCAAAATGGCAGAAAGTTTAGTAGGGTCCATTTCGAATCCAGATGCCGATATTACATAACCCAGAAAGGGTATGATTTTTTGATGGAAAGAACATTTCTCCAGTTTAGCAAACAGATGGAATTCTCTTAGACGTTGAAGTACTTTCTTGACGTGGTGCACATGATCTTGGTGGTTCTGAGAAAAAATTAAGATGTCGTCCAGGTATATGATAACAAAAATATTCAAAAAATCACGAAAGATCTCATTTACAAAATGCTGGAAAACCGCCGGAGCATTGCATAGCCCAAAGGGCATGACCAAATATTCATAATGCCCAAATCGAGTGTTAAAGGCAGTCTTCCACTCATCTCCTTTGCGTATACGGATCAAGTTGTATGCACCACGTAGGTCGAGTTTGGTGAAAATGGTGGCTCCCTGAAGATAAGTAAAAAGTTCAGGAATAAGGGGCAGAGGATAACTGTTCTTGATGGTAATCTGATTCAATCCACGATAATCAATACAGGGTCTTAATCCGCCATCCTTTTTTCCCACAAAAAAGAAACCAGCCCCTACAGGGGAAGAGGAGGGTCGAATAAATCCTCTAGCCAGATTGTCTTTTATATATTCTTCCAGAGCCATGTTTTCTGGTTTAGAAAGTGGATATGTTTTGCCTCGAGGATAGGCAGCCCCAGGAAGGAGGTCAATGGGACAATCAAAAGGGCGATGAGGAGGAAGACGTTCCGCTTCTTTTTTGGAGAAGACATCCACAAAGTCATGGTAATGCATAGGTAAGGATTCCGGAGTTTCAACTGTGAGAGCAATAGTGAGTGGTAACTTAGTAATCTCTTGAAGACATTTAGTCTGGCATGTAGATCCCCAGGAAGTGAGTTCACCGAAAGTCCAAGAAAAAATGGGATTGTGAATCTGGAGCCAGGGTAATCCCAAGATAATGGGAAATTGCGGAGTGGGAATGACATCGAAACAAATTGTCTCAGAATGAAGTATTCCTACGGTGAGGATTAAGGGTTGAGTAGAAAACTGAATGTATCCAGAACCCAAAGGATCTCCACTGACCGTAGAGACTGAAATGGAATACTCCTTCTTTAGTAAGGGTATAGAATGAGTAGAAACAAATGTAGAGTCAATGAACACACCTCCAGCACCAGAATCAATTAGGGCTTGGGTATAGATCTTCTTTTGTCCAATTAGAAGAGTTACTGGAACAAAGAGTTTCTTGTGTAGGGAATGACCACTATTTTGGCTTAACTCAGTTCCCTGGACTAGAGTTAAGCCCTGGCTTTTACTGGCCTAGTAGGACAATCCCTTAATAAATGTCCTTTAAGGCCACAGTACAGACATAAGCCAAGAGTCCGTCTTCTTAAGCGTTCAGTCTCAGTTAATTTTATACTTCCTACTTCCATGGGTTCAGCCTGATCAGTAGTAGGAGAGGCTGGAGTGACTGGACTAGAAAAACGAGGAGCTAAACGAAAAGGAGTTCGAGTGGCAGTCCTCTGTGTTCTATCCTTTTCTTGTTGGCGTTCACGAAACCTGGCGTCGAGACAGATACAGAGATTTATTAAGGCTTCTAAGGACTCTGGAAGTTCACGATACACCAATTCATCCTTGAGACGCTCAGAAAGTCCTTTACGGAAAGCGGCTCTGAGTGCTCCCTGATTCCAAGTGGTTTCAGAGGCAAGGGTGCGGAACTCAATTGCATATTGAGAGACTGGTTGATTTCCTTGACGTAAATCCAGGAGAGTTGCTTCAGCAGCGGATGACCTTCCAGGTTTATCGAATACGTTTGAGAATGTAGATAGAAATGTATCAACATCCAACAGTATAGGATCATTCTTTTCTAGCAAAGGTGACACCCAAGCCAAGGCTTTTCCTTTCATTAAGGAAATAAGAAACGTGATTCTAGAAGAGGCAGTAGCAAAGAGAGTAGGGCTATTTCGGAAATGAAGACGGCATTGATTCAAAAAGCCTCTACATTCTTCAGGATTCCCATCATATTTATCCGGAAGAGGAATCCTGGGACTTAGTTGTACCTGAGACTGATTGTTAGGAATCGGAGGAGGTAATGCCTCAATCGGATTTGGATTGGGATTAGGATTGGGAGGTGCGGTAGCAACCAAATTTTGTAATAGAGCAGTAATTTGATCAAGTTTAGTGTCCAGAGACTGCAAGTGAGTGGCATGAGAACCCAAGAGCTGTCCCTGGTGAGCCACGGCCATAGATAATTCAGTGGGGTCCATTTTTATGGCCCGTTTGTAATGTCAGCCGCTCTGGAATCAATCCGGGATGTAACCCAACTGCTAGCGTGAATTGAAAGCACACGCTAGCACACTGAGAAATATCCAGGACGTGACCCACTCAGGAAGCAGATTAGAAGATAACAAAAATGAATATTGTTCCAGAATGCAGGAAAGCCACAAAGGATAAAACGTCCCTTTAAGTAGTACAAAGAACAAAAAGGAAATGCTCTTACTTTGAAGCTTCTGAAAAAGGTCCTCTTTAGCAGGCTTGTAAAACAAAGGAAAAGTTCTCTTTTGCAGCTTGTAAAAGTATAATGTCCCTTTAAGCAGGTTTATAACAAACAGAAAGGCAAAGTTCTCTTTTGCAGCTTGTAAAAGTAAATGTCCCTTTTAAGCAGGTGTATAACAAACAGAAAGGCAAAGTTCTCTTTTGCAGCTTGTAAAAGTATAATGTCCCTTTAAGCAGGTTTATAACAAACAGAAAGGCAAAGTTCTCTTTTGCAGCTTGTAAAAGTAAATGTCCCTTTTAAGCAGGTGTATAACAAACAGAAAGGCAAAGTTCTCTTTTGCAGCTTGTAAAAGTAAAATGTCCCTTTAAGCAGGTCTTGTTTAACAAAGAATAGGTTTAAAGGTAAAGGCCAAAGCAAGGTCAGGCAGGCAGAAGTCGGCATCCAAATATCAGCAAAAGGTATAGGCAAAAGACAGGGTCAGGCAAGCAGAAGTCGGCATCCAAGTGTCAGCAAAAGGGTAATAGCTACAGGCAAGGTCAGGCAGGCAGAAGTCAATGTCCAAATATCAGCAAGTAGGGATTAGGCAAGAGGCTTGGTCAGGCAGGCAGAAGTCGGTACACAGAAGAATAAAACTGATATGGTACTCACAATCCAGGGAAACAAACAAACGGGCCCAGATTCAGATCTCCCGCCGAGATTTAAAGGGCAGGAGCGTAACCGTCATCAGAGGGGTGTGAGAGAAAGCGTCATGTTGCTAAGCAACATGACGTCAGAGACACAGAGGAGTTCCGGGAGCCGCGGCGACACGGCGATGAACGGAAGCGCTCATGACATATTCCTCCTTAACGTCGGTCGAATGACTGGGGTAGGCGGAGCCTAGGAGGGATCATGTGACCAGCTTTGCTGGGCTCTTTGCCATTTCCTGTTGGGGAAGAGAATATCCCACAAGTAAGGATGACGCCGTGGACCGGACACACCGTTGGAGAAAGTAATTTATCAGGTAAACATAAATTCTGTTTTTTTTCTTTCATGATTCAGATAGAGCATGAGATTTTAAGCAACTTTCTAATTTACTCCAATTACCATTTTTTCTTTGTTCTCATGCTATCTTGATTTGAAAAAGCAGTACTGTAAGCTTTAGAGCCAGCCCATTTTTTGTTCAGCACCTGGGTAGCACTTGCTGATTTGTGGCTAAATGTAGCAAACCAATTAGCAAGCGCTACCCAGGTGCTGAACTAAAAATGGGCCGGCTCCTAACCTTTCATTACTGCTTTTTCAAATCAAGATAACATGAGAACAAAGTAAAATTGATAATAGGAGTAAATTAGAAAGTTGCTTAAAATGGCATGCTTTATCTGAATCGTGAAAGAAAAAAATGTGGAGTTAGTATCCCTTTAAGGTCCACCTAAATTGTTGCGAGTGATAATATGGCAATAAGCGACACTGTTGAGTTTACATTCACTTTAAAGCGAAATAATGTTATGGCTAGTATATGTGCAAAAAAAGTGTGCCTCTGATTTCTTTTAGGGTCGTTTCTGTTCTTACTGAGTTAGCTTATGGATATCTAATTTTCTGCACATCGTTAGTGGTAACATCCAAGAGATAGTATGTGTTTAACATATTTCCCCCACACATCCAGTATCGGAATAACTTGTTTTGAATAGTTTGTTTTTCAACTTACAGTTCAATTTTGGTGGTGTGTTAAATAAGAAAGGTATTGGATCCAATGTGGTGGTACTCCTAAATAGTGTGTTAATATGTTTTAAAATATTTTCCCAGAAAGACCAAAAGTGCGGACAAGATCACCATATGTTATACAGTGTGCCTTGTTCTCCAACAAACGACTGTAACACTTGGAAAGAAGTGTTTAAGTTGATATGTGGTTAAACGGATACTAAACCCAAATTTTTTCTTTCATGATTCGGATAGAGCATGCAGTTTTAAGCAACTTTCTAATTTACTCCAATTAGCAATTTTACTTTATTCTTTAGTTATATTTATTTGAAAAAGCAGGAATGAATGCTTTGGAGCCGTCCCACTTTAGGTTCAGCTGCATGCTCTATCCGAATCATGAAAGAAAACAATTTAAATGTAGTATCCCTTTAAATACCACATAATTAACACTTTAAAGTTGGTCTCAAGTATTTTGATGGAAACCAATGATGACTACGTTTTTTTTTTTAATAATGGGACTCCAGTACTTAAAAGCAAGCTGCCTAGGTAGTTCTTTGGGTAAGTAGGGACCTTGTGTATGTAGGGAAAAACATTTCCTGGTTACATGAGTAATCCATAGGTAAGCAACAAGGTAAGTTTACAGGTGTTATTGTATGACACAGTTGCTCAAAATGTGTCAGTTGTCTTGAATAATGATTTTTATGCTTACTTATGCATAAGAAATGGTTTAGTTGATGGTAACAAAACCACAGCGGAAAAAAGCTACTCTGTAAGTCTAAGGTGTCTATAGACTGCTATTATTTCAGTCTGTAATTATTGACTACATTATAGACCGGTTTTAGGGCATGTATCTCTGCAATAGAATGGGATTTTGAAGTCATAGGGGCCGAATGGAGCTTGATGCCCCTGTTTCCGAGCGAGCCTTCAGGCTCGCTGGAAACAGCAGTTATGGAGCAGTGGTCTAAAGACCGCTGCTCCATAACTTGTCCGCCTGCTCTGAGGCTGAGGACACCAATCCGCCCAACCTTTATGATCGGGCTGATTGACAATTTGTAGTTTTAAGAACTTGAAATGCACCCTGCTGACTTCTCCATGTGAACTCTGCTATAAATTAAAATACTTTTTTTTCCACAGTGTATTAAATAGGGTTACATGTATTACTAAAAGCATCTCGACAGATTCTGATTTAATATTTGCACAACGTTTTGGCAGCTTACATCTGCCCCAGCTTTTGGTAAGAATAACTCATCAACACTCTACAGGATATTAAAGGGATAATAAACACAAATTATTTTCTTTCATGATTCAGATAGAGCATGCAATTTTAAGTAACTTTCTAATTTACTCCTATTATCATTTTTTCTTTGTTCTCTTGCTATCTTTATTTAAAAAGCAGGAATGTAAAGCTTTGGAACCAGCGCATTTTAGATTCAGCACCCTGGAGAGCGCTTGCATATTGGTGGCTAAATTTAGCCATCAATAAGCAAGCATAACCCAGGTTCTCAACCAAAAATGGTCTGGCTCCAAAGCTTTACATTCCTGCGTTTTAAATAAAGATAGCAAGAGAACAAAGAAAAAATGATAATAGGAGTAAATTAGAAAGTTACTTAAACTTGCATGCTCTATCTGAATCATGAAATAAAAAAATTGCTTTAGTATCCTTTTAATAGCGGGCATATCTTGACTCGGCTTGCGTTTTGGCTATGGCGTCTTCCTTATTTGTAAAGTCTAAATTAGATGATCAAAGTTCACAAGTTATACAACTTTATGCAAGAGATGTAAATGTTATATCTTGCATCTCATGCACTGTGAATGCCTGTCCTGACACACATCATTGAGTATCTGTTAGTTGGAGAAACTAAACAAAGAAATTATACTATATAAGCACTCAAATAAGACCCATGGTTTTAAATACGTTCTAATAAAGGTTTATATTTTAATTTGTGAAACTTTTTTTCCAAACTCCAATTTATTAAAGGGTCTTATTTGAGTGCGTATATAGTATCATTTATTTTTTTAGTTTCTCCAACTAACAGATACTCAATGTAGTGTTTCCGATACTAAGCACCAATACCACATATTATCAGTTATATCCCAAGGACAACAGACCTTACCTGAACGGTAATAGACCCCCCCTTTAGCTTCAGTAAGTGGTGCCATCATTTCAATCTTAATCTTACACACATCATAACATGCTTAAAGAGACATAATACTTATATGCTAAATCGCTTGAAAGTTATTCAGCATAACTGTAAAAAGCTGAAAGGAAAATATCACCTGAACATCTCTATGTGAAAAAGGAAAATATTTTACCTTACTATTTCCTCAGCTCACCAGAGTAAGTGTTCTATAAAAAGTTATCTTTCAGTTACTGCCCAGCTGCAGGTTTAAAATAAAAAAAAAAAAAATAGCAGCCAATCAGCATCAGCAGTGCTGAGGTCGTGAACTGTGAGCTCTTGAGATTTCATAGTAAACTTCCTTAAACTGAATAGGGAAATAATAACATGAATGTGAATGAGGCATGCTCCCTTGCAGGTCTCGGGATAGGTATACTGACTGGCTGCTTAAAGTCCTTTACAATGGGGTGCAAATACTTTTTTACATAAAGATGTTCAGGTGATATTTTCTAGTCTCCTTTTTACAGCTATGTTGCATCACTTTCAAGTGTTTTAACATTTGGGTATCATGTCCCTTTAAACTTTATACAGTCATAACTCATTAGCCCAGTTATAAGGCTGACCTGGTACAGTATAACACAAACTACCTGTGTAAGGCGCTTTCTTGAGATTTGATGTCCTAGTCACAAGCTATTTCTGCTTATGGGTTTCCTATTTTGGTTGTAATTGAAACAAGGTTTCCATTCTGCATTTTATCTCCTGTTGATCAGACTGTATCCCAGTACTTTGCTGGAAAAGGTGGGAATAATTTGTAGCCTTTCATCTTTATAGACTGTGTACTTTGGGGCCAAGCTATAATGTTTAATAATCATACTTGTAAATGCCTGGGTATTTTCCAGGCCAGTTTTTGTGATGTACATTACTTTCTGATAACCTATTTTTTAGGTAACAACTTTATCAGAATACATTTTTATGATTTCAATGGATCCATTGGTTTTTAACACTTTCATTGTACTAGTTAGATGCCAGCAGACAGTAATGTGTCTGGTTATACGTTTAAAAAAATATGCATTCAAGAATTATTAATACTGTATTTTATTTATGACTTAATTATGATTAAACAACCATACAATACAGTAGAATTGCATACTCAACAAATGTATAATACTGTATTTTATTTATGACTTAGTTATGATTAAACAACCATAAAATACAAGAGAATTGCATAGTCAACAAATGCATAATAAAAATACCATGCAGTAACACTTACTTTGAACTTCAAACAAGAAGTAGATTTTTTTCTCTGACAATTTTCAAAGTTTAATTTAAAATCCTTGTCCTGAATCATGTGACAGCCATCAACCAATTACAGACTCACATATATACTGTGAATTCTTGCACTTGCTCAGTAGGAACTGGTGCCTCAGAAAGTGTGCACATTAGACTCTTTACAGTTTGATAATGGAAGCAAATTGAATTTGTTTTTTATTTTATGTCCTATCTAATGTTAAATTACATTTAATTTTGACTTTTATGTTTCTATAAATGGTCATAAAACTTTAATAAGAAAATGCTCTAATGCTTTAGAGCATTTTCTTGTTCAGCTATTTTTTGCCTATAACTGTTTTTACCCCACAAAGTGGTTAAACACAAAGCTAAAGTCTACTCCAGAGTATCAGCACACTTCTGCTCCCAAGCTAGACGTGCTGTGATGAATGACAGTTACATACATATGCTGCTCTATATTGGCCCATGTTTACTAAGGCTTTATAGAGAATAGTAGTGTGTTGTTATTCTTGACCTGATTTTAACTATGGACTTAATTTATCAAGTCATGGAAGGACAGTGTTCCCAGATAGGAAACCTGTCTTCTTGTGTTTACTGTGAGCATCTGGGGTGCTGTTCATCTGCTGCCTGCAGATATCAGTACACAAGGAAATCTTTGCACAGGGCCTGTCAGTCAGTTTAGGGTGTCTTAATCTTGTATGACTGCACAACTCATAAATTGAGCCCATGGGCTCCATTTATGAAGCAGCTGATGCTGTTTCGAGTCCCATCGTTTCAGGCTCTCTAATCTGTCCGATCGGGACTGATCGGGATGATTGACAGCCCCTGCTAGCTGCCGATTGGCCGCCAGTGACCAGGGGGCGGCATTGTACAAGCATTTCACTAGAAATACTTTTACAATGATAAATGCGTATGCTGTCGGCATTTAGCGATGTAGAGCGGACATGATTCGATTTATTTACCCCCATGTATGTAATCTCATTTGTAATGAATGCTCTAAGCTCAGCACTAGTTGCTAAATTAAAATAATTTGAAAAAAAAGGGTAAAGCAGCTTTTTTTTAGAAGCACACGCTTTTTATTTTGTGATGCAATAGTATGCTTTAAGCCTCTCTTTTTCATTCTTATAACAGCACAAATACTTTATTTAACAGCAAAAGCTTAATGTCTTATTGGGGTTGCAGAATTCACTGCTCTGTTGTCTTCTAAACAGTGCGATATTTTGCGCTCTTCTCGTAATTTAGTATTAAGTGTGTTAAAGGGACAGTATACACTCATTTTCATATAACTGCACGTAAAAGACACTACTATAAAGTATAAGATGCACAGATACTGATATAAAAATCCAGTATAAAACTGTTTAAAAACTTACTTAGAAGCTGTCAGTTTAGCTCTGTTGAAAAGGTAGCTGGAAAGCCCACTGCAAGTGGGAAATAAGACACTTCCCCTCCCCCTACTTTTGCATATGAAAAGACCCTTTACACAAACAGGACCAAGCTGGAGAAGGTAGCTGACAGTATTCACATAAAACTTTGGGGCTTGGTTAGGAGTCTGAAAATCAGAGCAATGTTATTTAAAAATAAGCAAAACTATACATTTATTTTTTAAAAAAACTTTATGGGCTTTATAAATAGATCTTCTACAAAACATTTATGCAAAGAAAAAATTAGTGTATAATGTCCCTTTAAGCAATTGTAGCTCAGTCATTGATTAACCATAGTTTAGGAACAAAAGGTAATAAGTAGACTGCTATATAAATTTTTAACTTTCCAATTTACTTATATTATTAATTTTGCTTCATTCTTCTGGTATACTTATTGAAGGAGCAGCAATGCACTACTGGGATCTAGCTGAACACATTGGTAAGCCAATGACAAGAGGCATATATGTGCAGTCACCAATCATAAGCTTGCTCCCATATAATGATTCTACCTAGGTATGCTTTTCAGCAAATGATTCCAAGAGAACCAAATAAATTAAACAATAGAAATAAATTGAGAAGTGGTTTAAAACAGTATGCTCTGTCTGAATCATTAAATATTTTTTTTAGGTTTCAAGTCCCTTTAAGAATAGGGAAGAAGATAGGTTAGATACATTCTGTAAAGGATCAGAAAATGTGATAGGATGTGTCACGGCCACCTCTCCTGATCAGACTATGCAGGTGAACCTGTGACTGAGATGCGAGGATGAAAGGGTTAACAAAACAATTTCTAAACTATTCCAGCTCCAGAACGTACAAAAATCACTTTTATCACCACCCAATATCTGCATCTATAGAAATAAAAATAGTGTATTAAATTAGGATTTCACACATTCCTTATCCCACTTAGAAATCAGACTGGGGTTAAATAATCTTTACAAATTAATCTCATCTGTGACTCCCTATAATTAGCCCCTAAGGTAGCATTTTATTTACTCTTATAAAACTTTTCTTAATAACCTCACCACTTACATTTTCTTTTAAATCTGATGTCAATCCATATGCCACTCCATTCAGAGTAAGAGGAGCCTTGAACTCTACCAAAATGTTATATATTTTCGAAAGAGTAAAGATCCCAATTAAAAAGTTCCATAAATTGTCCGCCTGCTCTGAGTCCGCAGACATCAATCTATACGATTGGGCTGATTGACACCCCCTGCTAGCGGCCAGTTGGCCCCGAATCTGCAGGGGGCAGCATTACACAAGCCGTTCACAAGAACTGCTTGTGTAATGATAAATGCCGACAGCGTATGCTGTCAGCATTTATAGATGTGCGGCATACATTAATAAATAGGCCCCTTACCCTCAAATGAGTGATATTCCATGGCAAAAATATGTCTCTAAACATTATATTATCACTTCTATCTTTAGAGATCTCAAGTTTAGGAAATCACACCACAAAAGCAGATGACACATCCAACAAAATTGCATCATCCATTTTAAAATTAGAAAATAGATTTTTATTCAGCAGCCAATTTTTGCAAAATCTATTTAAAGGGATTGTCTAGCCAAAATTAAACTTTCATGATTCAGATAGGGCATGCAATTTTAAACAACTTTCCAATTCACTTTTATCATCAAATTTGCTTTGTTCTTTTGGCATTCTTAGTTGAAAGCTAACCCTAGGTAGGCTCATATGCTAATTTCTAAGCCCTTGGAGGCTGCCCCTTATCTCAATGTATTTGATAGTTTTTCCACATCTAAAGAGTATTAGCTCATGTGTGCCATATAGGTAACACTGTGCTCACGTCTGTGAAGTTACTTATGAGAGGAAACTGATTGGCTAAAATGCAAGTCTGTCAAAAGAACTGAAATAAGGGGGCATTCTGCAGTGGCTTAGATACAAGGTAATCACAGAGGTAAAAAGTATATTAATATAATAGTGTTGGTTATGCAAAACTGGAGAATGGGTAATAAAGGAATAATCTATATTTTTTAAACAATAACAATTCTGGAGTAGACTATCCCTTTAAGGCCTGCTCAATCTATCTATACTAATTTTTGCCCTTTTAGGTTCACTTTCCTAAACAGTTTCAAAATAAAAAGGATGAAAATAGAAAGCGTATACACTCTACTCACACGCCAGCAAATGTATATGTTTTCCCACTCAAGGGGAATTGAGGTTTAGATCCTGTGTCACTCAGAAAAATATGCTTTCCAGCAAATGAGAATTTGTTTGTGTAATTCTTTCCCACTATATACATGGAAAAACCAGTTCAGGTTCCTAATCCAGCACATCTTGGTTAGAGAGGGTAATAGAATCCACTCACAGCTTAATAGCCCTTGCATTCTCATTTAAAGTCCTGAATTTATGCATAGCTTTTGCATAGTCAAATTTTATCTACCTGCAAGGTAGACCAATAAAGTCTTTAGGCCGCACAGAACTGTTTGATATCAAATACCATGTATTTTCCATTCTTAATTGTTTCAAAACATTACTACTTTCAAAAGTATATTTCTTTACATGGCTACTTATCCTGTTAATGACTTCGGATGGTATTTGTGACATACTATTGTCAATCAACTATGTAAAGTTTTATTGCTTTTAAAGACTGGTATCAGGCTCTGGAAATACATTGGGGTTAGTGATCTACATCTCACAAAGGCCCTGATATTCAAAACGTCTCTGCTCAGGTGAGAGATTCTAAAATTATGCAAGATCCCTAGTGAAATTTTCAAAAGGCAGATTTTGCTTTTCTTCTCCAAGGGGCATTCCCTGCATTTCTGTATGTGGTAGGAGAGACAAGCAAAGTGCAATATAGCACTGCATGACATGACAGTTCTGCTGCGTTTACACTTTGTGCTTTCCATCTTATATCAATTTAAACTTCAAATTAAATGTTATTACATTTAAATGTTGCAATCTATTTTGCATTCTATTTTGTGTACAGCAGTGTATTTAGGATTGCGATTTAAAAAATTGTGATTTTAGAGCAGACTTCACAGGGGCAGAACTCACTGAATTTTCTAATAAAATGGGAGGAACCTAGAAATCCCAGAGAAATGAGTGATGCCTTCCATAGTAATGAAGCTCTCTGGGATACAAAATTTCACATGAGAGAGAGAAGGTAACAAGAGAACCCATGGGGCTGATATAAAGGCTCCGTTTGCATTAAATCCAAATTAAACTAAAATGTTTTCACTACAATTTAACTTGCTTTTGTCTGTATGTTACTTTATATTACTTTTCTGTTAGTTAAAATAAGTGTATTGTGAATTTTGAGTGAACTTCACCTGCATACAGCTGGCGAGACAAATCAGTTAAACTAGCTTGTTTAAAATGCTTAGAAAATTTCACAAGATTGGTGAGAGAGCTTCAGACAGTGGGGCCGATTTATCAAGGTCCGAATGCATCTGTATGCATCTGTTTCCACGTGAGCCTTTAGTTTCACCAGAAACAGGAGTTAAGAAGCAGCGGTCCTAAGACCACTGCTCCTTAACTCGTCCGCCACCTCTGAGGCAGGGGACAGCAATCATCCCGATCAGATACGATTGGTTTTATTGACACCCCCTGCTCCTTCATATATAGAAATGAGAGAGATCTCATAGTGCTGGAGAGTTATTTTCAATATTCAGTGAGTTCAGCCCCTGTGAAGTCTGAACTGCAATTTCTCTCCAAGTTGGAGAACCTTTAAATATCAGGGCCAAAAAGTGCTCTAAAATATTTATGTCTTTTTTCTAAGATAATTCCTAATTTAAAGGACCACTAGACACAGTAGAATAGCATAAACAATAAGTGCCAGATTACAAATGGAGCACAAAATATATTTGCACTCCACTTTGTAATACCAGATGTGCACTGGTATTACAAGTTAGTTGCAATGCGAACGGAAACCTGGCATTCGCATAACACGGAAAGTATTGCACTCACGAAAGCGTGCTTCCATAGGCTCCAGTTGGAGCCTCGTTCTCATGCCGTAAGTTGCGTAGTGATGGGCAACAAATGTAAATATATATATGTATATGAATATATACTTATATATTTATGTGTGAATATGTGTATATGTGTATATGTGTATATTAAGACATAAATATATATGTAGATAAGCATATACATACAGTATATATTTACAGGGAACACACGGTTCCCATAGACTGCAATGTAAACCATTTTATTTTCTAACACCTTACAGCCGCCAACTTTAGTCCCCAAAAACTGCTAAGTACATTTAAAAAAAAAAAAAGAAAAAAAAATTGGAGGCGGGGTGGGGGGCTATTGGGGACATTTAAAAAATTAACCAGTAATTTTTGGAGTGCTAGTTGCTACCGGGAGCTTGCGTTAGCAAGAACCAGCCACTTGTAACGGGCGAATTTGCCCATTTGCGGGCATACAATAAATTAGAGCTCCACTTGTAATCTAGCCATAAATGCATAATAAAAAAGAAAAGGCAAATGCACTTACTTTGAATTTTAAATGTCAGTTAGTTATATTTTCCTTCCTAATGCATCATGTGACAGTCATCAGCCAATCACAAAAATGCATTTATGTATATCCAGTGAATCTTCTATATGCTCAGTAGGAGCTGGTGCCTCAAAAAGTGTGCATATAAAAGAGTGTGCACATTTAGATAATGGAAGTGAATTGGAAAGTTGTTTAAAATTGTGTGCTCTATCTGAATCATGGAATATAATTTTGACTTGACTGTCCCTTTAAGGTTACAGGAACATTAACCTATGCTGGACAGTGCTGGTTACATGACTGAATAAGAATGTAACAGTAGTTCATTTTGACTTTATCTATAAAAGTCCCTTTTGTAAAGAAAATTAAACTTGCAACTTTCTCACCCTGAACATTGGTGGAACTTTTGCTCTCTGTAAGTTGTACCATTATTTTAACATGTACTCACACAGTTTGGATTTTTATACAAAACCCTACTTATATTAATTTTAATGAAGAGTCTCATTGTTGCTACCTGGTGCCTTAGACTGCACCCTCTAAGCATAATACATTTTATCCACTTCTCTACTTTAGACATCAGTTTATTGAATTTTTTCTTTATAAATGTTAGTATTCTACAGATTATTTTAAAGCCAGTCTGTTTGTTTTGTAATTGTTGCTATGGTTTGGTAATAAATGAGATTCAAAATGTTTTCAACTTAGTTCTTGTTGGCTCAAGGTCATCAACTCTCGCTAAAAATAAAATTGTTCGTTGTGTCTGTTTTGTTGGCATAACTGTGATTTGTTACAGTTATAATATCCTAAGTTTCTTTTTCTATCTCTAGATTGTTTGTTTATCTTCTGCAAACTGAAGGCTTCATTTAGAGAAGGAAATTAACATTGCATATTCCCCAAAAGATCTTTGACAATGACATATTATTGCTTTGGGAGCATGTATACAGTGTCATTTCCTGTGACAGACAGATATTATACACACACAATATTGTAGGCACCATTAGTGTTTGATTAATAAAACATACCTTATTTATTATGTGATTTATTTTAATTTTAATTTAATTAATTTTACTGAATGACTTACTAAATAGGAAATTCTGTGACCTAATGGTTTACCATATGCACATACACCTTACTTGTTGAAGCCCTAGTTAGACGTAAATTCATTGATCTTAATTAATTATATATTACTGATTATTTAAAGGGACATTGTAACTGTATATGTTCCATCTAAAAAATTACAGTAAAATATTTATTTCTGTGTGAGTTGTCTCCATGAGCCAGTGAACCATTGATACCTAGGTATCCCGTGCATACAGACATGCACTTCCTGTTAGTTTTACTTTACATTTAGAAAGCTTTTACTTAATCTTTTTTTCCTTTAAAATATTTTTAAGATGTTTAATTGCTTCTCTTTTTAGTAAAGAATTTTAGTCCTGTGTCTCTTTAAAGGGACAGTATACACTCATTTTCATATAACTGCATGTAATAGACACTACTATAAAGAATAAGATGCACAGATACTGATATAAAAATCCAGTATAAAATGGTTTAAAAACGTACTTAGAAGCTTTCAGTTTAACTCTGTTGAAAAGGTAGTTGGAAAGCCCACTGCAAGTGGCAAATAAGACACTCCCCCCCCTCCCCCTTCTTTTGCATATGAAAAGACCCTTTACACAAACAGGAGCAAGCTGGAGAAGGTAGCTGACGGTATTCAAATAAAACTTTGGGGCTTGGTTAGGAGTCTGAAAATCAGAGCAATGTTATTTAAAAATAAGCAAAACTATACATTTTTTAAATAAAACAAACTTTATGGGCTTTATAAATAGATCATCTACAAAACATTTATGCAAAGAAAAAATGAGTGTATAATGGCCCTTTAATCTCTACATACTTGGTTTAGATTACACAGAGGGATGGATATTAAAATCATAAATATAAATATTGTATTTGCTTACATTGTTGTTATTATGTTCATGACGCCTCCTACCTCCCCCACTATGGGCTCGATTTATCAAACTAGGGCGGAAATGGGGGTACATATGCACCCCTGTCCGCCCCAGCTCGCCTCTGGCGGTCAGCAATCTGCTGCCGGAATTCAGCATTGCACAAGAGCACTATTTTGCGCTCTTGTGCAATGCTGCCCCCTGCTCGCGCACAGCCAATCGTGCACGGGCAGGAGCTGTCAATCTCCCCATTCAGACGAGACTGGGGAGATTGAAATTCTATACCTAGGAGGTGGAGAAGAGGGTAGGGAAGCAGCGGTATCATGAATGCTGCTTTTTAAATACTGACTGCAGGTTCTCTTGTGAGAACCTGCAGTCAGAGCTGGGCGAACGGCTTAATAAATCGAGCCCTATAAACCTTCCAGCATGTACCCATGTCTCAGTGACTGTAGCATCAGACACTTCTCCAATGGTATTTTACTAAATTCATCACAGTGTGCTTAAAGGGATATGAAAACCAAAATCTTTCTTTCATTATTCTGATAGAGCATGCCGTTTTTAACAACATTCCAATTTACTTCTATTATCTAATTTGCTTTGTTCTCTTTGTATTCTTTGTTTGAAATCATACCTAGGTAGGCTCAGGAGCAGAAATGCACTACTGGGAGCTTTGCTGCATGTATATGACTCTTGTCATTGGCTCACCCAATATATTCAGCTAGTTCTTTGTAATGCATTGCTGCTCCTTCAACATAAGATACCAAGAGAATAAATTAAATTAGTTATTAGTTAATTAATAGAAGTACATTTGAACGTTGTTTAAAATTGAATGCTCTATCTGAATCATGAAAGAGAAATTTTGGGTTCCATGTCTCATATATAGACGGCAACATGTAACATTCTGTAATTGTGGAAAATGTATGTGATCCAAGGTATGTAGATAGATCTCCCATTTGGCCATAAATCGTCTTGTACGACCACTACTTTTTCTTCTTAAACGCGGAGAGTCCACAGCTGCATTCATTAGTTTTGGGAAATACAGAACCTGGCCACCAGGAGGAGGCAAAGTCACCCAAGCCAAAAGCTTAAATACCTCCCCCACTTCCCTCAGTTATTCTTTTGCCTTTCGTCACAGGAGGTTGGCAGAGAAGTGTCAGAAGATTCAATAGTCTCTTATGAAGGGTAGTACTCTTCGGAATGGGACTGGAGTTTTAAGTAGTCCTGTCAGCCTCTCAGTGAGAGCTTGGATGAAAGTTAGAGTCCGGATATGCAGGAAGAGTCTTTCTGCGAAACCATCCCGACTCATATTAACAGCTCCATAGGCAATCAGTGTTGACGAGTTTCGCTGCCTGCTTTCTTTACTCAAGTCCATGTCAGAAGCGATGCTATTATTTGTCACACTTGAAGGGATGTGTTCCTGTTCCACGGTGTAGATTCCGGTAAGATCATTTCATTTTATTTTAAATATTAGAATGTAATGTAAAAGAAGAATGGGTCTCAGTGGGACTCCTTTTATCTTTATGGAATCAAGGGTTAATATCTCTTGAGGGGGTTATTGAACAGGGGGGACTTTAATCATGTTTCTTATGTGATTCTGTCTGCTAATGTGTAGTGATGCTTGGGCTCGTGGCTATTTCAGAACATACCGGCCTTTTTGTCAGGCCGCGCGGTCCTTGTGGACCGGCGTGCTTTTCCTTGGCCTACACGGTACACCTTGTGACCGGGCGTGGTCATGATTTTCTGTTCTCCATTTTCGTATTCCTGACTGGGTGGTGATGGAGAGTGTCTGTTTCGCTAGTTGTCTGGGTCATAGAAGGTGGTGAGTGCCCCAGCCATTGGGGGTTATCCATGCCCATCAGTTATGTTATGAATGCCGCTTTTGAGTGCTCTTGTCTCCTGATTCGGCAAAACGTAGAGTCCACTGAGCCATCCGCCCCTGAGGATCCCATATCCCGCAAGGCACGCACCCTAGAACCTTCTCTTGCTACGCAAGCAGTTGTCCCAAATGCTGTTGCCCCTTCTCCGGAAGGCGGCTTGTTTCCTCCAGAGGTTATGGCATGATTCCGCATGGCCATATCTATTGCATTGGTGCATTTACAGATTCCAGTTTGACACTGTTCATGTTCCGTTAACCAGGGCTCGTCAGGCGTGAGATCGTCTGGATCAGATCAGCCCTCTGGGGAAGCGGTTTCCTCTGAGGCTTCAGGGGTCCAATCCTCGGGCCAGGGTCATCAGTTGCTCCGGCGGAGGTAAGTCTTGCTTTTCGTTCTAGACTGGCGCCCCTTCATGTCCTGCTGAGGCATGTTTTGGCAGTGCTGGAGGATCCCAGTCCTAATGAGTGGATGAATCCTCTGTCTTCCTTTCCAGACAGGCAAGCAGGATTAAACAAAGGGGGATGAAGTCAATCTCCTTGTCGTCTCCATTTTTTCCTTTTTTGAGGTATCTTATTCATTATCTTATTCAGAGCTTTAGAAGAATTTGGTATCTGACCGGCTGGTCCTGTTAGTATGTCCATTCTTCTTGGGCGTGCAGGTGCTGCCCTCATTTACTTTGATCCGGTTATGTATTTTATTTTATTATGAAAAATCTCATGTCTCATTTTCTCTGGGATTTGATACTTGCGATTTTGTGGTCGCTTTGGCACTCCTGAGGAAGTTAAATAACTATGTTAAGACATTGTTATGTCTATCGTTTATTTTGTCTTTCCCTACTAGGGATTCAATTTTTCTGTGGCCTTGGACAAGTTCTAGGGTGCCCTATGTATCAGGCTGGTCCTGGTCGGGCACTAGTTTTTCTGTTCCTTGAGGTCTGTATTTACCACGTGGTGCCTGTTGTAACCAGCTGGCCCGGTTGGGGTGCTCTGGTGAAGAGTTCATATTCTTGGTTTTGTATGTTATAGGAGGTCTTTTGTTCCTAGACATCAGGCTGGTCCTCGTTTATTCCTTTGGGTTGGGCATCAGAGGGGATTGTGCTCCGTCCTCAATGTCCTATTCCTGATGGCTGGCGGGGTTACCGATCTCGGATCCTGCTAAGGCTTACTTTGGGGGTTCCTGACTTTGGATCGGGAACTAGCATTTTCTCCTTCAAAACAGGGTTGGAAGTTCAGATGACTCCTTGAAAATCTGTGGTACCAGGTTTAGGTGGCGATTACTCATCTCCTCTATTGGTATTTTTTCTTGGATTGTCCTTTTGGAATCCATTGGCGACAGTACCTCTTCCTTAAAGGGTAAAGGTTGTTTGTGCCTCTTTTTTTCCTTTTATGGGGCTGGTTTTCTGGTCATCTGTTTCTGAAACCTTGGGCCTTTTTTCTTTACCCTACGGTATCTCATCTGCTACCATAATTTTGGAGCTCTGGAGGTTGTGTTGTCTTTTTTCCTGCGGTTACCCCCGCTTAGGTGTTTTGATTTGATCTGCCGCTCGCCAGGTGTTTGGGATGCTTGTTCATCGTACATTCCTCGACCTGTAGGGGTTCCGGAAGGTTGATCCAGAGTGGATCTTTGGAGACTATTTATCTTCTCAATCTAGATTTTCTAGGTTTTGAGCTCTGTCCTCTCGTAAGTTTGCCTTAGTCTTTAGACTTAGCGTGTTAGCTCTCCATCTGGGATACTTACGCAAGCGTTCAGTGTCCAAGGACCCTTGGATGTGGCTGTGATTGCATCACCCGTGGTGCAATGTCTTATCCGGATGGGGTAACCCGTTGGTTACTCTGGAGTTATTAGTTTTGAAGCCGGCTCCGGGTTCCGGGTGTCCGGTTTTCTTTTCCTGTTTTTATCTTCGAATGGACATTTCTCCTGTTAAGTGTAGTCAGTCCACGGGTCATCCATTACTTATGGGATTATATCTCCTCCCTAACAGGAAGTGCAAGAGGATCACCCAAGCAGAGCTGCCATATAGCTCGTCCCCTCTACCTCACTCCCAGTCATTCTCTTGCACCTAACTAATAGATAGGACGTGTGAGAGGACTGTGGTGTGTTAAACTTAGTTTTTATTTCTTCAATCAAAAGTTTGTTATTTTAAACGGCACCGGAGTGTGTTGTTTGTTCTCAGGCAGCATTAGAAGAAGAATCTGCCTGAGTTTTCTATGATCTTAGCGGTCGTAACTAAGATCCACTTGCTGTTCTCGGCCATTCTGAGGAGTGAGGTAACTTCAGAACAGGGGATAGCAGGCAGGGCCCACCTGCAAGGAGGTATGTTGCAGTATATTATTTTCTAAGGAATGGAATTGACTGAGAAAATACTGCTAATACCAATGTAATGTAAGTGCAGCCTTAAATGCAGTAGTAGCGACTGGTATCAGGCTGATATGTATGTATGTATACTCTGAGGTATTTCTGGGGAATGGAATTTCACTAAGAAAATACTGTCTATATTAAAGTAATATTTGAGCCTGCACTGCAGTGAAAGCGACTAGCAGCAGTCTTATTAATAACAAAATAAACATAATTTTCATTTTAAAAAACGTTTACTGGCATGTTAATCGTTTTTCTGAGGTACTTGGTGATTAAACTTTATGGGCATGATTTTTACCACATGGCTGTCGTTTTTTTCTGAAGAAAAACAGTTTACTGAGCTTCCCCACTGTTGTAATATGAGTGGGAGGGGCCTATTTTAGCGCTTTATTGCGCAGTAAAAATTTAGTCACAGTCTTCCTATTTCTTCCTCCATGATCCAGGACGTCTCTACAGAGCTCAGGGGTCTCCAAAACTAGTTTTGAGGGAGGTAATCACTCACAGCAGACCTGTGACAGTGTTTTTTGACTGTGATAAAAACGTTAATTAATTAAATTGTTATCCGTTTTTTTTTTTTGGGTATTAAGGGGTTAATCATCCATTTGCTGGTGGGTGCAATCCTTTGCTAACCTAATACATTTACTGTGAAAAATTGGTTGCTATAACTATTTTGGTTCTTTGTTATTTCAACTGTGACAGTTTTTTGTGCTTCTTAAAGGCACAGTAGCGTTTTTTTATATTGCTTGTAAATTTATTTAGAAAAGTATTTCCAAGCTTGCTAGTCTCATTGCTAGTCTGTTTAAACATGTCTGACACAGATGAATCTCTTTGTTCACTATGTTTAAAGGCCAATGGGGAGCCCAATAGAAATTTGTGTACTAATTGCATTGATGCTACTTTAAATAAAAGCCAATCTGTACATTTAAAGAAATTATCACCAGACAACGAGGGGGAAGTTATGCCGACTAACTTTCCTCACGTGTCAGTACCTTCGCCTCCCGCTCAGGAGGTGCGTGATATTGAGGCGCCAAGTACATCAGGGCGACCCATACAAATCACTTTGCAAGACATGGCTTATGTTATGACTGAAGTATTATCTAAATTGCCAGAATTTAGGGGTAAACGCGATCACTCTGGGGTAAGAACAGAGTGCGCTGATAATAATAGAGCCATGTCTGATACTGCGTCACAATTTGCAGAACATGAGGACGGAGAGCTTCATTCTGTGGGTGACGGATCTGATCCAAGTAAACTGGACTCAGACATTTCAAATTTTAAATTTAAGCTTGAGAACCTCTGTGTATTACTAGGGGAGGTATTAGCGGCTCTGAATGATTGTAACACGGTTGCAATTCCAGAGAAAGTATGTAGGCTGGATAAATATTTTGCGGTACCGGCGTGTACTGACGTTTTTCCTATACCTAAAAGGCTTACAGAAATTGTTAACAAGGAGTGGGATAGACCCGGTGTGCCTTTTTCACCCCCTCCTATATTTAGAAAAATGTTTCCAATAGACGCCACCACACGGGACTTATGGCAGACGGTCCCTAAGGTGGAGGGAGCAGTTTCTACTCTGGCTAAGCGCACCACTATCCCGGTGGAGGATAGCTGTGCTTTTTCAGATCCAATGGATAAAAAGTTAGAGGGTTACCTTAAGAAAATGTTTGTTCAGCAAGGTTTTATATTACAACCCCTTGCATGCATTGCGCCTGTCACGGCTGCGGCGGCATTCTGGTTTGAGTCTCTGGAAGAGACCCTTAGCACAGCTCCATTGGATGAGATTATAGACAAGCTTAAAGTCCTTAAGCTAGCTAATTCATTTATTTCTGATGCCGTAGTACACTTAACTAAACTTACGGCTAAGAACTCCGGATTCGCCATTCAAGCGCGTAGAGCGCTGTGGCTTAAATCCTGGTCAGCTGATGTGACTTCTAAATCTAAATTGCTTAATATTCCTTTCAAAGGGCAGACATTATTCGGGCCCGGTTTGAAAGAAATTATCGCTGACATTACTGGAGGTAAGGGCCACGCCCTGCCTCAAGACAGGGCCAAACCATGGGCTAAACAGTCTAATTTTCGTGCCTTTCGTAACTTCAAGGCAGGAGCAGCATCAACTTCCTCCGCTCCAAGACAGGAAGGAAGTGTTGCTCGCTACAGACAGGGCTGGAAACCTAACCAGTCCTGGAACAAGGGCAAGCAGGCCAGAAAACCTGCTGCTGCCCCTAAGACAGCATGAAGTGAGGGCCCCCGATCTGGAAACGGATCTAGTGGGGGGCAGACTTTCTCTCTTCGCCCAGGCTTGGGCAAGAGATGTCCAGGATCCCTGGGCGTTGGAGATGATATCTCAGGGATATCTTCTGGACTTCAAAGCTTCTCCTCCACAAGGGAGATTTCATCTTTCAAGGTTATCAGCAAACCAGAAAAAGAAAGAGGTATTTCTACGCTGTGTACAAGACATCTTACTAATGGGAGTGATCCACCCAGTCCCGCGGTCGGAACACGGACAAGGGTTTTATTCAAATCTGTTTGTGGTTCCCAAAAAAGAGGGAACCTTCAGACCAATCTTGGACTTAAAGATCCTAAACAAATTCCTAAGAGTTCCATCGTTCAAAATGGAAACTATTCGAACTATTCTACCCATGATCCAAGAGGGTCAGTACATGACCACAGTGGATTTAAAGGATGCCTACCTTCACATACCGATTCACAAGGATCATTACCGGTATCTAAGGTTTGCCTTCCTAAACAGGCATTACCAGTTTGTAGCTCTTCCCTTCGGGTTAGCTACGGCTCCAAGAATCTTTACAAAGGTTCTGGGCTCTCTTCTGGCGGTACTAAGACCGCGAGGCATTGCGGTAGCTCCGTACCTAGACGACATTCTGATACAAGCGTCAAGTTTTCAAACTGCCAAGTCTCATACAGAGTTAGTTCTGGCATTTCTAAGGTCGCATGGGTGGAAGGTGAACGTAGAAAAGAGTTCTCTATTGCCACTCACAAGAGTTCCCTTCTTAGGGACTCTTATAGATTCTGTAGAAATGAAAATTTACCTGACGGAGGACAGGTTATCAAAACTTCTAAATGCTTGCCGTGTCCTTCATTCCATTCAACACCCGTCAGTGGCTCAGTGCATGGAGGTAATCGGCTTAATGGTAGCGGCAATGGACATAGTACCTTTTGCGCGCCTGCATCTCAGACCGCTGCAATTGTGCATGCTAAGTCAGTGGAATGGGGATTATTCAGATTTGTCCCCTCTGCTAAATCTGGATCAAGAGACCAGAGATTCTCTTCTATGGTGGCTTTCTCGGCCACATATGTCCAAGGGGATGCCCTTCTGCAGGCCAGATTGGACGATTGTAACAACAGACACCAGCCTTGTAGGTTGGGGCGCAGTCTGGAATTCCCTGAAGGCTCAGGGATCATGGACCCAGGAGGAGAGACTCCTTCCAATAAACATTCTGGAATTAAGAGCAGTTCTCAATGCTCTTCTGGCTTGGCCTCAGATAGCAACTCTGAGGTTCATCAGGTTTCAGTCGGACAACATCACGACTGTAGCTTACATCAACCATCAGGGAGGAACAAGGAGTTCCTTAGCGATGATGGAAGTCTCAAAGATAATTCGCTGGGCAGAGTCTCACTCTTGCCACCTGTCAGCGATCCACATCCCAGGCGTGGAGAACTGGGAGGCGGATTTTCTAAGTCGCCAGACTTTTCATCCGGGGGAGTGGGAACTTCATCCGGAGGTGTTTGCCCAACTGCTTCATCATTGGGGCAAACCAGATCTGGATCTCATGGCGTCTCGCCAGAACGCCAAGCTTCCTTGTTACGGATCCAGGTCCAGGGAGCGGTACTGATAGATGCTCTGACAGCTCCTTGGATCTTCAACATGGCTTATGTGTTTTCACCCTTCCCGATGCTTCCTCGATTGATTGCCAGGATCAAACAGGAGAGAGCATCGATGATTCTAATAGCACCTGCGTGGCCACGCAGGACCTGGTATGCAGATCTAGTGGACATGTCGTCCTGTCCACCATGGTCTCTGCCTCTGAGACAGGACCTTCTGATTCAGGGTCCTTTCAAACATCCAAATCTAATTTCTCTGAGGCTGACTGCATGGAGATTGAACGCTTGATTCTATCAAAGCGGGGATTCTCGGAGTCAGTGATTGATACCTTAATACAGGCTAGGAAACCTGTTACCAGGAAAATTTACCATAAAATATGGTGTAAATACTTATATTGGTGCGAATCCAAGAGTTACTCATGGAGTAAGGTTAGGATTCCTAGGATATTGTCTTTTCTACAAGAAGGTTTAGAAAAGGGTTTATCTGCTAGTTCGTTAAAGGGACAGATCTCAGCTCTGTCTATCCTTTTACACAAACGTCTGGCAGACGTCCCAGACGTTCAGGCTTTTTGTCAGGCTTTGGCTAGGATTAAGCCTGTGTTTAAGACTGTTGCTCCGCCGTGGAGTTTAAATTTAGTTCTTAACGTTCTGCAAGGTGTTTTCCGTTTGAACCCCTTCATTCCATTGATATCAAGCTGTTATCTTGGAAAGTTCTGTTTTTAATGGCTATTTCCTCGGCTCGAAGAGTCTCTGAGTTATCGGCCTTACATTGTGATTCTCCTTATCTGATTTTTCATTCAGATAAGGTAGTTCTGCGTACTAAACCTGGGTTCTTACCTAAGGTAGTCACTAACAAGAATATCAATCAAGAGATTGTTGTTCCATCATTGTGCCCTAACCCTTCTTCAAAGAAGGAACGACTTCTGCACAATCTGGACGTAGTCCGTGCCCTGAAATTTTATTTGCAGGCAACTAAAGATTTTCGTCAAACTTCTTCCCTGTTTGTCGTTTATTCTGGACAGAGGAGAGGTCAAAAAGCTTCGGCTACCTCTCTCTCTTTTTGGCTTCGTAGCATAATACGTTTAGCCTATGAGACTGCTGGACAGCAGCCTCCTGAAAGGATTACGGCTCATTCTACTAGAGCTGTGGCTTCCACTTGGGCCTTTAAGAATGAGGCTTCTGTTGAACAGATTTGCAAGGCTGCAACTTGGTCGTCACTTCACACTTTTTCAAAATTTTACAAATTTGACACTTTTGCTTCTTCGGAGGCTGTTTTTGGGAGAAAGGTTCTACAGGCAGTGGTTCCTTCCGTGTAAAGATCCTGCCTGTCCCTCCCGTCATCCGTGTACTTTTAGCTTTGGTATTGGTATCCCATAAGTAATGGATGACCCGTGGACTGACTACACTTAACAGGAGAAAATATAATTTATGCTTACCTGATAAATTCATTTCTCCTGTAGTGTAGTCAGTCCATGGCCCGCCCTGTGTTTACGGCAGGTCTAAATCTTAAATTAAACTCCAGTCACCACTGCACCCTATAGTTTTCTCCTTTCTCGTTTGGTTCCGGTCGAATGACTGGGAGTGACGTAGAGGGGAGGAGCTATATGGCAGCTCTGCTTGGGTGATCCTCTTGCACTTCCTGTTAGGGAGGAGATATAATCCCATAAGTAATGGATGACCCGTGGACTGACTACACTACAGGAGAAATGAATTTATCAGGTAAGCATAAATTATATTTTTAGGTTTTCGGTGTCCAAATCCCTTAGGTTGGATCTGGACGGCCCAGTGTTTCCGGTTCCAGAACGTCCTCTGGTTCCTTCTGTCGGATTTTTTTTCTCTCTTACCGGAGATTTGGAAAATTCTACTGGGCCGGCTGTATTAGCCGGATGACAATCAGTATTAGCTTTTTACCGTCCGTCTACAGCTTTAAGCTTCATGCCTGCGGGCGGGTGAGCTGTTATGTTTGTGTTTCCTCTCCCTTTGGAGAGGATTGGGCATACCACAGTATCCACCTGGTGCCCCAGAGGTATTTCTTCCACTGTTTTGTGGGGTCTTCCATGTCTTGTGTGCAGGATATCAGCTGGATTTCTAGTGTCATGCCTTTTCTGTTTTCAGTATTGGGTCTCCTTTTTGGAAGTGTCCCTTCTCTTCGGGAAGGGAGCTGGGTCTGGGGTCTGGATCCCATCCTTTTCCTTCCTGAGGGTCTAGGGGGTTCGGGGAATTTTTTAAATCCCTTGTCCTTTCTTTCGGACATTGCCAGTCGCTTGGTGCTGGGTCAGTTTGCCTTGGAGGGGTTCTGTCTGCTCTGTTGAGCCTTGACCATGTATCATCAATAGGTTTTGTGGGCCTCCCTTGGGTGGGAGGCTTTGCTGTGTTTCCTTGCCTCAGCAGGTAGTTTTCCTCTGCTGGCTTTTGGGTTCTGTCTTTACTTGCCAGTTTTTTTTTTTTCTGGGAAGGATTTGCTCTGCACTCTTTGGAGTTTTTTTCTCTGTAAGAGTCCTGGTGCAGTTTTCTAGCCTTTGATTAGCTAGTGTTGGTGGCTTGCATAGCTTAGTCTGCTTGAGGGAAGCATAATAGGATGTTATGGTGCTATATTTTAGCGGCTCCCGGGGTGGTCTATCACTCCATCCTAAGTGTGGGTTTGCACTCTGTGTCAGGGAGCGGGTCTACCTTTGTCCCTCTAGATTGCCAGGGTGGGGACATTTTCATTGGTCCCTTGGATTCCATGCAGTCAGGGATCTGGGATTTTTCCTCCCTTTGCTCTGCCCGGTCGGTAGGGTGCGTTCTCTACTCGGCTTTCTCCCGCAGCATTGGTTTGCGCTCTTGGAGCTATACTTGGGGTTCATTTTTTTGCCCTAGTTGTTTGTTTGGTGGTCCTTTCAGACTCTTTTATATGATTTTAGGTGTGGGCTGGGTGTCTAGTGACCTGAGCGGTCGTTAGCAAGGGCCTTTCTGCTCTTAACTGATGGGCTATTACTTGGTCCTTTCCATTTTTGTTCCTTCTGCTTATGGTGAAGCAGTTTTTTTGTTGGGTGTTTGGGGTGCCCTCAATATGGGCCGCTTCTTGTTCCCGCCCATTTTCCATTCAGTGTCCTCTATAGCTTGGGTATTGTTTTCCCAAAAGTAATGAATGCAGCTGTGGACTCTCCCCATTTAAGAAGAAAAACGTAAATTATTCTTACATTTTTTCGTTTTTTATTCTTCTGACACCTTTTTCACCCTGATATTTCTCCTACTGTTCCTTGTTCCCTCCGCAGAATGACTGGGGGATGAGGGAAGTGGGGGAGGTATTCAAGCCTTTGGCTGGGGTGTCTTTGCCTTCTCCTGGTGGCCAGGTTCTGTATTTCACAAAAGTAATGACTGCAGCTGTGGACTCTCCCCGTCAGAAGTAAAGAAAATTATCAGGTAAGCATAATTTAAGTTTTTGTGTCTTAAATATTGCAGTGGTTTAATTATAGAATGATTGTGAGAAGAATTGAAATGACATACAGTATCCGTCAAAAGTGAGTACACCCCTCACATTTTTGTAAATATTTTATTATATCTTATACTGAAAAAATTACACTTTGCTACAATGTAAAGTAGTAAGTGTACAGCCTGTATAACAGTGTAAATTTGCTTTCCCTTTAAAATAACTCAACACACAGCCATTAATCTCTAAACCGTTGGCAACAAAAGTGAGTACACCCCTAAGTGGAAATGTCCAAATTGGGCCTAATTAGCCATTTTCTCTCCCCGGTGTCATGTGACTCGTTAGTGTTACAAGGTCTCAGGTGTAAATGGGGAGCTGGTGTGTTAAATTTGGTGTTATCGCTCTCACAGTCTTTCTTTTTTTTTTTTTTTCTTTTTTTTTATTGTTTTACAGGTTATTATACAAATACATATGGTTTTATAAGCAAGGCCAATCACATTCATCAACATAAGTATAATACATCTTACTATAACATAATCTTTCTGGCCCCTCACATCAAACCAACGTTTTACAAAATTTTCTGACGTCCCCCTTTGTTACATATATAACCTCAGAGGGTACAAACAATTAAACAAACAAAAAAAAAAAGAACAAGAAAAAAAACCAAAAAGAAATAGACCCTTGTATCAAAAACATAACAAGAGCCCAAATGAACACAATTGTGGATTTCGATCTGCGTGTGACAAACCACTCACTTTCTGAACAATTATTTGATTTCTGGTGTGCGGGGGGAGGGGGGCAGACCGCGAGCACCCCTACTGGGGTTCAATGCCACCTCCTATAGTAGTGTACTCCAAGCCCCTGGCAATTCCCCCCTAGCAATCATGGATCTAACTATTTTTGACTTAATTAGAGGTTTAACAATTTGGAGTTGAACACCCACTGGTTCAGATTCTATTATGTTTAGCCATTTATGGAAAAACCTTTTTAAATCTTTATTTAGATCTGGATGGATGTCATATTGTTCCAGGACCATCTGATTCTTCATCCCTTTTACCAACTGAACAATGCTTGGTGCTTTTGGGGTTTTCCAGTTGCCCAAGATCAATGATCTGCCTAATAAAATTGTCGTATTGATTAGACTGGGGTTTTCGTGCCATTCTGTACCCTGGTACAGAAAGAGCACCATTTTATTATTTATTTGGGTTTTTTGGTCTAGCCATTTATTTAGCCAAAATTGCACTTTATGCCAGAACTGCCGTTTTTTTGGGCAGATAAATAAACAGTGTTCTAAGTCGGCTTCTTTCGCACCGCATTTATAGCAGGCCGTATCTAAATTCTTATACCATCTTGCCATCTTACTAGGTGTAACATATAGTTGGTTGATTACTTTAAAATGTGATTCTCTCCAGGTGGTGACCTTAGTTGTCTTTAAGACAGTATTGAGACTGTCTGTTAGCTCCTCCCTTGACACTATAACCTGTGTTTTCCTCCATTTATCTCTCAATAACTGTAGATGCATTTCTGTTTGATATTTCATTTGGAGATTATAGATCATCCTGATCGCATATTTCTTTTGCGCAAATGTTGTGATAATTTTATCTAGTTCTCCTAGTGACCAGTCGTTCCCATATTTAGCCTGTAGTTCATTGTGGAAGTGCCTGACCTGCAAATATGCATAGAAATCTGCATTTTTTAGCTGGAAATCGTCTTTTAATTCGTCAAATGTTTTAACTATGTGTTTTGTGGTCTCTTCAATTTGTATCAGGTTAGCAATGCCCTTCCTGCGCCATCTATGGAAAACTCCGCTTTCGGTGCATCCTGCTAGGAATTTCGGGTTCCCTAAAATCGTTAGATACTTTGACTTGCAGATGTTTACTCCTATTCCTTTGCCCAATTTATGCCAGGCTATTATAATGTTGTTAAATGTTAACCGCTGTCTAATTTTTTTTGGGAGATTTTTAGGTTCGCAGTGCAGGAGGGCTTTCAGTGCATAGGGAGCACATATCTCTGTTTCTAGCGGGCCATAGGAAACATAATTACCCTCGATAATCCAATCTATCGCATATTTTGATAAAGCGGCTAAATTATAAGCTTGGAGATTTGGTAGTGCCAGTCCCCCAGCCTTAAGGGGGAGAGTTATTGTCTCTGTAGCACATCTTACTTTCCCTCCTGCCCATATAAACCTATTACACATCCTATTGTAATTATTACAGTCTTTCTGAGTTAATATAACAGGTAGATTCTGCAGGAAATACAGAATTCGGGGGAAAATTATTGTTTTTATTAGCATAACTCTAGCCGAAATACTAATAGGCAAATTACACCATCGTTTACAGTCTGCTATACATTTGTCCAGACATGGTGTAATATTTTTGCCGTACCATTGCTTCAGGTTCCTAGTAATAGTTAAGCCTAAATATTTAATCTGTTCCACTACCTTGAATGGGCAGTCTTTACACTTCTGGCTTGATCCATATAGCCACATAATCTCCGATTTATCGACGTTAACTTTATAACCTGAGAATGCACTGAATTGCTTTATTATATCCAAAAGTTTTTTAATGCTATCGGAAGTGTTTGAAAGGAACAGGAGTAAATCATCTGCAAAAAGTGAGAGCACGACCTTCTGCTGGTGAATTTTAATACCTTCTAGCTCTTTTCTGAGCCTAGAAGCTAATGGCTCTATTGATAAATTAAATAGCATGGGGGACAGGGGACAACCTTGTCTTGTACCCTTTTTGAGCACAATATCTGGAGTAATTTCGCCGTTAATAATTAAGTTAGATGTTGGCTCTCTATATATAAGTTTTATAAAAGACTCGATATTCCCCTGTACTCCAAACTTCCCTAGTACTGTGAAAAGGTGATCCCAGGTTATAGCATCAAATGCTTTTTCCGCATCTATTGCTAACACCGCTAGGTCTGGGCGATCTTTTTTGGGGTTTAGCTTCGCATCTTGATAACATTGATCTAGTGTGACAAGAACTTTGCGGATATTTCTAGCTGGATTACGCCCTGTCATAAAACCTACCTGGTCTATGTGGATTATTTTATGTAGTATTTTTTTAAGTCTGTTTGCTATGATAGTGGTTAGTATCTTATAGTCACTGTTTAACAGTGATATCGGTCTGTAGGATCCTGGGTCTTCTGGGGCTCTGCCTTTTTTTAAGATTAATGTGATGGAGGAGGCCGCAAAATATTTAGAGTGCATTTCATTTTTAAGAAAATAACTATTAAAAAGGTTAGTAAGCGTAGGTGTAATTTCGCTATTTAGCATTTTGTAAAATTCAGCCGGGAGCATATCGGGTCCCGGTGCTTTGTTACTTTTCAATGGCCTAATAGTCTGGATTACCTCTTCTTCTGTTATTGGTAAGTTTAACCCCTCTCTATCGACCTCTTCCAGTTTCCTAGTTTCTAGTTGTTCCCAGAACTCTGCTTTCTGCTGAGGATCCACTACAGTCTTTGTATATAACTCTTCAAAATACTTAAACATTAACTGCTTCACTTCCTTTGTCGTATTTGCCCTCTCTGTCCCTACTTTGATCATTGATATATAATTTCTTTGTTTCTGCATTTTACTTAATCTAGCTATATATTTAGCGGATCTTCCGTAGATACCTCTGTATTTAGCTCTATCTTTTTCCTCTTGTTGCATAACCGTTTGTTTTATAAATATATCTTTTTCTTGTTTACTATTTTGATACTTCAACCACGTCTGCGAATTACCATTACTTATATAGGCTCTGTATGCATTCTTAAGTTGGTTATTGAGTTGGCATTCTCGCTCCCTATTTTTCTTTTTCCATTTACACAGGTATGCTTTTATACTCCCTCTGATATATGCTTTGGCTGTTTCCCAATATATCTCCCATTTGCCACTATAGCTACTGTTGAAGAATTTATATTCCTTCCATTTTCCCAAAATATAATTCTTGAAATGTATATTGTGCGCTAGATATTTCGGGAAGCTAATTCTACCAGTACCGCCCCCTGTTGGTATTACATTCTGGATTTCTAGGGTTATAATCGCATGATCTGAGATGCATATATCCTTGATATCCGCTTTCATATTCAGCCCCATCATATTTTCAGAACTTAAAAAAAAGTCAATTCTTGAGAGGGTCTTAAATGTTTTTGATACACATGTAAACTCCCGTGAATCGGGATTTTGCTCTCTCCAGATATCCAGCACCCTCAGCCCTTTCATAAATTTTTTCACGAGGCTCCCTTCTTTTTTGATGTTCCTGGTTGAGCTACATTTGAGTCTGTCTACTAAAGGTACCGGTGTCAAATTAAAGTCCCCCCCTATAATGATGTTCTTCCCTATGTATTTAATTAATTTCTTGCTCAACCCCCCCCAAAACTCCTCATCAATCTTATTTGGACCATATACATTACATAGAACTACATTTAGATTATTAACTTGGGTGTCTATAATTATATATCTTGCCTGTGTGTCTATCTCTTGGGCTAGTATTTTATATTCACAATTCTTGTTAAATAGAATCGCTACGCCTTTTCTCCTGCCACAATATGGTGTAGCTACTACATGCCCCACCCACTTGCTTTTTAATTTCTCTGCCTCGGAAGGGTTTAGGTGCGTCTCTTGTATCATCGCCACACTCGGCTTAAGTTGACCTAGTTGTTTTAAAATTAACTTCCTTTTTATGGGTGATGAGATGCCGCCTACATTCCAAGATATAAAGTTATTTTCTCCCTGCATCTGCAGTTAGGGAACCTACACCACCTGTCTCCTTTAACTCGTCGCCCCCCTCCCCCAGCACACCAGGCCCTCCCTTCGATAAAATCCACAAAACATCATCAAAAAATAAAATCCAACTTATATTCAATTCTTTGAAATAAAAACCAACAACACAAAATAAACTTTGCTTAGTCAACATCTTGCCCTAGTGTAGCTATCACTAGTTGGAAACCGGTCCCTATCGCAGGCCCTGTTTTAGACAGAAATCTTTCGCTTCAGTGGCTGTCAGAAGGGTCCTCACTGCACCATTGATTTCCACGAGTATTTTAGCTGGATAAATCATTCGCGCTGGCCATTTAGCTTCAATCAGCTTGGTGCAATAAGGAGCCATCTCACGTCTTTTACTGCTTGTCTCTACTGAGAAATCTTGGAAGAGATAGATACGGTTATTAGATATCGTGAATTCCTGGTGTTTACGGTATTGTCTTAGTAGAGAAACCTTATCCTGAAAGTTTAGCACTTTAATCATAATAGGCCTCCCTTTAATATGCTCTTGCTCTGCTCTCTTGATACCTATTCTGTGAGCTCTCTCTATTTTAATTGGAAGTTCTTCCACAGGTATGCCTAAGTGTTGTGGTAAAGTTTGGGATGCGAATGTAATTAGATCTTTAAATTCGGTTGACTCTGGTAGCCCCACTATCTTAATGTTGTTCCTTCGGGCTCTATCTTCTAGATCTTCTAATTTATTCTGCATGGCCATCAATTGTTTATTCTGAACAGATAGTGTTTGCTCTGCATTGTATACCTGATCTTCAACATTAGAGATCCTGAGTTCTGCTTCGTTTAATCTATTCGCATATTGTCTGATTTCAGTGGATAGTACCGCTATTTCTTGCTTTATATTATTGAATTGAGGTAGTATTAAGTCTGAGATTTGCTGCATAAGTGAGTGCGAGTCTGTCATATTCAAATGTGACTCATCTAGATTGATTTCTGCAACCTGCTCACTACTTTTACTTAATGTTTTTTTATCTTTGGTTTTAGGAGGCATGGCTGGTGATCTAGTTTTGATAAATTTTTCCATATATAATAAAAAATAAACGTGTATTGCTAGTATCTGTGAGAGGGTATCCGCTCTGGATACTATTCCTCACTCCTGACGTGAGTGTGTCTGTGTGCAGCTTCAGCACACCTTATACTGTATTCTTTGTGAGGAAAGAAAAAAAAAGAGAATAAGTGATTCTAATCTATTATCCTAGTGCAAAGTGAAATATTCAAGAAGGTAAACTTCATATAAGAAAAAATAGTGCAAAAAGTTTTTTTTTTTTTTTTTTTTTTTTTAAAGTTTTACAAAAACACGTGCGTGTGTAATTTCTTAATCAAAGGAAAATGACCTTTAATAGAACTTTCTCTTGCCTCTGCTAACCAGATACTGAGATTGCAGGCCTTTACTCACTTGTACCCTTATCTGATTTATAGTCTCAGCACTTGATATAATCTACCTCCCTTTAACCCACTGTAGAAATCTTAACTTAACTTAGCTTAATCTCAGGAGCTCTCAGGAGCTCTAACTTATTTAACAGTTCTCAGAAAAAAAAAAAAAAAAAAAAAAAAAATACAGAGGGTATACACAGTATTTGGCATTTATCGCCTCTCTATTTAGGCAGTATCCATGGGACTTTATAGAACATTAATAAGACTTCTTCTAGTAGCGTTTTCTTTTACTTGATTAACCAGTTTTTAAATATAGCCTTCAAACATTTATACCTGCATCTGTCCTGCGGACACTTCAGATTTATATCACAATTATATACTTCAATATTTCTGTAAAAACAAACTCAGAACCCCCTATAACAAAAGGAAAAAACAACGCTCAGATAGATAAGATTTCACAGAGGGAGGGAAGAGCTGCACACCCTGGTATAAACACAACCCAATAGATTATGTCCCACAAAGTCCCTCTTTTCCTTCTTTCATACTGGTCACTGGAAGTTCAACATGGCACCTCATGGCAAAGAACTCTCTGAGGATCTGAAAAAAAGTATTGTTGCTCTACATAAAGATGTCCTAGGCTATAAGAAGATTGCCAAGACACTGTTATACAGGCTGTACACTCACTACTTTACAATGTAGCAAAGTGTAATTTCTTCAGTGTTGTCAAATGAAAAGATATAATAAAATATTTACAAAAACGTGAGGGGTGTACTCTTTTTTTGTGGGATACTGTATATGAAGTCTGTTGAAGTAACTGTAAACAGAGAATTTTATATAAAATATTTAATTATCTGTAATGAAATAACTTTGCAATATACTTAATTTTTTTATTTTGTACATATCAGCCAAGTTTAGACTTAGCTGATATGTTATTTTATAGCAACTTTCAATTACAAGGTGTTTACTGCCCCTATTAGTTTAAACTAAAATACGCATTGATGCAATTCACTTTTGACTAGACTTTTTTAAATTAACTTGTATTAGCAAAAATGCTATCACTGTTTTAGTAATCGGTTTTAATTTGCATGTTAAAACAAACAAACAAAAAAAACAAATTTTTGTTCTGAACAAAATTATTGTTCACTAGTTTTTGATGTTGTTCTTATCAGCCAATGAGCAATTAATCCTTGGGGATAGTAAACCACATATTTAGTTTATGTCCAATCTCTACAAACAAGTCCTGGTTGTCTGTTCAAGGGCTTACTGGTATTTATAGCTCACACGTAACAAGGCTATCAGATCTCAAGTGTAGGGCAACAGACTATGCCAGCTTTGAACTTTTGCTTATTTTATTACATGGTAAGACAAGACATTGCAAAATTTTGGAGCCTGAGCGTCTTAACATATTTACTCTGAATCCTAAATATTTTTCAGTTAAAAAAACTACTTGAGATTTCTTTATATAGTATATAGAATATATAAATTGTATTAACGGCACAAAATAACTTGGGTTAGGCTACAAGTGGCATACTAAATTTATTGCGCACGCGATATAGCAATATCGCACCCACGTTAATTTGTGAGTATATTATAAGTCCAAAGTAAACACTCAGACGCAATTGAATTTAATGCACATAGAGAATTAGTGTACTCCTGCAGGGTTTATGTGTGCAGAACCTGACAAGAGTACACTAATTCTTCATGTGCACTAACCCAACATGAGTTATATTAAAGTGATGGTAAATTCTAGCATTACAAAAATGCTAGGATTTTACCAGAACTAAATATAAAGAAGATGACCTTCATTCACGAATTTTAAAAAAACTGTGTAGAAGGTACCTTTATTTTGCCGTAGCTTTACTGGTTGCCTAAGTGACTCTGACCACCCATGGCAAAAAAGTATTTCTCCTGTTAAGTGTAGTCAGTCCACGGGTCATCCATTACTTATGGGATTATATCTCCTCCCTAACAGGAAGTGCAAGAGGATCACCCAAGCAGAGCTGCTATATAGCTCCTCCCCTCTACGTCATACCCAGTCATTCTCTTGCACCTAACTAATAGATAGGACGTGTGAGAGGACTGTGGTGTGTTAAACTTAGTTTTTATTTCTTCAATCAAAAGTTTGTTATTTTAAACGGCACCGGAGTGTGTTGTTTCTTCTCAGGCAGCATTAGAAGAAGAATCTAGCTGAGTTTGTCTATGATCTTAGCGGTCGTAACTAAGATCCACTTGCTGTTCTCGGCCATTCTGAGGAGTAAGGTAACTTCAGAACAGGGGATAGCAGGCAGGGCCCACCTGCAAGGAGGTATGTTGCAGTATATTATTTTCTAAGGAATGGAATTGACTGAGAAAATACTGCTGATACCGATGTAATGTAAGTGCAGCCTTAAATGCAGTAGTAGCGACTGGTATCAGGCTGATATGTATGTATGTATACTCTGAGGTATTTCTGGGGAATGGAATTTCACTAAGAAAATACTGTCTATATTAAAGTAATATTTGAGCCTGCACTGCAGTGAAAGCGACTAGCAGCAGGCTTATTAATAACATTTCATAATTTTCATTTTTAAAACGTTTACTGGCATGTTAATCGTTTTTTCTGAGGTACTTGGTGATAAAACTTTATGGGCATGATTTTTACCACATGGCTGTCGTTTGTTTCTGAATAAAAACAGTTTACTGAGCTTCCCCACTGTTGTAATTTGAGTGGGAGGGGCCTATTTTAGCGCTTTATTGCGCAGTAAAAATTTAGTCACAGTCTTCCTATTTCTTCCTCCATGATCCAGGACGTCTCTACAGAGCTCAGGGGTCTCCAAAACTAGTTTTGAGGGAGGTAATCACTCACAGCAGACCTGTGACAGTGTGTTTTGACTGTGATAAAAACGTTAATATTAAATTGTTATCCGTTTTTTGGGTATTAAGGGGTTAATCATCCATTTGCTGGTGGGTGCAATCCTTTGCTAACTTAATACATTTACTGTGAAAGATTGGTTGCTATAACTATTTTGGTTCATTGTTATTTCAACTGTGACAGTTTTTTGTGCTTCTTAAAGGCACAGTAGCGTTTTTTATATTGCTAGTAAATTTATTTAGAAAAGTATTTCCAAGCTTGCTAGTCTCATTGCTAGTTTGTTTAAACATGTCTGACACAGATGAATCTCTTTGTTCACTATGTTTAAAGGCCAATGTGGAGCCCAATAGAAATTTGTGTACTAATTGCATTGATGCTACTTTAAATAAAAGCCAATCTGTACATGTAAAGAAATCATCACCAGACAACGAGGGGGAAGTTATGCCGACTAACTCTCCTCACGTGTCAGTACCTTCGCCTCCCGCTCAGGAGGTGCGTGATATTGTGGCGCCAAGTACATCAGGGCGGCCCATACAAATCACTTTGCAAGACATGGCTAATGTTATGACAGAAGTACTATCTAAATTGCCAGAATTTAGGGGTAAACGCGATCACTCTGGGGTAAGAACAGAGTGCGCTGATACTAATAGAGCCATGTCTGATACTGCGTCACAATTTGCAGAACATGAGGACGGAGAGCTTCATTCTGTGGGTGACGGATCTGATCCAAGTAAACTGGATTCAGACATTTCAAATTTTAAATTTAAGCTTGAGAACCTCCGTGTATTACTAGGGGAGGTATTAGCGGCTCTGAATGATTGTAACATGGTTGCAATTCCAGAGAAAGTATGTAGGCTGGATAAATATTTTGCGGTACCGGCATGTACTGACGTTTTTCCTATACCTAAAAGGCTTACAGAAATTGTTAACAAGGAGTGGGATAGACCCGGTGTGCCTTTTTCACCCCCTCCTATATTTAGAAAAATGTTTCCAATAGACGCCACCACACGGGACTTATGGCAGACGGTCCCTAAGGTGGAGGGAGCAGTTTCTACTCTGGCTAAGCGCACCACTATCCCGGTGGAGGATAGCTGTGCTTTTTCAGATCCAATGGATAAAAAGTTAGAGGGTTACCTTAAGAAAATGTTTGTTCAGCAAGGTTTTATATTACAACCCCTTGCATGCATTGCGCCTGTCACGGCTGCGGCTGCATTCTGGTTTGAGTCTCTGGAAGAGACCCTTAGCACAGCTCCATTGGATGAGATTATAAACAAGCTTAAAGTCCTTAAGCTAGCTAATTCATTTATTTCTGATGCCGTAGTACACTTAACTAAACTTACGGCTAAGAACTCCGGATTCGCCATTCAAGCGCGTAGAGCGCTGTGGCTTAAATCCTGGTCAGCTGATGTGACTTCTAAATCTAAGTTGCTTAACATTCCTTTCAAAGGGCAGACATTATTCGGGCCCGGTTTGAAAGAAATTATCGCTGACATTACTGGAGGTAAGGGCCATGCCCTGCCTCAAGACAGGGCCAAACCAAGGGCTAAACAGTCTAATTTTCGTGCCTTTCGTAACTTCAAGGCAGGAGCAGCATCAACTTCCTCCGCTCCAAGACAGGAAGGAAGTGTTGCTCGCTACAGACAGGGCTGGAAACCTAACCAGTCCTGGAACAAGGGCAAGCAGGCCAAAAAACCTGCTGCTGCCCCTAAGACAGCATGAAGTGAGGGCCCCCGATCCGGAAATGGATCTAGTGGGGGGCAGACTTTCTCTCTTCGCCCAGGCTTGGGCAAGAGATGTCCAGGATCCCTGGGCGTTGGAGATCATATCTCAGGGATATCTTCTGGACTTCAAAGCTTCTCCTTCACATGGGAGATTTCATCTTTCAAGGTTATCAGCAAACCAGATAAAGAAAGAGGCGTTTCTACGCTGTGTACAAGACCTCTTACTAATGGGAGTGATCCACCCAGTTCCGCGGTCGGAACACGGACAAGGGTTTTATTCAAATCTGTTTGTGGTTCCCAAAAAAGAGGGAACCTTCAGACCAATCTTGGACTTAAAGATCCTAAACAAATTCCTAAGAGTTCCATCGTTCAAAATGGAAACTATTCGGACCATCTTACCTATGATCCAAGAGGGTCAGTACATGACCACAGTGGATTTAAAGGATGCCTACCTTCACATACCGATTCACAAGGATCATTACCGGTATCTAAGGTTTGCCTTCCTAAACAGGCATTACCAGTTTGTAGCTCTTCCCTTCGGGTTAGCTACGGCTCCAAGAATCTTTACAAAGGTTCTGGGCTCTCTTCTGGCGGTACTAAGACCGCGAGGCATAGCGGTAGCTCCGTACCTAGACGACATTCTGATACAAGCCTCAAGTTTCCAAACTGCCAAGTCTCATACAGAGTTAGTTCTGGCATTCCTAAGGTCGCATGGGTGGAAGGTGAACGTAGAAAAGAGTTCTCTATTGCCACTCACAAGAGTTCCCTTCTTAGGGACTCTTATAGATTCTGTAGAAATGACAATTTACCTGACGGAGGACAGGTTATCAAAACTTCTAAATGCTTGCCGTGTCCTTCATTCCATTTAACACCCGTCAGTGGCTCAGTGAATGGAGGTAATCGGCTTAATGGTAGCGGCAATGGGCATAGTACCTTTTGCACGTCTGCATCTCAGACCGCTGCAATTGTGCATGCTAAGTCAGTGGAATGGGGATTACTCAGATTTGTCCCCTCTGCTAAATCTGGATCAAGAGACCAGAGATTCTCTTCTATGGTGGCTTTCTCGGCCACATCTGTCCAAGGGGATGCCCTTCCGCAGGCCAGATTGGACGATTGTAACAACAGACGCCAGCCTTCTAGGTTGGGGCGCAGTCTGGAATTCCCTGAAGGCTCAGGGATCATGGACTCAGGAGGAGAGACTCCTTCCAATAAACATTCTGGAATTAAGAGCAGTTTTCTATGCTCTTCTGGCTTGGCCTCAGTTAGCAACTCTGAGGTTCATCAGGTTTCAGTCGGACAACATCACGACTGTGGCTTACATCAACCATCAGGGAGGGACAAGGAGTTCCCTAGCGATGATGGAAGTCTCAAAGATAATTCGCTGGGCAGAGTCTCACTCTTGCCACCTGTCAGCGATCCACATCCCAGGCGTGGAGAACTGGGAGGCGGGTTTTCTAAGTCGCCAGACTTTTCATCCGGGGGAGTGGGAACTTCATCCGGAGGTGTTTGCCCAACTGCTTCATCATTGGGGCAAACCAGATCTGGATCTCATGGCGTCTCGCCAGAACGCCAAGCTTCCTTGTTACGGATCCAGGTCCAGGGACCCGGGAGCGGTACTGATAGATGCTCTGACAGCACCTTGGGTCTTCAACATGGCTTATGTGTTTCCACCCTTCCCGATGCTTCCTCGATTGATTGCCAGGATCAAACAGGAGAGAGCATCGATGATTCTAATATCGCCTGCGTGGCCACGCAGGACCTGGTATGCAGATCTAGTGGACATGTCGTCCTGTCCACCATGGTCTCTGCCTCTGAGACAGGACCTTCTGATTCAGGGTCCTTTCAAACATCCAAATCTAATTTCTCTGAGGCTGACTGCATGGAGATTGAACGCTTGATTCTATCAAAGCTGGGATTCTCGGAGTCAGTGATTGATACCTTAATACAGGCTAGGAAACCTGTTACCAGGAAAATTTACCATAAAATATGGCGTAAATACTTATATTGGTGCGAATCCAAGAGTTACTCATGGAGTAAGGTTAGGATTCCTAGGATATTGTCTTTTCTACAAGAAGGTTTAGAAAAGGGTTTAGCTGCTAGTTCGTTAAAGGGACAGATCTCAGCTCTGTCTATCCTTTTATACAAACGTCTGTCAGAAGTCCCAGACGTTCAGGCTTTTTGTCAGGCTTTGGCTAGGATTAAGTCTGTGTTTAAGACTGTTGCTCCGCCGTGGAGCTTAAACTTAGTTCTTAACGTTCTGCAAGGTGTTCCGTTTGAACCCCTTCATTCCATTGATATCAAGCTGTTATCTTGGAAAGTTCTGTTTTTAATGGCTATTTCCTCGGCTCGAAGAGTCTCTGAGTTATCGGCCTTACATTGTGATTCTCCTTATCTGATTTTTCATTCAGACAAGGTAGTTCTGCGTACTAAACCTGGGTTCTTACCTAAGGTAGTCACTAACAAGAATATCAATCAAGAGATTGTTGTTCCATCATTGTGCCCTAACCCTTCTTCAAAGAAGGAACGACTTCTGCACAATCTGGACGTCGTCCGTGCCCTGAAATTTTATTTGCAGGCAACTAAAGATTTTCGTCAAACTTCTTCCCTGTTTGTCGTTTATTCTGGACAGAGGAGAGGTCAAAAAGCTTCGGCTACCTCTCTCTCTTTCTGGCTTCGTAGCATAATACGTTTAGCCTATGAGACTGCTGGACAGCAGCCTCCTGAAAGGATTACAGCTCATTCTACTAGAGCTGTGGCTTCCACTTGGGCCTTTAAGAATGAGGCCTCTGTTGAACAGATTTGCAAGGCTGCAACTTGGTCTTCACTTCACACTTTTTCAAAATTTTACAAATTTGACACTTTTGCTTCTTCGGAGGCTGTTTTTGGGAGAAAGGTTCTACAGGCAGTGGTTCCTTCCGTGTAAAGATCCTGCCTGTCCCTCCCGTCATCCGTGTACTTTTAGCTTTGGTATTGGTATCCCATAAGTAATGGATGACCCGTGGACTGACTACACTTAACAGGAGAAAATATAATTTATGCTTACCTGATAAATTCATTTCTCCTGTAGTGTAGTCAGTCCACGGCCCCGCCCTGTTTTTTACGGCAGGTCTAAATTTTAAATTAAACTCCAGTCACCACTGCACCCTATAGTTTCTCCTTTCTCGTTTGGTTTCGGTCGAATGACTGGGTATGACGTAGAGGGGAGGAGCTATATAGCAGCTCTGCTTGGGTGATCCTCTTGCACTTCCTGTTAGGGAGGAGATATAATCCCATAAGTAATGGATGACCCGTGGACTGACTACACTACAGGAGAAATGAATTTATCAGGTAAGCATAAATTATATTTTTTTTTCAACAAGTTGACTTTTCCACCTCTTAGCCAATAGCCATGCTAGGCATAGTCAGTGATGTCATACAATCATTTTCAGTGTTGTTTTTCAGTCATAGTCAGTGATGTCATACAGTCATTTTCAGTGTTGTTTTTCAGTCATAGTCAGTGATGTCATACAGTCATTGTTGGTATTATTCGGCAGTCATTGTCAGTTTGTCCTGCAGTCATACTCTCCCTCAGTAAAGTATTACTTGCCCTAGGTCAAAAAAGGATGCAGTTGTGGTAACAGAACTTAAACTGTATGAAATGAATTGCACACATATGGGTTTGTTATTGTTTGAAGAAACTGGGCCATCATTATCAATACTAATTTAGCGTCTGAGTTTTAGTCTCACTTTGCCCGCATATATTTGGATTCCAGAGGGATGAAATGAAAAGCCTGATTCTTATAGAACATTTTGCCAGCAGCTAAGAAACAGGGGGCTCACTAAGAATGTCTATACATCCTGTTTAATTGAAGAGACAGTAAAGCCAAAATTAAACTTTGAAAATGCAATTAAAATGCTATTAAATACAGTAGAATTGCATAACGAACAAATACATAAGAAAAATGCAAATGAAAAAGCACTTAAATAAGCAGTATTTTTTTATTTTGTTTTTTTAAATGCTTCAAAATGTACTTACATCTGATGACCCCTGTATCACATGACAGACATTACATATATAATGTGAAGTCTTGCACATGCTCAGTAGCATCTGGTGCCTCAGAAAGTGTGAATATGAGAAGACTGTGCTCAATTTGACAATGGAAGTGAATTGGAAAGTCTCTTAAAACTGCTTGCTCTAACAAAAGTAACATTTTTACTTTAGTGTCCCTTTAAGCAAAAACACAATCCAATTTACTTTTATTATAAAGTTTGCTTCATTTTGTCTTTTCATGAGGAGTAAACTTAGGTATGCTTAGGAGTTAAGTGATTTAGCACTCTGTGTCAGCAGTGCTTGCAAAAAAAATTTGTAGCAAGGTGATACCTTGCTGCAAACAGTGGTGCCATAGAGTGCTAAAGGCATGTCAACACTCCAAAGCCTTTAACCTTTTAATGCCGTTATGCCGTCGTATTCCGTCACAACAGCACTGGGCTTTAAAGCCGTTATGACGGAATACAACGTCATCGCAAACGGCTGTCCTGAAGCCTACTAGGCTTGCAGGATTTGATCGCGGTCTGGAGGGCGTTCCTAGCATTTTAGGGACGCCCCCCAGACCCTATCCTATAATTGAAATCTTGCGATCTTTTGCACAATCGCATGATTTCAATTTGTCTACATCGGAACGCTGTTCCGATGTAGACTTTTTAACCCGGTCATGAAAGGGTTAAAAAGTATGTGTTTTGCTATATAATACTCCTTAATCTCTGCCTCTCCCAAACAAATCTCTTCCTAAGGAAATGTGAATAAGATAAATAGTTAAAGAAAATAGGCAGAACGCTAAAAAGCGGAGTAGATATATCCCCACAAATATCAAAACAATGACTGTTAAAAGGTACTTTGTATCAAGGTAAATATGCAATTCCTATGTGGCTACTTATTATCCAATATGCACAAATTATGTGTGGAAAATCATTCATATGAAATTAATAAGGGCAAATATATAACTAAAAAACAGTATTTAATTGAAATGTTAAAACTCTTTAAAACATATAAAATGTATAGACATTAATTTGTCACATTCTTAATTGTTTATTGGGAGACATCCCATGACTAAATTTTATCTTTGGATTTCTTCAGATACCTGGCATAACAAGAATGTGACAAATGAATGTCTATACATTTTCTATAATTTATTTTCTTTAACAACAGTATATAACACTCAAAAGCCTACCTAGGTTTACTCCTCAACAAAGAATACCAAGAGAACAAATCCAATGTTGATAATTGTGGTAAATTGGTACATTTTATTTTTATTCTACTTGCTCTATTGGAATCGTGAAAATTTAAATTTGGCTTCACTTTCCCTTTAATTGTTAGGATAGCCTTATACATAGCCCAGGTAGCCTTGAATTCCCTACGGTATTTGTCCCTACCACCTCTATTTCAAGTCTGTTCTATGAATCAACCAAAGCAGAATTTCCTGTCAGTAGATCAGCTAATTCAGAAAGACATACTTCTAATGGATCGGAAAACTGCAGAAATGGAAGTAAAAAAACAAACAAAACAAAAAAGTGAGTCAAAAAAGAAATTTTACTCTTGTATGTGTGCGACATACGAAGGTTATGGCACACATAACTAGATATAATTACAGTGATAGTAAAGTCTAAGCAAACTACAGGCTGTATTAGAGTAAATATATGTATATACTCTACTGTAGTAAAGATGCACTCTCACTAATTAATAGTTTTCAAACTGTCAGGGTGCTCTCAAGATCATCATAATAATGTTAAACAGTAATAAGCACTCACTGGTCTTCAGTCCGCTGTGCAATAATATTTTTAATAATGTGATGTTTCGGCAGACAGTCTATACGCTCTATAAGTTACTACACTACAGAAATGTTTATTTAGAATAAACGTAATTGTAAACAACTTTCCAATTTACTTCTATTATCTAAGTTGTTTAGTTCTTTTGGTATTCTCTGTTGAAAAGCATACCTAGTTAGGCTCAGGAGGTACTGATTGGTGGCTGCACATATATAACTCATTTTATTGGCACACCCATGTGAATTTCTCTTTCTTTAACATCTGCATCATGAAAAAAAAAAATGGGTTTCATGTCCCTTTAACATACAATATTAAAATGTTAACTTTTGACAAACAGATGCCAAGGTAACTTTATTTTGCAATTTGAATGTAAAACAATTGACAACCCATAATCTCTAGTTACCATTTCTCTTGTAAGGTGTATCCAGTCCACGGGTTCATCCTTTACTTGTGGGATATTCTCCTTCCTAACAGGAAGTGGCAAAGAGAGCACACAGCAGAGCTGTCCATATAGCTCCCCCTCTAGCTCCACCCCCCAGTCATTCTCTTTGCCAGCTCTAAGCAAATCTAATTTCTCTGCGTCTGACTGCTTGGAGATTGAACGCCTAATTCTATCTAAGCGTGGTTTCTCTGAGTCGGTTATCGATACCCTGATTCAGGCTAGAAAGCCTGTCACCAGGAAAATCTACCATAAGATTTGGCGAAAATATCTTTGTTGGTGCGAATCCAAGGGTTACTCATGGAGTAAGATTAGGATTCCCAGGATTTTGTCTTTTCTCCAAGATGGATTGGAGAAAGGATTGTCAGCTAGTTCCTTAAAGGGACAGATATCTGCTTTGTCTATTCTTTTACACAAACGTCTGGTGGAGGTACCAGACGTTCAAGCGTTTACTCAGGCATTAGTCAGAATCAAGCCTGTTTATAGACCTGTGGCTCCGCCATGGAGTCTGAATTTAGTCCTTTCAGTTCTGCAAGGGGTTCCGTTTGAACCTTTACATTCCATAGATATTAAGCTTTTATCTTGGAAAGTTTTGTTTTTGGTAGCTATCTCTTCTGCTCGAAGAGTTTCAGAGTTATCTGCTTTACAGTGTGACTCGCCTTACTTGGTGTTCCATGCAGATAAGGTAGTTTTGCGTACCAAACCCGGTTTTCTTCCTAAGGTTGTGTCTAATAAGAATATTAACCAGGAAATTGTTGTTCCTTCTCTGTGTCCTAATCCTTCTTCGAAGAAGGAACGTTTGTTACACAATCTTGATGTGGTTCGTGCTTTAAAGTTCTATTTACAAGCAACTAAGGATTTCAGACAAACAACTTCATTGTTTGTTATCTATTCTGGTAAGAGGAGAGGTCAGAAGGCGACTGCTACCTCTCTTTCCTTTTGGCTGAAAAGCATAATCCGTCTGGCCTATGAGACTGCTGGCCTGCAGCCTCCTGAAACAATTACTGCTCATTCTACCAGAGCAGTGGCTTCCACATGGGCTTTAAAAATGAGGCTTCTGTTGAACAGATTTGTAAGGCAGCGACTTGGTCTTCGCTGCATACTTTTTCCAAATTTTACAAATTCGATACTTTTGCTTCTTCGGAGGCTATTTTTAGGAGAAAGGTTTTACAAGCAGTGGTGCCTTCCGTTTAAGGTACCTGTCTTGTTCCCTCCCTTCATCCGTGTCCTAAAGCTTTGGTATTGGTATCCCACAAGTAAAGGATGAACCCGTGGACTGGATACACCTTACAAGAGAAAACAGAATTTATGCTTACCTGATAAATTACTTTCTCTTGTGGTGTATCCAGTCCACGGCCCGCCCTGGCTATTAGTCAGGTAGATTTTTAGTTTAAACTACAGTCACCACTGCACCCTATGGCTTCTCCTTTTTCTTCCTAACCTTCGGTCGAATGACTGGGGGGTGGAGCTAGAGGGGGAGCTATATGGACAGCTCTGCTGTGTGCTCTCTTTGCCACTCCCTGTTAGGAAGGAGAATATCCCACAAGTAAAGGATGAACCCGTGGACTGGATACACCACAAGAGAAAGTAATTTATCAGGTAAGCATAAATTCTGTTTTTGTCTGGAACAGTAAATTATTGGACTTTATTGGACACACAAAAATTAAACTGCCCTTGTTGCTATATATTAAAATTTTCATCCTTATTCCTACTGTAAAATGAGTATAAAGTAAATTAAGATTAGAAAACAGAGTCGTGACAACTATAGGCACAAGATGATTTGTTTGTTTAAAAATCATCTGGTATGTATATAACATGCCATGATAATATTCCTTCTAGTGTATTCTGTAATGATATAAATAGCTCAGTTTGCTTTAGAACAGACAGTGGGCTCGCAATAATATTTAGTGAAAATGCTTTGTCATCTTATCAGTAAGCAACTCTTATTGACTCTAAAACCAACCGCTGCTAAACAGACTGCTTTAACAGTTTGAGTTTGCAAGTTATTATTAGATGGAATGCTGTCTCTTCCACAGGGCTAAGCTTGAGCTTCGTGGAACTTCATGGGAACAAGACATTTTTCCGCCTGTATTCATGCTTTGTTCCAAGCTTGCAAAAGGATTCTTCATGCCAATCTCTCATTCATGCCATTAAGGAAACAATTGCTTTTTACTGATAATGACTGTTTCATACAGACATATGACTTTGTTTGTTTTGAAGGTGGGTCTCTATGGAAATGACAACGACATGCTTTCTGCTAGACTCGACACACAAAGACGTTTTTGTTAAGCCGCTGCTCATCGTATCAGCCAACAATGATTTTAACTTTACAGGTCTATTGATTTGTTAATGTTGTTGCTTCTTTACAGATTTTATATAAAGGTATAGTTCTCATTAAATGGACATTAAACTCAACATGTTTAATTATGCATAATAAAATAAATTGCTGTACATTATTGTTATTTATTTTGCCTGCTTTTTACTCAAAAATGTGGTTATTCACAACCTAGATAGAGACTGGAGGATCCAGAACACAGACCCTACAGCATTCTATACAGTTCCCTAATTCGTAACAAGAAAGGGAATAAGAAGGACTTGCCCTGCACCTGAGCGGTCGCATATTACAGCAGCTCCGGACTTGTACAGAAAATATATACATCTTTGACCGCTCAAAACAGCCTAATTTGCACCAAAGAGGAGGGCGATACCCTATAGAGGAGAAATAGATAATTTTGACCTAGACAGCAGCTTAGGTGAAGGAGACTGCCATCCACTACCTCCGAAAACCATGCAGACTTTGCTAGAGAGCAGCCATTTTATTACACACGTCGCTCACGCACTAAACAACACTGATTCTGTGGGCAGATACTCTGTTAATGTTAAGCCAGTGACAGTCACTGATGACAAACCGTCCTATACTCTACCCCATGGGCCAAAGCTCTGCATTAACAACCGCCTACTACAGCTCTGAGGTTATCTCTCTATCTCTCAAGAATTATAATATGGGGTATGCGGCCGGACCCCAGAAGCAAGACGTATACCATATACACGAGTAGACTGAGGTACTTATTGGAACAGATATCGCCATACTTTCTCCCTTCAGAAGGTGCAGTGCTGATGGAGTCGTTGCGGCACTGATACCTACTATACACATGCCGAAGAGGCAAGAAGGACGATCCGGAATGGCACTATCCGGAGACAACATCTTGATGCGCTTGGGTAAGCTACCACCAGCCAAAGGTATATGAGACTTACTCTTCAGGGAGTATAAGTTAGAATGCCCCAAGGAGCTCCTTTGGATAGGTCACTTATATACTTGATAAGCTGGCGATCGGGAGTCGGCTAGAAGTGAGGATCCTTACAGTCCTGCACCGCTTACTCATTGATGGCGGAATTAAACCACATAGATATTTACACTATGAAGGACTTATCACCCCTATACACTTCAAATTAGCTAAGTTTGGGTAATGTGCTGATAATCGGTTCTGTTTTCAATGTCCCAGTTCTAGAGGTCCCTATAATCTGATATACTTTAGCTAAAGCATTACTAGTTAATGAGGTAGATGTTTGTCATTGGTGTCGAGAGCCTATCACTACAAGAGTATATGTGATATACTTTACATGATAACTTGCCAGTCTGATCACACAGAGTATGTACCTACGACCATTTACAAACCCCATAACCACTACATAATGTGATGGCAAATAATATATTACGAGTTACTGATTTTACAGCAATGTGTAAAGTTATATTGCTACAGTCTCACATGCTAGTATGTCTCCTAGACTATGTTCTAAAGTGGTACAAAGGCATCCACACTGTATTTTTCACCTATCGTACTAGCCTGGCCATAACGTGTGTTATTTGTATGTTCACTACCCAGCACAGTTTGTTCATTGGGTTATCTTATAATGTTTGTGTTTTTGTAATAGTTCTGATGTTGATTTGTATATTTTTATCTCGGCCCTCTCACCTCATTACTACTAGCTCTGCTCCTCCCGCTATAAATAATATTTGTCGATATTATTCTTTCACACAACCTAGTATACGTTGTAATATAAGTTGTCCTGATCCTAATGGAGATCCTATTAAGCTCTATGATATACATACTGTATGTCTACTAGAAAATAGGTACCCATGCTCATATATCTTACAGTATCCAATCTTCTCTATACTGCCAAGAATTCTAATTCCTCATCACGCCCCCCCACCCCATTAGAGTTTACTTAGTAAACAAGGAAAATGCATCCCACAACCTAAATCCCCGAAATATTTTTTTTTATGTTTTAATTCAAATCCAACACTGAATAGTCCCTTCTCCCCTATACACTACATTTCAATATTACTACTGCATACTTATTTATTGCTGTTCATTCCGCTACGTAATATGAATTATTACTCACAATTATTCATATTACCGAACACTAAAAGTCCAAGAGGGGCTGTTAATTATAACAGAAAACAGTTGACGCAAGTATATATATATATATATATATATATATATATATATATATATAATTATCCTACTTTATACAAGTTTAAAACATAAAATAAGGTTCACAGCTAGAGACCTAAAAGTGGTACCCTTGTGTTTTCAATTACTCAATATAATCTTATTCCTATATGCTAATATGAGGTTTATGAGTGGCCTCATAAGCCATTAAGTAGGTTATTCATATAACAGGCAAACAAAATGGTTACTGAATTTTTAACATGTCATATGCACGAATAATGTGTACTTCTCCTGACTTATACTGGATGTAAGCCTGATATTTTGTTTATTTTCATTGTAAATGATCTACCGACAATCAATGCTTGTATGTTTTACCTTGAAAAATAATAAAAATCATTTGGAAAAAGAAAAAAAAAAGAAAGGGAATAAGAAAACGATAACTTAAAGTAACAAACACATAAACATAAAGATTGTAATATAAGATGTGTATTAAAAAGATAATCTATATTTATGCTTTCATTAATTATTTTGCCCCCCTTTCCTGTAACTTAATTGAAAATTGTGGACTTTCAAATTTCACTTAGTTTCTATAAAGTAATAGGTGCTGAGCTGCTATGTTGAAACCTAGGCAGTTCTTTCCCTGTTGATTTCACCTAGGGTTCCCTTCTCTTCTGAAGGGTTAAATTTGAGGCATCCTTGACTATACTGATAAGTATATTGCTAGTATCATGATTCAGGTAGAGCATGCAACTTTCTAATTTACTCCTATTATCAATTTTTTCCGTTCTCTTAGTATCTTTATTTGAAAAAACAGGAATGTAAGCTTAGAAGCCGGCCAATTTTTGGTTCAGAACCTGGGTAGCGCATGCTAATAGGCACATGAAACAAAAAAACAAACATATTTCATAATTCTGAGAGAGCATACAGTTTAAAACAACTTTCCAATTTACTTTTCATATTTGCTTAATTATCTTAATATACTTTGTTCTAGGAGCAGAAATGCACTACAGTAAACTAGCTGAGCACATCACGTAAGCCAATGACAAGAGGCATATATCCGCAGCCACAGTAATACATTGCTGCTCCTAAATCTACCTAGATATTGTTTTCAACAAAAAATACTAAGAGATCAAATCAAATTATATAATATAAGTAAACTGGAAAATTGGTTAAAATTGCTTGCTCTATCTGAATCGTGAACGTTTAATTTTGATGTCACTGTCCCTTTAATGATGTTGTATGTCCCTTTTAGGAGGCTTTTAGGCAGTAGGTCCCTTACAAAAGTTAAACAAAACACTTTTATAACACGTGTCACTTATTTTATGCTTATATTTGGCAATTTAGTATTGATGGTATGTATAAGGCAAATATAACAAGTGTGTTTAATTTAACATTTGACAGCAAAAATGTTTAAGGAAACAAGATAATCTGGGGCAATATAGATTAAGAGTACTCTAACATTGTTTTGCATTTTAAACAGTTATTTTCAGATGTCTCTCAAACTAAAATCCAAGACCATACAGTACACTTTTAATTTATAGACTAAGGCAGAAGTGCCTACAGCTGTTTATATTTAAGCTTCTAAACTAAAATCTATACATGTGCACCCTTGAAACAAGATTAAAAGCAAATAGTATATAAATAAAATCTTTGTTGAGTGATGTAAAAAAAATCATAGAATGAATTACAAGCATCCTGCTTATTAGACTCACAAGATATGCAAACAAAATACAGTATGTAGGAAACTTTACACAATAAATTAACAGCTAATAAAAACTATTCCACATAGCATAGTTATCCCAGAGGTTTTGCTATTTAATATGGATGTGCTATTTCCTAATTCACATATAAATAAACTGTTCCCTAAACCAAGATTCTTTTTTTTGCCATGTCTTGTATTATGGTGTGCAAATGATCCAGTTCATTGAGTGGCTGGAGGTAAGCCAGCGTCATCCTGCCCTCTTCATATGACATGAAAAAAACCAAAGGGACGATTGTTATCAAGCCCCGTATGCACCTGTTTCCACGCGAGCCTTCAGGCTCGCCGGAAACAGGAGTTAAGAAGCAGTAATCAGCCCGATCGGATATGATCGGGTTGATTGACACCCACTGCTAGCGGTCGATTGGCTGCGAATGTGCAGGGGCGGCATTGCACAAGCATTTCACTAGAAATGCTTGTGCAATGATAAATGCCGACAGCGCATGCTGTCGGTTTTTATCGATGGGCGGTGGACATTATCCACTACAGTGGATCATGTCTGCTCACACTATGATAAATCGTCCCCCAAGGCTGTGTGATAGACATAAAGAGATGAACTGTATTGCTTATGCATAGAGTAAAAACCCTCTGGCTTCATCATGTCCTTGTAGTACAGAGTTAGCCACCTGAAATCTAAACTTCTGTGAATTATTGTCAGTTAGTAAAAATACAAGGGTCTAATGGTTGATACATTTTTTAACTATATAATGCTGCTTTATGATGTCTTATACCTTTGAACTAATTATTTCCTTCCCTCTTGGTAGGGATGGGTGAATGTTTTGCAACATTTGAAAAATGAAACAAATTTTAACACATTTGTTCATTTCGAATGTTTGTACAACATTCTAACATTCGTTTAATGTAGTAGTATTTCTAATGCTTTCTTTATATGTAATATTTAATTACATTTTTTCTAATTTGAATTTTGCATAATTTAAATCAAATTTATGCAATATTCTAATAATTTTTTTAAAATATATTTATAATAGTATTTCTAATCTAATGCACTTTTTAAATGTTATATTTGAATTATGCAATATTTGAAGTAGAAAAATTTGAATCTATACACTTTTATCTATTATGTATCAATTTAGGAATTGATTCATTCGAATGTTACATTTGAAGGTTAGAATGTGGATATTCAATCTAATTAAAACGAAAGTAGCATTTGAAAAATAAAATTAACATTCGATTACCGTATTTTAATGGATTTTTGTTCTTATCAACATTTAATTGTCCAAAACGAATGTCCACAGAACTATTCGTTCTACCAAGCAAATTGCACTTTCACCACATTCATTCATCCCTACCTCTTGGCTGTTTAATGGGGGCGTTTAAAAGTTCCTACTTTATCAAAGGGATATCATTCTCATATGCTAAATCACTTGAAAGGGATGCAGCATAACTGTAAATATCAGATATGACAATATCACCTGAACATCTCTGTGTTTAAATTGGGAAGATAATTTACCTTACAATTTATTCAGCTCACCAGAGTAAGTGCTCTGTGAACAGTTATACCTCAGCTGCTGTCCAGCTGCAAGTTGAGAAAAAAAAATAAAAAAAATAGCCAGTTGGCACAAGCAGTGCTGTGGTGATGCTATACTTTGCTATGATCTCATGAGATTTCATGGAAATCTTGTGAGATTTTATAGTAAACTTTCTTAAATTAAATATGAAAATAACATGACTGTGCCTGCACATGACAGATGCACACTCCCTTGCAAGTCCTGGGACTAGCATCCTGATTGGATGCTTACAGTCACTTTACAGTGGGTTGTGAATACTTTTGAGGTTAAATATCTTCCTTTTTTACATGTTGATCAGGTGATATTTTCTAGTCAGCTTTTTACAGTTATGCTTTATCACTTTCAAGTGCTTCAGCATTTGTGGGGTGGGGTTTAATATAAGATATTAAGCTTAAGAGGCCCATTTATCAAGCTCCGAATGGAGCTTGAGGGCCGTGTTTCCAGCAAGTCTTCAGACTCGCCAGAAATGCAAGTTATGGAGCAGCGGCCTAAAGACCTCTAATGCTCTGATGAGGCGGACAGAGATCGTCACAATTCAACCCGATCGAGTACGATCGGGTTGATTGACACCCCCCTGCTGGTGGCCGATTGGCCGCGAGTCTGCAGGATGCTGGTGCAATGCTGAATACGGAGAGCGTATTTCTCTCCACACATTCAGCGATGTCTGTCGGACCTGATCCGCACTGTTGGATCAGGTCCGACAGACCTTTAATAAATAGGCCTCTAAGTCACTAATGTGAATTAAAACATGTAATGTTTACACTAAATTTCCCTTTTAAGTTTTGAATTTAAAGCACTTAAAGGAATAGTACACACATTGGGGTAGATTTGGCAAATGACAGGCACAAATCATGTCCGCCCGACATTGATACGCATACGCTGTTGGCATTTGTCATTGCACAAGCATTTCTGGTGAAATGCTTGTGCAATGCCACCCTCTGCACATTCATGACCAATTGGCCGCTAGCAGGGGGTGTCAATCATCTCGATCGTATCCCAGACCACTGCTTCTTAAATCCTGATTACGGCGAGCCAGAAGGCTCGCGCAGAATGAGCAGCATACGCTGCTTACTAAATCGGCCCCATTGAGTTTTATACTAAAACTGTTTTTTTTATGCATGATGAAACAATTTTGTATTTTAATTGTATTTTTTTATTTTACCCACCTTTCATGTAATTTTGTTCTAAAAATTGAGGATTTTCTAATTCTCGAAACCTGAAATGCACCCTGCTGACTTGTTAAGGCTATAATGCCAAGAGTGAGCGCTACAATATCCCTATTAGGGGATAAAATGCTTAAGGTGGTGTGCACGATATAAATGATCTATCAGTACGAATTTGTATAATATCTTGAATTTTGTAAAAATGTAATAAAGTTACAATGTATATTCAAACAGTAGTGACATATAAACAAGTTAAAAAAACATTTTAAAAAAACATTTTAAAAAACATTACAATATCTAAAGTAGATGTCTACAAAACCTGACGTTCTCTGAGCCTGATATTCCACTATCTGATAATTAGTTATAAAATCGTAAAGAGTTTAGAAATCAGAACAAATGTATAAAACTAATCTAACAAGAGATATATATGTCTGGTATGATAAGATAAGTCCAAATAAATGCCCATATGAAAAGTCCCAAAATTAGATGTCCAAATTTGAGTCCAATTCCATTAATGATTAAGTGATGGTGAATCCGTGTTAGATGTGAAAAAAAAAAAATCCAAAAATATGAAAAAATCAAATAATATATATATATATATGAAAAATAAAAAATATATATTGGAGGTGAAAAAATAAAAAGGTTTAAAAAGTAAAACTGTGATGAAAAGAAGTGTGGCCAAAAAAAGTCGGTGTACACCTAAATTATATGTGATAAAATGATCCTAAAAATGGTCCTTAAAAATAACTTTAGCTTCAAAAGATATATAAAGTACTGAGGGTGTGTCCTCAGATTAATTGTATAAGGTTCCTTTTCCAAGTAAGTCCTTAGTGTCCCAAAAATGTTGTATCCCAAGTGTGATGAAAATTAGTGTTAGTGTTCTAGTGATTACACTCTAATGATAGTCTTCTTCCAAATGTGAATTTTTGATAACGTCATCCTACTCTATCAAAAATTCAAATTCATTAGAGTGTAATCACTAGAACACTAACACTAATTTTCATCACACTTGGGATACAACATTTTTGGGACACTAAGGACTTACTTGGAAAAGGAACCTTATACAATTAATCTGAGGACACACCCTCAGCACTTTATATATCTGTCAAATCATGTTCTAGCTGAACCCATGCCTTGTGGTCAAAGTCTGCTATTTCTTCTGAACTAAATGGTTGGTTGAGTTTCTCCCTTTGCTTGCCATTTAATGTGGGGAGTGCAATATTGCTAAAATATTTTTTCTGTAATTTTGTAGTATTGTGAGTAGGGTGTTTTGTGGAGGACCAGTCAGTTAGGTTGTATAACGTAGCGTAGTATTATATAAAAGCTTCTGCTATTCCTTCTGTTGTATAGTGTGTTTTGTGATCTGTGATATTTAGTAAGAATGATTTATGAATTCTACGTTTTAGTTTCCTCGTGAATAAAGAGCTATTTTTATTATCCCCTTCGTAATATTTTTGCTGAAGTTCAAGGCTATTTCTTTTATTATCTTTGTCTATCAGTGTCAATATTATTTGCCTATGTTCTTCAACTGCTTTGCCTACATCCTCATTTGTGGGGTCTTGTTTATGTAGGTCCTCCAATTCAGATAATTTGTTTAGGGTGTTATTAAAGTAGATTCTATGTTGTTTTGTCATATAAGCTCTTATTCCTATTAATTCGCCTCTGAGGACACACTTGTGGGCATCCCACAATAATCTCTTGTCAGTAATGTGAGAAGTGTTGTGTATAAAATATTTGTTAATAACCTTTTTAATTCGCTGAAAGGATATTACATCATCTAAAATATTGTCATCTAGGCGCCAAATATATGACGGGGTTATTGTATTTGTCCACTGCAATGTACACATGATCATTGAATGATCTGACCATATTCTTGGATGTATAGTTATATCTGATACCTTTGCTAAAGTGGTGACATCTAACATCAAATAATCAATGCGAGAGGATCTAGCATGTGGATATGAGTAAAATGTATAATTACGGTCTTCAGGATGGTGGATTCTCTACACATCATGAGTTGCCAAGTCCTTGAAGTATGTTTTGACTTTTTTTATTATTTTGTGGGAAACTGATGAGGTTTGATTAGAATTATCTAGTTGGGGATTCATGGTGAGGTTAAAGTCTCCACCCAACAATAAAGACCCTTTGGCAAATTCTAATATCTTATCAGTGAGGTGTTTGAAAAATGTTTCTTGTTTGATATTAGGGGCATATACAGTATCTCACAAAAGTGAGTACACCCCTTACATTTTTGTAAATATTTTATTATATCTTTTCATGTGACAACACTGAAGAAATAACACTTTGCTACAATGTAAAGTAGTGAGTTTACAGCCTGTATAACAGTGTGAATTTGCTGTTGGTAACAAAAGTGAGTACACCCCTAAGTGGAAATGTCCAAATTGGGCCCAATTAGCCATTTTCCCTCCCCAGTGTCATGTGACTCGTTAGTGTTGCAAAGTCTCAGGTGTGAATGGGGAGCAGGTGTGTTAAATTTGGTGTTATCGCACTCACACTCTCTCAAACTTGTCACTGGAAGTCCAACATGGCACCTCATGGCAAAGAACTCTCTGAGGATCTGAAAAAAAGAATGGTTGCTCTACATAAAGATGGCCTAGGCTATAAGAAGATTGCCAAGACCCTGAAACTGAACTGCAGCACGGTGGGCAAGACCAAAGAAGTTGAGTGCACGTGCATATGAGTGCTGCCAGCATTGCTGCAGAGGTTGAAGGGGTGGGGGTTCAGCCTGTCAGTGCTCAGACCATACGCCGCACACTGCATCAAATTGGTCTGCATGGTTGTCGTCCCAGAAGGAAGCCTCTTCTTAAGATGATTCACAAGAAAGCCCGCAAACAGTTTGCTGAAGACAAGCAGACTAAGGACATGGATTACTGGAACCATGTCCTGTGGTCCGATGAGACCAAGATAAACTTATTTGGTTCAGATAGTGTCAAGCGTGTGTGGCGGCAACCAGGTGAGGAGTACAAAGACAAGTGTGTCTTGCCTACAGTCAACAATGGTGATGGGAGTGTCATGGTCTGGGCCTGCTGCCGGCACTAGGGAGCTACAGTTCATTGAGGTAACCATGAATGCCAACATGTACTGTGACATACTGAAGCAGAGCATGATCCCCTCCCTTCAGAGACTGGGCCGCAGGGCAGTATTCCAACATGATAACGACCCCAAACGCACCTCCATGACGACCACTGCCTTGCTAAAGAAGCTGAGGGTAAAGGTGATGGACTGGCCAAGTATGTCTCCAGACCTAAACCCTATTGAGCATCTGTGGGGCATCCTCAAACGGAAGGTGGGGGAGTGCAAGGTCTCTAACATCCACCAGCTCCTTGATGTCGCCATGGAGGAGTGAAATAGGACTCCAGTGGCAACCTGGGAAGCTCTGGTGAACTCAATGCCCAAGAGGGTTAAGGCAGTGCTGGAAAATAATGGTGGCCATACAAAATATTGACACTTTGGGCCCAATTTGGACATTTCCATTTAGGGGTGTATTCACTTTTGTTGCCAACGGTTTAGACATTAATGGCTGTATGTTGAGTTATTTTGAGGGGACAGAAATGTACACTGTATACAGGCTGTAAACTCACTACTTTACATTGTACCAAAGTCTCATTTCTTCAGTGTTGTCACATGAAAAGATATAATAACATATTTACAAAAATGTGAGGGGTGTACTCACTTTTGTGAGATAATGTATATTAACTAATGTTACCATTGTACTATACAGTTCCCCTACTAGAGTTATGTACCGACTTGTCTTATCTTTAACTTTATTAATCAGCTGGAAAGGTGTGTTCTGCTTAATTAATATGCCTACCCCATTTGTTTTTGTAGTATTGGAGGCATATTATGATGTCCCAAATTTATACTGAAACGTCTTTGGTTCCCTCCCTTGTAAAAAAAATGAGTCTCTTGCAGAAACACCAAGTCTGCTTTTTTGTCAGTAAAGTCTCTAAGAGCAGTCAATCTTTTGTATGGGCTGTTTAGACCTTTTGCGTTAATTGTTATTAATTGTATAAAGTCCTGAGTGATCTTGCTGTGGTATGTGATTGACGTACATATTGAAGGAGTATGTGGTTTTGGTGTGAGTGAAAACAATTATGTCTGGTGGTTAGCCTTGTAATGTTGTTTTTCTTAAACAATGGAACAAAACTATGACATAAAACATAACATAACTTTGTAAATATATAACAGGTAGACATTTGTCTAACAAAGAGGTCTGCTAGCCAGAGCACTTTTCCCCATCAAGAGAGCATACTTCTCTATTTTCTATGGATACATACTATATCTCGTCATCAATAAATACACAATAAATGTTAACTTAACATATGAATATATAACATAAGAACCTAAATGATAAATTATCACTATTTCTGAAACTTTCAGCGTGGATAGTCTCTAAAGTATTAGTATATATATATATATAGTGATTATAACTATATCTCTGGTGCCAGTTAGTTCATAAGTACTTGAATAGTTTCATATCAAATAACATCATACTGTATAAAAATGGTAATTCAATACAGAAACTTATGTCTTAAGAACCTGAGTTCTTTCCATTTCTCAACTTCTGCTTAGGAGTGAGAAGTGAGTGGAGCTAGTGCTATAGACTACCCTACTGCCAAGTACAAGGGGACTTCCTCAAATAAGCCCCTAAGTAGAGAAGTCTAAGAATAAAGAGGGATAAAGTACTGGCCCTCTAGGCTAGGGATAGATAAAACATACCTGAAAATTTAAATTTAAATATTTATTGCTTAGTACACATAAAAAGATAAGGAATATACTCCTAATGGAGAGAAAAAAGATGAGCATAAAATCCTAATGTATAGATTAACATGTGTATAAACTATTAATATTTTTACTGAAGCTAGTAAGTAATCTCAATATGTAATCCCAATATTTGATATATAGTAGATTCCAATATAAAATATATAGTCATAAAAGATGTAACTAAAGATGAGTTTGAAAAAGCAGATTACAGTAGTACAAATTTTAATACAAAAATAACATATGGAGTATTCTATTTAAATAAAACAAACATTCTATGAATATTTAAAAAGTCAGCAATAAGACAGTACTCGTACAGTAATAGTAAACTGTTAAAACTGGACGTCCAGGAAAATAAAAACACATGCATGTGCATATATATAAAAATATAACTATCGTTAAAAATCTGTATATATAAATTTTTTAGAAGAAGTCGTTCGTCTGATAGATGGTTATATAGTATAGGTATTTGTTGAACAATGATAATGTGTTCCAATAAAATATAATTAAAGAGTACTTAAGTTGATGATGATGATGTAGAGTCCAAAAGTCTAAAGACAGAGTATCCAATGTTCCAATTGTCAGCTGCTGTTTGCAGTGTAATGTGTCTTTAAGTAATTCCTCAGTGGAAGTAACAAAAGGCTCACAATTCCGGTATATAGAATTAACTAAAAGACTGAAGAAAAAAGAAGAATAGTGTATTACGAACAGTTAAACTGTTTAGCACACAGAAAATAATATGCTCACCAGATCAAGTTGCACCGTGCTGTGACCAATGCTTAAATGCGGGCTAGCAGTTAATACAGCGGCTAGTACACTGTCAGTGGTTGCTGTAATTACTGAAGTTATCTCTTGTTAGGTACTCGTCCAAACCGGGATATCTTGCCGATTTGAGAGAAGATCAGCTGAAGCTGAGTCAGCATATAAAAGACTTAACTTCCAAAATGTTATTAAAACTAACACTTTAATATCTTTTTGCTGCAACGCGTTTCTCGACCGCTCGAGGATCATTTCCTCAGGCAAATACAAAAAACGAATACAAACTTGCTTCATTAGCATCATTAAATACACATGTGATGGTATAAGAGGAAGTTGTAAAGTTAAAAAAGGAACCAATAAGAATATACAAAGTCTAAATAATATAGATGTTACAATGCATTAGGTGTTACTTTTCCAACACTAATAAAAACATTTGTATACAATGATCACACATTTTATGGATCGAGAAACGCGTTGCAGCAAAAATATATTAAAGTGTTAGTTTTAATAACATTTTGGAAGTTGTCTTTTATATGCTGACCCAGCTTCAGCTGATCTTCTCTCAAATCGGCAAGATATCCCGGTTTGAACCAGTACCTAACAAGAGATAACTTCAGTAATTACAGCAACCGCTGACAGTGTACTAGCCGCTGTATTAAGTGCTAGCCCGCATTTAAGCATCGGTCACAGCACGGTGCAACTTGATCTGGTGAGCATATTATTTTCTGTGTGCTAAACAGTTTAACTATTTGTAATACACTAAGAGGCGCCCTCTTCTTTTTTCTTCACATATTAACACATAAATATATATTTATATAAGCACATATATATATATATTTACTGGGAACACACAGTTCCCATAGACCGCAATGTAAAAGCACTTTTCAGTGCTTTTTTTTTTGTAACACCCCACTCCAGCCAACTTTATCCCCAAAATACTGCCTAGTGCAGTTATTTTATTAAAAAATAAAAATGGTACAATTTTTATTTTTTAATAAAAATACACTACATTGTATCTTGGGAGCATTTGGGGCATATTTATGAAATTAACCAATGATCTGATCTCTTCTTAATTTTATAAGTGCTAATTGCTACTACGAGCTTGCGGTAGCAATAACCAGCCACTTGTAATGGCTGTTTATTTATCGTGCACCCGCAGATGGGCCAATTTGCCCATTTGCAGGCACGTGATAAATAAGCGCTCCACTTTTATTCCAGCCCTATTTATCTATATTTCTCAAATCACATGCGCACACACACAATATGTCAGGTATGCAGAGGTACCTGTATTTAATTGGAAGAAGTTGTCATACAATGCTAATACAATAAAAACCTCAAAACCCCTAAATGTTGTGAAAGAAAGGAGGAAAATCTTGAATTGTTCACATACTACATACTCACAATTTTCCTTTATGGTTCAGTAGTTATCATCATTTATTTGTAGAGAGACAACATATTCTGCAGCTCTAGAACATATGCCCATTGATTATGCCATGGTACAAGTTATAAAAAACAAACAACACAAATGATGACTAGGTAGGTAGTGGCCCTGCCTGTAAGATGATGCCTGATGTTGGTCACCTTGTAAAAAGTGCATTCATTAAAAAATTATAAATAAAAAATAGATAAATAAGTATATGCTATCCTATTAATTGCCTGATGTTTGTAAACACATAGGACCAGATTGCATGAGAGCTTTGCACTCACTAGAGTGAACTTCCATAAGCTCCAATGGGAGCCTCGTTCTCATGCTGCATGAGAACCTAGCTAAGCGGAGGGGGGTAAGTCACGCAGCGATGGGCATCAGATTTAAATATATATGTATATATACATATATTTATGTGTTTATATGTATGTGTTTTATATGTATGTATATAAAATGTAAAGGCACTTTTAAGTACCGTTTTTTTTTCTAACATCCCAAACCCACCAACTATACCCCTTAAAAACTGCTTTGTGCAGAAAATTATTTTAAAAATAAAAATGCTATTATTTTTTTATTTTTCAAAACTACACCCCACTTAATTTACAGGCGCACGATAAATTAGCCCTCTACTTGTAATCTAACTCAAAAGGGCATAAGGGTGTATAATTTGTTACGGCTATATAGCTCAGAAATACAAATTTAATAAAGTTTGAAATATAAAAGTTGTTTATAAAAAAAAGAAAGAAAACACTGGTTTGCTGGGACAATATGGCCACAGGATATTACACACTTTTATGTCCTGTTAATATTGCCCATGAGTCTTATCTATGACAATGTCTTTGACATATGGTGGTGCTTTTTTGGTCAGTTGATTTATCATCTCAAACAAGCAGATTAACAGATTTTATTGAGGGGGGAAAAAAAAAGCATTTATGTAGGGCACATACTCCCAGGCCAACGATGATCTAATGGCAGTGTTATGTTCACTAGGTTTTCACTAACAGAATCCTTTGCTAAAACAAATAGTATACATTATACATGCGGTAAAACCTTTATTTCTGCTGTAATTCTATAGTGTTTGTACAGTTACTTTACAATTGGCACAACTGAAAAAAATGTATTTTCACATGTGAATAACAAAATATTATGTGAATAATAAAATAACATATTCAATAAAACATTAGCAAAAAACACTATATATAAATAGTTTTCTGTAAGATTGTCTTCCAGCCCTTAGTTTGTTTATAATATTGCAATTTTAAATGTGCTTCAATTATCACAATGATTATATTTGTTTACAAATTAAATATGTTTATTAAAGGGACAGTGTACTTAAAAATTATTATAGCTTAAAAAGATAGATAATCCCTTTATTACCCATTCCCCAGTTTTGCACAACCAACACTGTTATACTAATACACTTTTTACCTCTGATTATCTTGTATTTAAGCCTCTGCAGACTGCCCCCTTATCTCAGTTCTTTTGACAGACTTGCTTTTTAGCCAATCAGTGCTGACTCATAAATAACTCCACGGGAGTGAGCACAATGTTATTTGTATGACACACATCAACTAGCGCTGTCTAACTGTTAAAAACTGTCAAAATTTACTGAGATAAGAGGCAGCCTTCAAGGGCTTAAACAATAGCATATGAGGCTACCTAGGTTTAGATTTTAACAAAGAATACCAAGAGAACAAAGCAAATTTGATGATAAAAGTACATTGTTTAAAATTGCATGCCCTATCTCAATCATTAAAGTTTCATTTTGGCTTGACTTAAGCACATACCATTTGTTACACTGTAATTCAAAACCACCTATAGGGTCTGATGAATTTCTTTATTACAAATCTACATAATCATGTTTATTAGTGTTGTTTTTAGATTCATTATTTCACACAATAAATGAATTCTATCCATTTGTATAGTGTATGTATTTCTTTCCATTTTGGTCCTGCTTATTGTTGATCTTGGGTCTGACTCTTCAATCTCACTTTTTCCATTTGGGAAATTAGTGCATTTTATCACTTTCTGCCACCTCGCCCTTCTTTGTTTCATTTTTTTCCAGTCTTTTGTTCCTGTTATAAGTTTATTTTGTTATTTTTTTGGTTTATACATCATATGTTTCAGATTATTGCAATAATATCAGTTGAATAGTTTTGCCAGCTCTGAAAGTCTAATTCTTTGATTTTAAAAGCTGTTTAATCTTTTTTTTTTTTCTTTTTTTTTTTTAAAGGGACATGAAACACATTTTTACCTTCATGTTTCAGATAGAGCATAGAATTTTAAATAATTTTCCAATTGTATTATGAAATATGATATTGCACCCTTCACTATTTTTTGGGGGTTGCATGTCCCTTTAATATTATGCCTAAAAGTTTAAAGGGACATGAAACCCAAAATGTTTCCTTCATGATTTAGATAAAGCATACACTTTTACTGAGAGCTAGCAGAGCACATCAGATGAGCCAATGACAACAGTTATATGCATGCAGCCACCAATCAGCAGCTAGCACCCAGTAGTGTATTGCTGCTCTTGAGCCTATCTAGGTATGATTTCAACAAAGGATATAAAGCAAATTAGATAAGAGAAATAAAATGGAAAGTTATTTAAAATTGAATGCTCTGCCTGAATCATTAAATAATTGTTTTTGGGTTTCATGTCCTTTTAAATACAGTAGAATTGCATACTAAACAAATGCATATTAAAAAGATAATGCAATAGCACATATTCTGAATTTCAATTGAGCAGATTTTGTTTTCTGACAAATTTTCAAAATTTCAGTAATCATGTGACAGCCATCAGTATATCACAGAATCATGTGAGTATACACTGTCAACTCTTGCACATGCTCAGTAGGAACTGATGCCTCAGAAAGTGTACATATAAAACGACTGTGCACAATTTGATAATGGAAGTAAATTGGAAATCTGTTTAAAACTGCATGCTCTATCGGAATCATTAGAATTTTGATTTGTGTCCCTTTAAACCCCTTTGGTTTTTGTGTAAATATTGTACTTTGTGGACAAAAAGCAAAATGTGTAACTGAAGTTTTCAAAATGCTTCAACTTGCTTACAACATATGCTGGGCAGCTTGGGACAAAGTAACATTTTTACATAAAAGGTATCTTGGTATCTTTTGTTGAAAAGCGGGGATGTATGCTTAGGAGCCGGCCCATTTCTGGAGCATCTATTTGCAAGAGCACTGTAGTGCCCCAGGTGCCTACCTAGATATCTGTGTTGAAGAGAATATCATGAAAGTGAAGCAAATTTGAGAATAGAAGTAAATTAGAAACTTTTTTTTAAAATGGTATTCTCTGTCTGAATGACAAAAGAAAATGTTTGGGTTTTATATCCCTTTAATGTCTCCTTTTAATGGACTCTTTACAATCTCTGTTATTTGTGTTCTTTGTCATTTACTCTCTATTTGGTGACTCAGTACAATTCCTTTCATTTCTCATTATGCCCTTGTGAAAGTGAACCCTCACTGTCTACATTAAAAACGAGTATCTGATTTTATGCTGCCAAGTGTGAAGGCTATTGGTTTTTTTCTTGTGCTAATGACCCTGCTTTTTCATTAGATACAGGAAACAATTATTTTTCTGAGCTGTGTCACTATCCATCAATTAAGCATTGGGAGTTCTACTAATCAGCCAGTGAGCAACCAGTCCTTCAGGTCCATCTGTACAGAGACTTGGGGGCTGATTTATGACGGCCCGAATGGGGCCGTATGCACCTGTTTCCGCGCGAACCTCTAGGCTCGCCTTAAACAGGAGTTAAGATCATGTCCGCTGCACTTTGATAAATCGGCCCCTTGCTGCGCTATCATTTTCGTGACCCTTCACTAAGAATAGAGCACAGTTAGGGTGGCCACTTTTTCTGGAAAAAAATACTCATTAGCATCAATATTTATAAAGCATAAATTAGGGATTAAAGCCGCTAGGTCTGATTTTAAATGACCATTGGTTTATAATTATATTATATAGAAGAAGTTTGACCCTGATTGCATCTTTATTTCAACTTTCACCTGAACCTTAAAAATACCGGCCGTGTCAGTTAGATACCGGCTGGGTGGCTATTCTAAGTGCAATCTAGTATCACAAGTGAATGGTAAAAAGATTTACCAAAGAATCTTAACACGCCCTATATTTTTAATGGATAGTGAAGGGTGCAATATCATATTTCATAATACAAGTGGTAAGTTATGTATTAAATGAAATAAATGTTTTAACAGTGATTTAAAGGGACACGGTATATAACAAGATGTTGGACTTGAAAGGGCTAAAAGGCGCACCTAAGGCTTAGCACATCTTCGTCTTAGCATTTGAGTGTTACCCTAAATGGATTTTTCAGCACACCCCCTAGAAGTCTATTATGTGAAGGATTTAGTGCTATCCAACATCCTGATGTTAGTGCGCCCTAGACTTTCATTCGAACACTAATTACTTTGAACTTGTAATATGAGCTCAAAAATAAAAACGCAATTGATTTAAAGGGATATTAAACCCACATTTTTTTTCTTTCATGATTCACATAGAGCATGCAATTTTAAACAACTTTCTAATTTACTCCTATTATCAATTTTTCTTCCTTCTCTTGGAATCTTTATTTGAAAAAGTAGAAATATAAACTTTGGAGCCGGCCCATTTTTGGTTCAGCACCCTAGCTAGCGCTTGCTGATTGGTGACTACATTAAGCCACCAATAAGCAAGTGCAAACTTAAATTCCTACTTTTGAAATAAAGATACCAAGAGAAGGAAGAAAAAATGATGATAGAAGTAAATTAGAAAGTTGCTTAAAATTGCAAGCTCTATCTCAATCATGAAAGCTTAATTTTGACTTTAATGTCCCTTTAACTTGAGCAGTTAGCACATAATAGTGCTAATATTTCTGTGCTCCACTTGTAATCTAGGCCAGAGTAGTCTTTTTCTGTTCCGCTAGTTTGTTACATGTTAGAAAGCTGGCTTTGTGGATCTCCTATGGGTCTTGATGCTTGAGCAATTATTTCCAGTGATTTGATTGTCTATTGTAGAGAGGAACAAAGCCTTGCAACTTTTTTGTCAGGAAAATAATGATGCAGATACATATTTAGTGGAACGTTTGTTAATTACCTATTGTTCTTCAATCAGAAATTTCTATTTCCTTCTAGGTCTCTGTAAAGCTTTATGCTTTGGTCTTACATTTATTTTTTCACTTTTTTGCTTCAAGTTCTAATCCCCATACAAAAGGGGAAGTTTTATAAATAAGATTTAGGATTCAAGCACACAGGATTTCTTAGAGCAGTTTGGTTGTGCATTATATGTAGTTTGTTGCTGGAGCTAATGATGATGACAAAAAAGATTTTCATGTTGAGTTTTACAAAGATTTCACACGTTTGCCAAATTTAGAAGGCGGTTCAGCAAGTAGAAAGCAAATCTTGTATATTTCTAGGTGAATTGTAGGTATTTATATATAGATGTAGAATGTTTCATTAGTTAGGATGCATAGAACGGTGGCTGTAGTATTTGGCTGGTTAGATATATGCCTAGTGCCTTGCATAGGTTATTTATAAATCTGCAGTTGACACACACCTTATATCTTAACCCATTTATGGGTTTTAAAGACACAGAAAATTTAAAGTGATAGTAAATGTTAAAAAAGCAAAGGCACGTGAAACCACAAATGTTTTCTTTCATGATTCAGACAGAGAATGTGATTTTAAACAACTTTCCAATTTATTTCTATTATCTAATATTCTTCATTCTCTTGGTATTAGTTGAAAAGCATACGTAAGTAGTCTCAGGAGCAGCAATACATTACTGGGAGCTCTCCGCATTCAGCGAGGTCTTGCGGACCTGATCCGCACTGTCGGATCAGGTCCGCAAGACCTTTGATAATTCGGCCTCATTATCTGAATCATGAAAGAAAAAGCTTGGGTTTCCTGTCCCTTTAACTTTTAAAATGTAGAATTCACAATTTAAAAAAAATAAAAAAATGATTTGCAAGTATTTTAATGTAATAAATTTCACCTTTGCACCTGTTACCTGCCCAAGTTCAAAAGTATTTTTGTATCTTCTTTATTGCCCGTAGCTGCCGGTTTGGTCACAAAGAAATATTGTTGTTTAATTTAAATAAGGAATATAAAATCCGGAAAATATTTTCCTTTACATCCTCACCTTTCTTTGATCTGGAGGCTGTGGTTTAATTCCTGCTGTACAACCTGAAGCCTGCAGCTGGGGCCATTGCTAAAACGCCCAACCTGCTTCATTGGCACAAACTGGGGTGATTCACTTATGCAAGTTTGGTACTGAGCTTTTTCAGTTTTAAATGACAGAGTCACATTTTAAAAGCTCCCTCTTTTGTTTTATAACTTATGTTGCTACCCCTTAGCCCCCTGGACTAACCAGGAAAGTCTGGTACATAATACAGTAGATAAATGACTAAAGTAAATCAAGGACTTTCACATATATAATACTCCACACTAAACACTGTCTTACAATATTACTTTACTCTCACATGGGATCCTTTGTTTGTGGAATCACCAACTGACAGGCATTTGAAGAATCTGACCAACTGAATGTGTTCACAAGCATATTGAGCCAATAAGAACTTAAAAGGAAAGGTCTTTGTGTGTGTTTTTTCTTTAAAGTGAAAGTCAATCCTAGAGTTGTACAAATGCTAGGATTGACTGTTGAAACAAATAAAGGGGATTTTCATTCATGATGTATAAGATACTTCATGTAGAAATCTCCTCTATTTGTTTCAATTGATCGCCGTTCTTAGCTGCTACAACAGCCCACGGCTAAAAAATTTTTTTCACCTCTTAGCCAATAGCCGTGCGGTAAATACGGCTTGGCGCCCGTGGGAGCCGGATTTACTGCACGGCTATTGGCTAAGAGGTGAAAACGTTGTACAATCCTAGCATTGTAAAACACTAGGATTTACTTTCACTTTAAGTTCAAAGATAAATCATTTACTTTTTAAGAGCTGTTGGCCACTGTTTATATGTTTAACTAATCACAAAATATTTACCAGCCATTTCTCACACTTGAATAATAAATGTGGGTTCAAAGCACCACTTTCTATGCAGTTCTATAATTTTTCCTCCTCTTTCTCTTCTAACACTGTAGAGCCAGAAGCAATAAGCAGAGGGTATGACTTTTTGTGTGTATCTATAAGTCACGCCTGCACAGTTTTGCTGGCACAAGATTCCCAACTTGCAGCTGTTCTCTTTCTATTGATAATCTGCACACAAATATTTCAAGAGATTTCTAGCTTCAGTATTATTCTTTGAAAATGTTTTCGTGTGTCTCCTGTTACCAACCGTTTTTGTAAGATTACTTGCAGGTGCTTACAAGTGTAGTTGTCTTCAGTATGGAGGGGGGGGGGCATGGGTAGAAAGATATTAGACGTGTAAAGGAAAAGCAGATAGCGGGCGTGAGGGAAGTCTTTGCTAGAACAATTTTAACTTGGGCATGCAGGCTTTGAAACAACAAATAATAACTCTGGCAGTGTTCCCTGTGATAAATCTCAGATTTAGGTCAACCATTTTAATGATGTGGTAAAACAATATATATATATATATATATCTATAGCTACTAAATTATTTAAAGCAATATTATACTAAATACTAAATTTTTCTTTAATGATTCAGATAGAGCATGCAATTTTAAGCAACTTTTTAATTTACTCCTATTCTCAAATTTTCTTTGTTCTCTTGCTATCTTTATTTAAAATTAAGCAATGTAAAGCTTAGGAGCCGGCCCAATTTAGGTTCAGAACCTGGTTTATGCTTGCTTATTGGCTGGCTAAATGTAGTCACCAATAAGCAAGTGCTATCCAGGGTGCTGAACCTAAAATGGGCTGGCTCCTAAGCTTTACATTCCTGCTTTATAAATAAGGATACCAAGAAAACGAAGAGTAAATTAGAAAGTTGGTTAAAATTGCATGCTCTATCTGAATAATGAAAGAAAAAATTTGCGATTAGTATCCCTTTAATTTCTCCAAATATGTTTTCTACTCTTATTTTGACCGTCTAGTCAAAATAAAACTTTCATGACTCAGATAGGGCATGCAATTTTAAACAACTTTCCAATTTACTTTTCAGCAAATTTGCTTTGTTCTCTTGGTATTCTATGTTGAAAGTTAAACCTAGTTAGGCTCACATGCTAATTTTTAAGCTCTTGAAGGCCACCTCTTATCTCAGTGCATTTTGACAGTTTTTCACAGCTCACGTTCCATAACGCGACCGCGCTAACTACCTTTCCCCACAGACTTATATGGGGCATGCTTAAAAGCCTTTTTTTCAAGCACTAACCTGAGGGTCAAAAAGCCAAAGGTACGTTAGGAATACTTCAAGCTAGGATTGCACCGATACCGATACTAATATTGGTATCAGTGCTGATACCAAGTATTTGCATGAGTACTTGTACTCGTGCAAATGCACCGATACTTAAACCGATACCTCCACTTCCTACCCGTTCGCCATCTTGTGGAGTTTTTTCAAACTGCATGTTCCCATTTCATTTTAAGCTGTAATGGAGACTTAACTAAAATTTGTTCACTTCTGTTCTGCCAATACAAATTGCTGTTATTTGTGTAATTGTAGGAGAGATCACTGTACCTCGTGCAGACAAACCCCCGAAGTACTGGGCAATTAAAGGGACATTCCAGTCAAAATGTAAATGAACATAGATGAATTACATCTTTGAATAGAAACATATTTGCAATAACATGTATTGGCAAAAATGCTTCTAGTAAATGTTATCACTGTTTTACTGTTAGCATTTTTCTCTGCACGTGCATGTGAAGCATAGCTAGATAGTCTCAGTGCACCAGCATTTTAAATACTGCAGCTGCACAGAGCGACAGTGGGGCTTATATCATGTCAGCAATTAACAAAGTGAGTTGATACCAGATGGTTCAAACATAAATACACTTTTGAAAAAGCTATAGCTTTTAATTAGACTATTTTTGCCAATACATTTATATTACAAAAATGCTTCTATTCAAAACTAAAATGCATCCATGTAGAATACAATTTTGGCTGCAATGTCCCTTTAATAAACTGAGATTTCCAGCTTTGGCTAAAATGGGCCCAAATTATCTTTCTGCCCCATACAGTAGTGTGGATAGTGAAAGACTGTTCAGCTTAGCATCAAACGTCCGTACTGATTGCAGAAACAGACTTATAGCTGAACATGCAGAGATGTGTTTGTTCCTTAAAAAGAACTTGCCACTAACTTTTTAAAAAAATATAATTGCTAGATTGCCTGTTATACTGCTAGTTCTTATCTTGCACAATTATGCTTGAAACATACTGTACTCTGAGGAACATCCTTAGCTTATATACTTGCAGGAAGAGTGTTTATAGGAAAAAATTAGTTAATTCCTATAAACACATTTTACAATAAAAGGACTAGATTTAGATTACATTTGATATGTAAGCTTTACCAATGCTCTGTTCACATTTCCAACTCCATAGACTTTAATGGAGTTGGACATGCAATGAGAGCATTGGTAAAGCTTACCAGTTAAATCAAATGTAATCTATCCCATAGTGTTGTTCCCCATGTTTAAACAGTGCACTGTTATATTTTTTACTGTATTGCACTTGTGGTTGGTTGTGATATTACATTTGTTATTTATTGTTGTTATTATGAATATATTTTATTGTAATATTTTTATTTATAAACATGTTCTGTGAAATTTTTTAGAATTTTTACAACATTGTGACAACAAGCAAATAAAACTGTTTTATTATTTCATAATGTGTTTTGAGTTAGAGTTCTTCATAATTATAAAGAAGCTATCTTAAATTATTAGTCTGTATTGTGCTTGGGAAAATGTCACATGACATAAAAAAGTATCGGTAATTGGTATTGGCGAGTATTTTAAAAAAAGTATCGGTACTTGTACTCAGTCTTAAAAAAATGGTATCGGTTCAACCCTACTTCAAATACAAATGTTCTATTTATTTTTAAATATATATTTCTACATATATTTGTATATATTTTTGTAAATTATATATCTATAGCTATATATCTATATGAATATACATAGATACAGAAATGGATATATATTGTGTGTGTCTGTATGAGGATACAGGTCTAAATTTTATAACATTTTCAGTAATCAATTGATTTTTACCTTGAAAGGTTTTGTATGAATCCACAATCTCCATTATATCATTACTTAGATATAAGGTACCTGTGTGTATTCAGTTTTAATAATGGATTAATAGTTATTGACACAACTATGATTCTCTTTAGTTGTGACTGACTCATTTAATATGATTAGGTACAAACAGAAATAAGTTATAGAATGTGGTTTTGATGATATGAACTTATATCTCAGATTATAATGAAAAGGATTGGTGATTCAGTGTAAGGAATGAACAAGAGAAGCCTGTTAATAATAAAATGAGCACAGAAAACAATCGACTAAGTTGAATATTAGTTCTGAATTTTCAGTAATGCATTACCCTTTATAATATTGTCCTAGCATGCTTACAAATATTTACGGTGGTGCACATACCTTGAATGAGAGGTTATTGATTAAGTATAACAGCGTGTCTTACTTGGATATGGTGTTTTAGTTCAATGTCTAAGGAGACAGGAGAGCGGCGTCTGATGCCTGCAGCGTGTGATCAACTCCGGCGTGCTGCGCAGTGGAAACAGAGAGTCGGAGGTGACGTCAGCACTAGTCTGAGCGTCCGATGCAAAGTAGTTACGGTGAGAGCTGCAGCTAATCACAGGTGCTGGAGAAAGAGAAAATTAGATCTCCCCTTCTAGTTAGTTATTTTAGATATTGCTTATGGGTAAACCTTCAGGATAAAGGTTTCTGAGTGAGCATAAAAATAGAGAGAGTTGGTATGTTTCTCAAAAAATAAGAATGCTCAAGGCTAATTATTCTTAAGAAAATAAAGAGACAAGTTGCAGTCTCTAAAACTCTTCAATAATCAAGCAATGTCTTATGGGTAAAGTGTGCTTAAATAGTATACCTGAGGGGAGGAGAACTTGTCTTAAAGGCACAGTGAAATGGTTAGTGCTGACAGATCCCCCCCATTCAAGAGGGCCTCCCAGCAGTCCGAGGACCCGGTTTAAAGGGGAAGCGAACATGAAAGTCCTTCAACAAATCAGGTGCATTTAAATCACGGAGAGGAATCCAGGAATTTTCATCATCTCCATAATCTTTCCAATGCACCAAGTATTCAAGGGTTTTCCTACGATATCTAGAATCCAAAATCCCATCCACCTCATAATCCATTGGATCGGGTAATGGGAGAATGGAAGTATCAGTGTACGGGGGTGTAGTCCCCAGATAGGGTTTTACCAATGACACATGGAACGAAGGATGAATTCTCATTGTGGCAGGTAATTTCAAAGTCACTGCATTTCCATTTATTACCCTGAGTATAGGGAATGGTCCTATATATTGATCAGCAAGTTTTTTGCTGGGTACAGGTAATCTGATATTTTTAGTCGATAACCATACCATATCTCGAGGTTTGTATACTGGAGATGGAATTCTCTTTCTATCGTAGTATTTCTTCTGGTCTTCTTTGGCAGAAACCAAATGATCCTGTAGAGTGTCCATAACTTCTTTCAAAGAGTCAGTGTAGTTGGAAACTGACGGAGAATGAGAAGAAGTAATAGTATTTGGATATGTACGTGGATGAAAGCCATAGGTTGCATAAAAGGGAGAGACTTTTGTTGAAGTATTGATTGAATTATTATAGGCAAATTCCGCACTAGGCAACCAATCTAACCAGTCATCCCGTTGAGATGAAATAAAACATCTCAAGTACTGTTCAAGTGTTTGATTCAAACGTTCCGTTTGACCATTTGATTGTGGATGAAACGCTGTCGTAAGTCTGAGTGTAATTTGTAAAGCTTTACACAAATATCTCCAAAATTTAGACGTAAACTGACTTCCTCGATCAGTTACAATGGATGCAGGTAAACCATGTAATTTAACTACATGACTATGGAAATATTTTGCGGTAGTAGAAGCAGTAGGTATTCTTTTTAATGGGATGAAATGGGCCATCTTGGTTAAATGGTCCACTACAACCATTATGGTATTATGACCATTTGAAATTGGTAAATCTACAATAAAGTCAATTCCAATCATATCCCAAGGTTTTATAGGTATTGGTAATGGTGTCAAGAGACCATAGGGCTTATGATGTTCTTTCTTTTTCTTTGCACAAATGTCACAATTTATCACGTAAGAATGAATTGAGGTTTTCATCTGAGGCCACCAGTATTCCCTGCCTATTAATTCGGCTGTTTTTTCAATGCCTGGATGCCCGGCTAAAGGGGAATCATGATGTTGATGGATAATCTGGTTCCTTAAAGTTGGTGGAACATAAATCAACCAATTTTTCATATATAATCCAGATTCAGAGTCTGGAGTACAAATAGGTGGGATTTGATTATCCACGTGTTGTGCTTGGTAGATGTCAGATGTCTCTAGAACTGTAGCTGCAATGATTTTAGTTGGTGGAATTATGTATGTGTTAGTTTAGGACTCTTCTGGAGTCTCAAAGGAACGTGATAAAGCATCTGCTTTTTCATTTTTCGTACCTGGAATATAAGTTAGTAGAAAATTAAACCTGTCCAAGAAAAGGGCCCATCTCACCTGTCTTGATGATAAGGTTTTATTTTTCTTCAAATATTGAAGATTTTTATGATCTGTGAAAACTTGAAAAGGAATTGCTGTCCCCTCCAAGAGATGACGCCAATGTTCCATTGCAGATTTCATGGCTAATAATTCCTTATCGCCTATTGAATAATTAGTTTCTGCAGTAGTTAATCGTCGAGAGTAATAAGCGATAGGATGAAGTTGATTATCATGTTTATCTGGTTGCATTAATATTGCACCAATACCAACATTTGAGGCATCTACCTCCAAGGTGTAGGGCAATTCTGGATCAGGGAGTCTTAAAATTGGTGCTGTGGTAAATTTTTGTTTCAAATCGTGAAAAGCACGATCAGCATTGGAATCCCAAACAAATTTTTGTTTACCTGTCAATCTTGTTAAGGGTTGTACAATAGTGGAATATTGATTAATAAACTTCCTATAAAAGTTTGAGAAACCTAAAAATCGTTGTAAAGATTTCAAATTTGTAGGAGTTTGCCAATTGATTATGGCTGTTACCTTTTCTTGGTCCATTTGTATGCCATTGGGAGAAATTATATATCCCAAAAATTTAATAGTGTCTTTATGGAACTGACATTTTTCCATTTTGGCGTACAATTGATGTTCACGAAGTGTTGAGAGAACCCATCTTACATGTTTTCTGTGGTCCTCTATAGTTTTAGAATAAATGAGGATATCATCTAGATAAACAATTATGCACACATCCATAAGTTCTTTAAAGATCTCATTTATAAAGAACTGGAATGTGGCGGGGGCGTTTGTCAAACCAAAAGGCATAACATTATATTGTAATAGCCCATATCTTGTTTTGAAAGCTGTCTTCCACTCATCTCCGGATTTCATACGTATTAAATTGTATGCACCTTTTAAATCTAACTTGGTGAAGATGTTTGCACCTGTTAGTCGTTCAATTATTTCCGGGATGAGTGGTAATGGATATCTATTTTTTATCGTGACTGCGTTTAAGGCTCGATAATCAATTATGGGTCTGAGTGTACCATCTTTATTTGTAACAAAAAAAATGGCTTATGCAACTGGTGATGATGATGGGGATATAAAACCTTTTCTTAGGTTTTCATCCAAATATTCTCTTAGATGTTTTAATTCTTTTTGTGAGAGGGGAAATATTTTTCCTGATGGTATCTCTATCCCTGGTTTAGTATCAATTGGGCAATCAAAATGCCTGTGAGGTGGGAGAGTTTCAGCATTTTTAAGATTAAATACATCATTGAAATCATGATATTCATGAGGTAATGTAGGACTTATGTGTCCGATATTGACATATGGGAAACATGTTTTTTGACAATATTGTGAGGTGAAAGTGATTTTATTTTGTGTCCAGTCTATGGTTGGATTATGTTTTTGTAACCAGGGTATACCAAGTACTATAGGGTAAATTGAACTAGGAATAATGTCAAATGTAAGAAACTCTTTGTGCCCATCAGGTGTGATGGCTAATAATGGAATTGTGTGGTGAGTGATAGGTCCCTTTAAAATTTGAGTGCCGTCAATTACCCTAACAAAAACAGGAGAAGTTTTCTGCAGAATTGGTATTTTATTTTGTTTAACTAATGATTCAACAAGAAATAAACCATCAGCTCCAGAATCAATGATGGCTTCGTTCTGTAGTTGTTGACTGTCCCACTGTAAAGACAATATTAGTGACAGGTAGGGTGTATTTTTAGATTTTTCACATGAACAATTAAATGATAACTTACCCTTCTTTTGACGGGAAAGAATTGGACATGTGGCAACATCATGGTCTTTGTTTCCGCAGTAAAGGCAGAGATTGGCTAACCTTCTTCTTTGTTTTTCTTCCAAACTTAGAGGTCCGCGAATGGTACCTATTTCCATTGGTATGGGAATCATTTGGGTTTTTTCTTGGTAAGTTTGGAAAGTTCTTTTGGGAGTGCTTTCAAAAAAGTGTTTTTCAGTCTTCCTTTCTCGGTACCTTCTATCCATTGCTATGCATAACTTAATTAATGCATCCAAGCTTTCAGGAAAATCCACTCTAGACAGTTCATCCTTCAAGTGTTCAGACAAACCTAGGCGGAACTGGTTTTTCAGGCTTACTGAATTCCACTCTGAATCTGTTGCCCATAGTTGAAAATCTGATATGTAATCCTCCACGGGCCTTTTTCCCTGTTTAAGGGATCTTAATCTATTTTCAGCGGTTTGTTGTTTATTAATATCGTCGTATAGTATAGCCATAGTTTGGAAGAAGTTCTCAAGGGAATTTAAAATGGGATCTTCTGATTCTAGGAATCTATCTGCCCACGCTCTGGGTTCTCCAGTGAGATAGGAGATTGCTGTAAATACTTTAATCTTGTCAGATCGGTAGGTTCGTGGTTTTAAGGTGAAAAGTAGTATACAAGCATTTTTATATTCACGAAATTTCGTGCGATCACCAGCAAAAGGAGTAGGGGGATTGACCTGTGGTTCAGGTGTCTCAGTTTTTTGGCTTATAAATTCATTTATTACTTGCTTTAAACTACTATTTTCATTTTTCAATTCAGTTAGTCCTTGTGCCAATATTTCCACCTTTTGATTAAGTGTGGTGATCTGGTTAGCCATTTCAATAGGATCCATGTTGTACCTAAAAATATGTGTGTGATTTTTAATGTTTTTTAGGCTTGATTATTCTGTGAGGATACAGGTCTAAATTTTATAACATTTTCAGTAATCAATTGATTTTTACCTTGAAAGGTTTTGTATGAATCCACAATCTCCATTATATCATTACTTAGATATAAGGTACCTGTGTGTATTCAGTTTTAATAATGGATTAATAGTTATTGACACAACTATGATTCTCTTTAGTTGTGACTGACTCATTTAATATGATTAGGTACAAACAGAAATAAGTTATAGAATGTGGTTTTGATGATATGAACTTATATCTCAGATTATAATGAAAAGGATTGGTGATTCAGTGTAAGGAATGAACAAGAGAAGCCTGTTAATAATAAAATGAGCACAGAAAACAATCGACAAAGTTGAATATTAGTTCTGGATTTTCAGTAATGCATTACCCTTTATAATATTGTCCTAGCATGCTTACAAATATTTACGGTGGTGCACATACCTTGAATGAGAGGTTATTGATTAAGTATAACAGCGTGTCTTACTTGGATATGGTGTTTTAGTTCAATGTCTAAGGAGACAGGAGAGCGGCGTCTGATGCCTGCAGCGTGTGATCAACTCCGGCGTGCTGCGCATTGGAAACAGAGAGTCGGAGGTGACGTCAGCACTAGTCTGAGCGTCCGATGCAAAGTAGTTACGGTGAGAGCTGCAGCTAATCACAGGTGCTGGAGAAAGAGAAAATTAGATCTCCCCTTCTAGTTAGTTATTTTAGATATTGCTTATGGGTAAACCTTCAGGATAAAGGTTTCTGAGTGAGCATAAAAATAGAGAGAGTTGGTATGTTTCTCAAAAAATAAGAATGCTCAAGGCTAATTATTCTTAAGAAAATAAAGAGACAAGTTGCAGTCTCTAAAACTCTTCAATAATCAAGCAATGTCTTATGGGTAAAGTGTGCTTAAATAGTATACCTGAGGGGAGGAGAACTTGTCTTAAAGGCACAGTGAAATGGTTAGTGCTGACAGTCTGTCTATATATATATATATATATATATATTATTTTTTTCTTTTTTTTAAAAGTATTTCTATTTAAAAAAAAAACATAAAAACATATTAAAATTGTTTAAAAATTATATTGCATATTTCAAAGTATTTGACTGGGAAGGCCTCAAAAGTGTATACACGTTTTATTACACTTCGCAGATAATGCTCTTTTTACAAATCAAAGTTTGTGGCAACCCTGTGTTCAGCAAGTATATTATCTCTATTTCCTTCCATAAGGCAGGGAGAGTCCACAACTTCATTCCTTACTGTTGGGAAATATAACACTTGGCCACCAGGAGGAGGCAAAGACACCCCAGCCAAAGGCTTAAATATCCCTCCCACTTCCCCTATCCCCCAGTCATTCTTTGCCTTTCGTCACTATTGGAGGTGGCAGAGAAGTGTCAGAAGATTTGGATAGTCCTGTAATGGGTATGTTCCCTTCAAGAAAGGACTGGAGTTTTAAGTAATCATGTCAACCTCTCAGTGAGAGTATTGATAATAGTTAGAGTCTGGAGATGCAGGGAAAGTTTTTCTGCGAACCCATCTAGACTGTCGCTAACAGCTCCTGAGCAATCAGTGTTGACGAGTTTCACTGCTTGCTATTACACACTCAAGTCCATGTCAGAAGCGCTGCTGCAAGACTGTCACACTTGAGAGGTTGTGTCTGTTCCACAGCATGGATCCTGGAGGGTAAGACCGTTTTTAATATATACACTTTAAAACTCTATACAGGGTCAAAGTGTGGCTCCTTTATACTTCAATAGGATCAAGGGTTAATATCTCCTTTAGGGAGATTATTTGAACAGCTTGGGGATATAATAGATATAATATCTTAATATAATAGCTTAGTAATAATATAATAGCTTAGTGCTCTTTTTCATAGCAGGGTAAGTCCTGTCTTACGCATTACGTGACCAGATGTGGTCTCTTTCATTTCCTAAGATCCTGCTGCAGACATCATTCCTGAGGAGAGCGTTTTCACTGTTAACTGTCTAGGAGGTGATGAGTGCCCCAGCCATTGGGAGTATTAAGGTGCAGTTTTTTTTTAAATAAAAGTGTTTCTTTTTGTTGGTCCTTCTGTGTGTATATACAAAGCTATGGAGGACTCTGATACTACATTAGAAGGTTTTGCTCCTTCTGTACTGATTAATAATTCCTGTTTATATTGTGAGGAGGCTGTGGTTTTCCCACCTACTCAATTTTGCTCCATTTGCCTAAACACTGTTCTCAAGTCTAAGAACGGAGACATAGCGCTATTAGCCCTTTTGAGCCATCTACTTCTTAAGAATCTGGATCCCGAGAAATTACTACCCTTTCTACATTACCCGCTCCACATGCAGTTCCTTGTGGCTCAACTAATCCTCCATCTAGAGGCGGCCTTTTTCCAGCGGACTTTACTTTAAAATTGAGCATCTACGTTTTTTATTAAAGGAGGTTCTGTATACACTAGAGGTTCCAGAGGCTACACTCCCTGAGGAACCTAAGATCCCTAAATTAGACAGGGTTTATGAAGTTAGGAAGGTCCCTCCTGTGCCAGTTAAGATGGTGAACATTATTAGTAGAGAATGGGAAAGAGTAGGAACTTCTTTTTCGCCCTTGTCTACTTTAAAAAAATTATTCCCGGTCCCTGATACTCAATTAAATTTGTTGGGCTCCATCCCTAAGGAGGATGGCGCTATCTCTACGCTGGCTAAGCATACTACTATCCCTCTGGAGGATAGTTCTTCTTTTAGAGAGTCTATGGATAAGAACATGGAAACTTTTCTGAGGAAGATGTTTCAACATACAGGGTTTTTATTTCAACTGGCGGCAACTGTAGCCACGGTTTCTGGAGCAGCTCATTGAGGTGGAGACTCCCCTTGAGGATATTCAGGAGAGAATTAAAGCACTGAGAATTGCTAACTCTTTCATCTGTGATGCGAATATGCACATTATTTGCATAAATGCAAAGGCTTCTGGCTTTGTGGTTCTAGCTGCCGGGCTCTTTGGTTGAGGTCTTGGTCTGCGGATATGACTTCTAAATCCAGACTCCTTTCTCTTCCCTTCAAAGGAAAGATTTTATTCAGTCCAGGGCTGGACTCCATTATCTCTACGGTTACCGGAGGGAAAGGTGCCTTCTTACCGCAGGATAAGAAGAATAGGCCTAAGGGACGGCAACTGTCTAATTTTCATTCTTTTTGTGCTGCCAAGTCACAATGACAGCAGTCCTCATCCAAGTCTAAGCAACCCTAGAGTACTTGGAAGCTGGCTCACTCCTGGAATAAGTCCAAACAGACTAAGAAGCCCGCCGAGAACAAATCGGCATGAAGGGACGGCCCCTAATCCGGGATCGGATCAAGTAGGGGGCAAACTGTCTCTTTTTTCAGATGCTTGGTTCCAGGATGGGTATGCTGACGGCATTTAGCGATGTCGGGTGGACATGATCTGCTACATCGGATCATGTCCGTCCGACATTTAATAAATCAACCCCATTGTCTTATACCATATCTCTTTAACCCTTTTATTAAAAAAAGTTTTCAATATTAAACTTAATATTTTGTATTAAAATGTTTATATATGAGTGTAATACTTTATTTTTTATAAGTTTGGCATGTGTTTTGTGAAACTTTTTTAACCCTAACACTTTACTTCAGGTGGCGCTAATTCTTCCAGTGCTATTTTGGCTTTTACTCGAGTACAAGCCAGAACTTTCAATTTCTACTTTGAGCTATGTTCAGTATGTTCAGCAGGGTCTCAATATCCATTGAAAGTATAAGGCTTGTTAAAGGAATGTCAGCCACGCTAATCCTTCTCTGGTAAATCTATCTGGTAAAATAGAAAAATCCAAAAACACTGCAAAAACTAGCACCCAAAGGCCAAGATTACAAGTGGAGCACTAATGATCAATCAATTTGCTTCAATTGCAATCTGGGCCTTTGTATTCTAGCTTTTGCATTACTATTGGATTTTTCTATTCCAACAGCTGTAACCACTTGAAAACTTATTGTGGACTCTTTTGAACAGTACATTTTGGCTGCTAGCATGAATTTTTCCCCCCGAATTTTCAAGATCCTGCTTATGATCATGGTTATATGTTGATAAACTCAATCATTTCCTGGATTAATAAAAAATAAAATAGGTCTTTTCCAGGAAAGCTTGATGAGGGGAACTTGTAGGCTGTGGCCTAGTGGTGTTTTGTGGGAACGGTCAAAACAGGAGTTTAAGACCATTGTTGAGGGCAGACATTTTATTAGTGGGGTTGGATGAACCATGGACATGTCATGGGCAGAGCCAGGGCAGTCTCTGGAAACTGGGGCATTTTTCCTAACATGGGTAACTATCTTAGGAACACTGGGCAGCCCTCCCAACACATAACAATCCCGCAGGATCCAAGAGAGTTGGAAGGTATGATCTGAATGTAAAAAACAAGATTTATTAATATATTGTTTACAGAATTTGTGTTACTTACAATTCAAGCAACTGTACCTCTAAGCTATCGGAAAGGTATATACATTAAAGTGATGGTAAATCCTAGTGGTTTTAAAATGCTAGCATTTACCAGTGCTACAAATAAAGGGGACTTTCGGTCATGAGGTATAAAATATTTCATGCTTAAAGTTCCTTTATTTGCTTGCAGCGTTCACCACACTGAGCGCCTCAGGCGCCCACTGCAGAATGCTATTTTTTCAATGAGGTAACGTTTCCGCTCTTAGCCAATAGCCGTGCGGCCCAGTTGGCATTATGCTGTATGGCTAGTACACTATTGGCTAGCATCACCTCATTATATATAATAGCATTTTGGCGCTCAGCGCGCCATACGCTGCAAGCAAACAAAGGCATTTTCAGCATGACATATTTTGTACTTTATGACTGAAAGTCTCCTTTATTTGTAGCACTGGGACAGCCAGTTAAGCCAAAATAATTAGATTAAAACAGGCAAAATGTATCTAGTTGTTTCTCAAATATTATATGGCTATGGGAAGAAGAAATCTGAGTGTTATATGATGAGTTTTGTTTTTTTCAGTTTCTATTATTAACGAGTAAGTAAAATAGAGCTCACTGAATGATAAGAAAACGCCCTTTTCTAAAATTGTATTCATGTGTTTTTTTCATACCCATCTGGCATTGTGCTATTAATCAAGTTCAGATTTTTTTTTAATAATCAAGCGCAGTAGTAAACATTAAAACAAGGAGCTCTGTTGTCAGTTCATGAGTTAAATTCCATTTTGGCTGTAACAAAGTTGCATCTAGTACAAGCACCACAGCATTGTATCATTTGACCACAAGGTCAGATTTATCAGAGCTGTGGAGTTCAGCTGGCAGAATTCCTGACGGTGGGTCCAAAGAGTGGCCAGAATTATATATCATTCCTGTTGCATTGCAAAATATAAAAACAGTAGTTTATATTATTCTGTACTTATAAAACTATTTTACAATGCACTGTCACTTTAAATACAAAATGCGCATATAATGACTAAACCCTTTCTTACTGCTACTGGAAGCGTCACAACGCTACCTCTCTAAGTATTTTTCTGATTATTATAATAAGTAGACGTTTATAAACCTATGTAAATAGAAAGGAAATAAATAACTAGGATGTTTGAAAGGCAAAGTGGGAATGCACTGCACGCTTGTCTGGCTTTCAACTGTCTTGTCTCTATTACCACACCCTGAATACAACAAGACGTGAATATCATAATGCTTGGCTTGTAAAGCTTCTTACAACAGATCTTAAACAAGTGTAAAAGTGTTTAGTAATATGTACACAGTGTCTGTCTACAAAATGCAGCTCAACAATGAGTCTGTCTGGTTAGTTTAAACAGTATAGTCCATTTTTACTTTTTATTGAAGACATGCATTTTATCTCAGCATGACAGTAGCAGTATGTAGTGCCAGTTAGCGATATGATTTAGCTTCTTCCCACAATCATTTCCGGGGCCCTAATCTAAAATGCCACAAGGCGGCAAGATATCCAAAAGGGATCCGTTCCCATGTTGAGAAAGATGGTGAAATATTCAAAAGTGCTGACTACTGTTTAAAGGCAGCATCGCCGAGGGGCGTCTTACCATACATTTCAGTGGGTGGCGATGCTGCTCTGATACTGGCAATATATATTCAAAGCAGCATCATCACCTACATCGTAGGGGTAATGTAAATGATCCATTTACACAATACTGTATGATAATACAATTTATGTGTCAACAGGAACTAAACCCTGTTTGTACAATACAATAATGAATTAAACATATCAGTAATACACCTATAGGAGCTGGTGGATTGTGGGTATAAAATATATTGCAAATGCGCATTTTCAATTTAATCTAAATATGAATATTGAGAACGCGCAATCGCCATCTTAAAATAAGTACACAAAAGAAGATTAGTAAAATAATGTTCACAGTTTACATACTGTGACGAATTAAACCTTTTCAACGTCACAATAGATGTGTGGACTGGAAGGGGTTAATAGCATGCAGATCTGGTTCCCTTAACCCTGTAACTCTACAAAGGACCTTAAAATGGACACCATGTTAACCCCCAAATACTGTCCACAACACCCTAATTAATACTCACTGCCACCACCAAAACTTCGAAATAAAATGGAGTGTTTTGGAACCCCAATAACTCACACAATTTAACAATAAGATAACATGCCGTTAACCTTGTCTCAACAGTGTGAATTCAGATATTAGAGCCCAAAGACAGAATGAGATTTTCTATGTGTTTAGATAAAATATTTTTTTTATTAAACCACAAACCTCCTCCATATACATCTGATACATTACATGTGACATACAATGAGAAAGACAAAAGAAAAAGCATAAGATTCATAAAAAAAGAATATAAAGAGCTTTCAGCAGCATAGTAGCTATTACCTTACTCATAGTTGTATTCTAAGGATCTCGTAGTACTCGCCTAGGGACCATTCCTTGAGCAGGTTTGCCATTGCAACTTTCTAACTTTGGCCTTAATCATTTGTTCATAAAATATCAACAGTCAATCTAATTTACTACCTTTGCTGCAGTCTATCTCAAAGCCTATGGAGGTTTCTCTCATTTTCATATTTTTCCCTCAATTACTTCTTTTATATGTCCTTGGCTATTGCAGTTCATATTGGAAGTATATAATCTTGGGGGGTAATATTCTTATAATTTCAGTAATATCATTTATCTAAATAGAACAAATAAACACAATTCAATAACTCCTGTATTACAACAAATCAAACTAATGGAGTCACGGGTGCCCCCCAACCTAGTACCTATTTATATGGCTATTAGTAGCTCTCTCATCAATTTTCCTTTTGTTGGGTAGTCTCCTATGTCAAATCAGCAGCTGTCTGCCTCCAAGAAACTCTCGCCTTTCTCCTCTACCCTGTCCCCTCACCTTCCCTGATTATCCAGTAAAACCAGATCTTCTGGAATGTAGGCCCTGTGTCTTGAATAAATGCTGCTGTCTCGTACATTGAATAAACCATCTGTATTCTGTTGAGGACCTCTGCCCATGTTGGCGCCTCATTTTTCCAATATTTAGCTATAGCTATTCTTGTGGTGGTACATAGGATTCGAATGAAAGTGTTTATATGTGGGTTTAGTCTCGGAAGTGTCTCATGCAACAGCGCCTGAGCTGGTGTAAGAGAGATCCTTTCGCTTAACAGGGTGCTGAGCATTAAAGACAATTTCCTCCAAATGTTTTGGACTCTAGGGCAATCCCACCACATGTGAAGATATGATCCCCTAACTTTACATCCCCTATAACAGTATCTAGAGTTTCCTAATGTCATATGAGATGTTTTCATTGGTGTTAAGTACCAGTAAAAGTTGTCTTCAGTACATTCTCTCTGAGGTCTGCACTAATGAGGCCCTTACTAGCGTAATGAAATATATCATTCCAGTCGTCAATCGTATGCTCTCTTGCAATATCTTCCTCCCAATTTAGTAGCAATGTAGATTTAGTCGTGTATTTAGTTTCCTGTAGTGATATGTATAATCTAGATATTGCTTTCTTGGGTCTGTTGATTGCTAAACATAAATTTTCGAGAGTCGTTCTTTGACTGTGTATTGTGGCCCTACTGATATATGTTTGTATAGCTGATGTGATCTGCAAGTAGAGGAACCATTGTATCTGAATAGGTTCTAGCTTCTGTCTAAGCTGTGTGAAGGTCAGTAATTTACCTTGTGAATATATATCTGCCACCCTGTATAAGCCTTTATTTTCCCATTTTTTGATATGGTATATAAACTCTTCATTTATCAAGTATTTTAGTGGTATTATCAGGGTTTGTCTAGGCATCAGTTTCCCTATCCGCTGTATCTTGGTCCATTGTTGTTTGGCCAATTTTGTGGATTTATTATGATAGATCTCTGGGTCCTTATTTTCTATGTGTTTAAAGGGACACTCAAGTCAAAATTGAACGTTTATGATTCAGATAAAACATGCAATTTTAAACAACTTTCCAATTTACTTCCATTAACAAAATGTGCTTTTAATATTTACACTTTTTGAGTCACCAGCTCCTACTGAGCATGTGCAAGAATTCACAGCATATACGTATATGCATTCGTGATTGGTTGATGGCTGTCACATGATACAGGGGGAGTGGAAATAGACATAACTTTGCAATTTATTTTTAAAAAATCTACTACTTATTTGAAGTTCAGACTAAGTGCTATTGCATTGTCTTCTTATCATGCATTTGTTGATTATGCAAATCTACTGTATTGACTGGTCCTTTAATAACAAAAATATCAATACAGGTTACACAGTGCCAAATTATAAAAACATTCCAAAATAACATACAAGTGCAAAGTTACAATTCTTTAAAAATAAATTGGGACAGAATATAAACAAACACAATACCATACACTTATTACCAAAGTTCCAGTGGTCTATATATGGGAGAACTTCCTTCCATGATGTTAGCTGCTTGTCCCAGGGAGTTCTAACCCAAATGTTCCTGTTACATCAAGTTAAACTCTTAGATTCTCTTTGTCTTGTCAAGAACCCTGCCCTTGTGATAATTTACGACGAGCTAACCATACACAGCTAGCCATGGCTCACAGTATCAGTCTCCAAGAGGAGGGGGAAAGAGAGGGGTCTTAGTTCACAGTATTCCTGAACACACAAAGAACAAGCAGTTCACATTAACCCTGGCCATGCTGAGATCACAATACCACCTCTGCTGGGTAGCCAATCCAGGTATCAACTACTCCACATGATTGTATCATGACACATGCATATTCTAACATTGTACTATACAATTCCCCAGCTCCTATTGTTTTAATAGGAAGCGTTTAGTTTTTCAATCACAGACATAGTGAATATATAGGTGTTCTGTGGGAGTTTACTGGGCGTTCCATGGGAGTAACTTGTGTTTTAAAGGGGAAATGTCTGCATTATATCCCCATTATATCCTATGGGAGACGCTTCGCCACTCATCGGTACAAGCAAAGTTCAGCCCATTTTTTTTTAGAATATATTGACAAACCGACAAACTGTGAGCCTGGCAAACCCAAACAGGCATCTGATGATGTTTTGAATATCGGGGCCATGGGGAGAATGTCTGTAAAATAACTAAAAGGGAATTCAAGAATGCTTGGAATATGCATAAGATTATCCTGATTAAGCTAATACTTCAGACAGAAAGATAGGCATGCTTGATGTTTTTTTTTTTTATATCCTGTAAAAAATGTTCTTTCTATATATGTAAAAGTATTGATAACTGTGAATTTATGATGTGATTGCGCTCTTTGGACTTATAGCTCAGATTATGAGTTGAAAGTAAACATGATCGATTGAGAGCAATCGTGATTTACACTAGAATGAGTACTGCGACTTCAGATCTCTGGTTAACTGTTTTACAAAACACATCAAAAATACATTACAAAGTACAGTTACACTCATAATAACACTAATAAAAATTATTTTTAAAAATATTGCGCACAAAAGTTATAAAGGCTCAAAGATATGAGATTTCAGATGTTAGGGGAAAAAAAGGCAGGCAAAGGGTTTTAACATACATACATTCATATACATGTCTAAATATGTATATGTATGTATACATATGTATTTATTTATTTACAGACACATATAAACACATAAATACATATGTACACACATATATAGATATATATATAAGTGCTTTGGAGCCCTTTGCAGTTAAGTAGATTTATCCCAAATCCTTAACAGGGCATAAGCGCCAACCCCCATTAATCCCCCAAATCCTACCTACACTTCCCCAAACATGAACATTCTCTACCACCATCCAAAAACTTATTACTCAGGGTTTTTTGGGCTTACCCCAACATTACAGTTTCATTAACACCTAAAGAAAAACAAATATATAAAAATAATACTTTGGCAACGTTATTCTCAAACTCACGGAAGCCGTGAATTCAGATTCTAGAGCACAAAGACAGATCTGATTAAACTTATAGTTTAATCTGATAAAAAGGGTCACAGTGCATAAAGAATGAAGAAAGAAATACATAAAATTAGATGGTATATAAAAAGGCAATTAAACAATAGAGACAAAATTGCAAAACAGTTATTATAAAAAATAAAAGGATCAAATGCACGGAAATCCTTTAAGTTCTGGCTTCAAGCAGTTTGCTGGCTATTTAGGGTTTGTTCAGCGACTCTAGTCACTTCTCCTCATGCCGAGATCTAAGCAGTAAAAAGTTTTGGACAATTTTAACTGTGCTGTCACTATTTGGATTTCCCATTAATTTAGGCAGAGTCGCAGTAGGCAGAGCCTATTCAATAGAACTCTAAATCAGAGGTAAACTGCAGTTCCCTAAATGCCATGGGTGTACAGAGAGTCAGTGTGTATGCACAAGCTGCTTATAAGCATTACACAGAAGCAGATCATAAGGTGAAAGTGGGATTAAGGGATTATATGGGTGCTGAAGTTTATCATTATGCTATGTTTCTTATCCTGCAGTGACAGTCTTGTGACCCGGTCCTACACAATAATGGCAAATAAAAGGCTAAACAAATCTACCCATATTTCCCTTAAAGTTTAAGACTATTTTGTATAATAGCTTTATGCTAATCCCATTAATTTTTTTTAAATATCCCAGTGTCTTTAGCACCTCAAATTCCCCTATCACAGTGGTTGATAAGACTTCTTATATTTTAGATTAACGTTTGTATCAACTAGGTATAAGGATATACTGAACCAAATGTTGGTTCTTAACCCGATATCCAGAGCCTATTGGTATAAAACCCTCTCCCAGCTATTAGTTTAGTTTTAATAAGGGATGAAATAATCCATATTGTGTAGCCTGTATTTTAAAGAAAAATAAATAAATAAAATATTGTTTTTTCATGCATTATGTCTAATTTGTGATTTCCTTCACTCCAGTGTAAGTACACATTTAGATTTTGATTGCTGGTAAAATATATGTGATAGTTAAAGGGATATGAAGCCCAAAATTTGTATCTTTTTTTTAAAAAGCAGTGACATATGCTTAGGAGTCGGACCACTTCTGGAGCACTATACGCAAACAATTTTGCAAAAATGTAATCCATTTGCAAGAGCACTAGATGGCAGCACTATTTCCTGCCTTGTAGTGCTCCAGATGCCTACCTAGGTATCTCTTCAACACAGAATATCAAGGGAATGAAGACAATTTGATAATAGAAGTAAATGGGAAACTTTTTGTAAAATGTATGTTGTGTCTGAATCACAAAATAAAAATTGGGGGTTCATATTCCTTTAAGATCTGATTTAATATCAGATATTTACTATTGTTTATTTCTTCTTATTTTTCATGTTAATCTTCTGGCGGTCCTGGCATCATTCAATTCAACTGATGTTTATCCTACATCATATTCTAGAAAGCCACCAAAGGTAAGATACAATTATATATATAAAAAAATCTAATTCATGAAAAACAAATAAATTGGCCGTTTACGTGTATGTAATTCTGATTATGTGTAGAATATAATTGCAGGTTGTGTCGATAATAGCAGGCTTCAATTTGCTTGTTATTACCAAGATTTATTAATTTGATTAAGGAGGTGCAGAGAACATTATAGTCATAGTAAACTGCTCTTTCAGGAAACAATTATTTTATGTCTTATTCACTTAAAGGAATAGTCTAGTCAAGATTAAACTTTCATGATTCAGATAGAGCATGCACTTTTTCTTCATTCTCTTGGTATCTTTATTTAAAAAAGCAAGAATATAAGCTTATGAGCCGGCCCATCTTTGGTTCAGCACCTGGGTAGCGCTTTCTGATCGGTGGTTACATTAAGACACAAATCAGCAAGCGCTACACAGGTGCTAAAGCAAAAATGGGCCAGCTCCTAAGCTTACATTCAAATAAAGATATCAAGAGAAAAAAAATGATAATGGGAGTAAATTAGAAAGTTGATTAAAATTGCATGCTCTATCTGAATCATGAAAGTTTAATTTTGATTAGACTATCCCTTTAAAGATAAAGTACTTGCAGCAATCTTAATATATCTTGTCTTTTCAATTATTGTTTTCCCCCCATAAAATTAGTGTTCTTGTTCAGGAACATCGTACCTATTTCTGATGACTTGACAATTACACAGATTCCAATAACCCAGCAAATGTGGGTAAAAAATCAGTTATGGTTTTTGGTAAAAGTGGGTCAAAGAGACATTAAAGTCAGTGTTATCAGTGTCATATAATAGATTAATTAAGAGGTGTCCCATTAGCCTGTTCTCTAAAGCTCTCTTGTCTGGTGAGATGATCTGAGATGTCTTGTCAGTACTGTAAGGTCGCTCAAATAATTATATGAAGGCAAACTTTAGCTTGGGAGCTGTTTATCTAGCTATGCAGGTTCTGGGTGTGAAGGAGAAACACATTGCAATATAATGCTCATACCCCCCCCCCCAAATAGTTTATGTAGTTTCTCTCAATGCCAGCGAGTTTCACACATAGATTGGAATGGCATGAAATGACTTAAAGGGACAGTCAACTTTATTGTTTTAAAAGATAGTTAATCCCTTTATTACCCATTCTCCAGTTTTGCATAACCAACACTGTTATATTAATACACTTTTTACCTCTGTGATTACCTTGTTTCTAAGCATCTTTTGATGACCCCTGGATCACATGACTTTATCTATTGACTTGCATTTAAAGGGACACTCAGGTTAAATTAAATTTTCATGATTCAGATACAGTATGTAATTTTAAACAACTTTCCAATTTACTTCCATTAAAAAAAATGTGCACAGTCTTTTATATTTACAATTTTTGAGTCACCAGATCCTACTGAGCATGTGCAAGAATTCGCAGACTATACGTATATGCATTTGTGATTGGCTGATTGCTATCACATGGTACAAGGGGAGTGGAAATATACATAACTTTGAAATTTGTTATAAAAAAATCTACTTCTCATTTGAAGTTCAAACTAAGTGCTATTGCATTGTCTTGTTATCTTGCATTTGTTGATTATGCAAATCTAATGTGTTGACTGGTCCTTTAAGCTAATTAGTGCTGAGATGTTAGAATCCAAGGGCGTCAGCACAATGTTATCTATATGGTTTACATGAACTAGCTTCCCCTTATGTGAAAGCAAATACAAAAGCATGTGATCATGTGGCTGTCTTTAGGGTCTTAGAAACAGACAGAAATTTAGAGGTTTAAAGGTTATAAAGTACTAGGCGATAAGCCTGCCCAGAGGGCAGTCTATGTTTAAAAACTACAACCCCCAAAGCTAACGTTACAAAAAAAACAACAACCTAAAATTACAGAAAAAAATAAACAAAGGTATCCAAAATAAAAAATTAAACCTAAACTAATACCCCTATAAAAATAAAAAATCCCCCTAAAATAAAAACACCCCCTGATCTAATGCTAAACTACCAATAACCCTTAAAAGGGCCTTTTGTAAGGCTTTGCCTTAAGTTAAATAGCTCTTTTACCTCTGAAAAATACTAAATCCCCCCATACAGTAAAACCCCCCAAAATAAAAAACCTAACACTATAAAAACCTAAACTACCCATTGCCCCTAAAGGGGAATTTGTATGGGCATTGCCCTTAAAAGGGCATTCAGCTCTTTTACTGCCTTTAAAAGTGCAATCACCTCTTTCTCTTGTTAAGTGTGTTCAGTCCACGGGTCATCCATTACTTATGGGATATATTCTCCTTCCCAACAGGAAGTTGCAAGAGGATCACCCAAGCAGAGCTGCTATATAGCTCCTCCCCTCACATGTCATATCCAGTCATTCTCTTGCAACCCTCAACAAAGAAGGAGGTCGCGAGAGGAGCTGGAGTTTTTACTTAACTATTAACTATTCTTCAATCAAAAGTTTGTTATTTTAAATGGCACCGGAGTGTGCTGTTTTTCTATCTCAGGCAGTATTTGGAAGAAGAAACTGCCTGCGTTTTTTATCTATGATCTTAGCAGGCGTAACTAAGATCCACTGGCTGTTCTCGACATTCTGAGGAGTGGGGTAACTTCAGACTGGGAATAGCATGCGGGGTCCTCCGCAAATGAGGTATGTGCGGTACTTTATTTTCTGGGAATGGAATTGACTAAGAAAATACTGCTGTTACCGTATGATGTAAGTACAGCCTTAAATGCAGTAGTAGCAACTGGTATCAGGCTGATAAATGTATGCGCAGTCGAGTTATATTCTAGGGACTAGAATTTGACTGAGAAAATACTGTTAACACTGAAATAATACTTAAGCCTTCTATGCAGTGGTAGCGACTGGTAGCAGGCTTAGTGATAGCTTTGCATGACATTGAAAAATGTTGTTTTTTAATAAAACGTTTACTGGCATGTTATTCGTTTTTTTGTGAGGTACTTTGGTGATAAATCGCTTTGGGCATGATTTTTTCCACATGGCTAACATATTTTTCTGCATGGAAACCGTTATATCAGGGCTCCCACTGTTGTGATTGGAGTGGGAGGGCCCTTGTTTTAGCGCCTTGTTGCGCAGTTAAAATTATTGCACAGTCTTTCTGCTTCTTCCTCCTTGATCCAGGACATCTCTAGATAGCTCAGGGGTCTGCAAATTTCATTTGTGAGGGAGGTAATCAGTCACAGCAGATCTGTGACAGTGTGCTGACTATGATTAAAAGCGTTAAATCTTAATTGATATCTGTTTTATCCGTTTTGGGTATCGAGGGGTTAATCATCCTTTTGCTAATGGGTGCAATCCTCTGCTAATAGTACACTTCTTGTTAAGAATTGTTTAATTATATCTGTATTTTTGAAGCGCTGCAGCGTTTTTTATATTGCTTGTAAAACTTATTGAAAGTGATTTCCAAGCTTGTTAGTTTCATTGCTAAGTCTGTTTTAAAACATGTCTGATTCAGAGGAAACTGTTTGTTCATCATGTTCAAAAGCCAATGTGGAGCCCAATAGAACGATGTGTACCAATTGTATTGATATTGCTTTGAATAAAAGTCAATCTGTACCGATAAAGAAGCTATCACCAGACAACGAGGGGGAAGTTATGCCGCCTAACTCTCCTCACGTGTCAGTACCTGCGTCTCCCACTCGGGAGATGCGTAGGATTGAGACACCTAGTACATCTAGGCCCTTACAAATCACTTTACATGATATGGCTAATGTTATGAAAGAAGTATTATATAATATGCCCGAATTAAGGGGCAAACGCGATAGCTCTGGGTTAAGGACAGAGCGCGCTGATGACACGAGAGCCATGTCTGATACTGCGTCACAACTTGCAGAACATGAGGACGGTGAGCTTCATTCTGTCGGTGACGGTTCTGATTCGGGGAGACCGGATTCAGAAATTTCAAATTTTAAATTTAAGCTTGAGAACCTCCGTGTGTTACTAGGGGAGGTATTAGCGGCTCTGAATGATTGCGACACGGTGGCAATTCCAGAGAAATTGTGTAGGTTGGATAGATACTATGTGGTACCGGTGTGCACTGACATTTTTCCTATACCAAAAAGACTTACAGAAATTATCAGTAAGGAGTGGGATAGACCCGGTGTGCCTTTTTCCCCTCCCCCGATATTTAGAAAAATGTTCCCTATAGACGCCACCACACGAGACTTATGGCAGACGGTCCCTAAGGTGGAGGGAGCAGTTTCTACGTTAGCCAAGCGTACCACTATCCCGGTGGAGGATAGCTGTGCTTTCTCAGATCCAATGGATAAAAAATTAGAGGGTTATCTTAAGAAAATGTTTGTTCAACAGGGTTTTATATTGCAGCCTCTTGCATGCATTGCGCCTGTCACGGCTGCAGCGGCATTCTGGTTTGAGTCTCTGGAAGAGGCGATTTGCACAGAGCCGTTGGATGAGGCCTTGAGCAAAGTTAGAACCCTTAAGCAAGCTAATGCGTTTGTTTCAGATGCCGTAGTACATCTAACCAAACTTACGGCTAAAAATTCCGGAATCGCCATACAGGCGCGCAGAGCGCTCTGGCTTAAATCCTAGTCAGCGGATGTAACTTCCAAGTCTAAACTACTTAACATTCCTTTCAAAGGGCAGACCTTATTCGGGCCCGGCTTGAAGGAAATTATTGCTGACATTACGGGAGGTAAGGGCCACGCCCTTCCTCAGGACAGGGCCAAACCAAAGGCCAAACAGTCTAATTTTCGTGCCTTTCGTAACTTCAAGGCAGGAGCAGCATCGACTTCCTCCGCTCCAAAACAGGAAGGAACTACTGCTCGTTACAGACAAGGTTGGAAAGGCAACCAGTCATGGAACAAGGGCAAGCAGGCCAGAAAGCCTACTCCCGCCCCTAAGACAGCATGAAGTCAGGGCCCCCTATCCAGAGACGGATTTAGTGGGGGGCAGACTTTCTCTCTTTGCCCAGGCTTGGGCAAGAGATGTGCAGGATCCCTGGACGTTAAAGATTATATCTCAGAGATATCTTCTGGATTTCCAATCCTCTCCTCCACAAGGGAGGTTCCATCTTTCGAGGTTCTCGACAAACCTAGTAAAGAGAGAGGCATTTCTACAATGTGTACAAGACCTCTTAATCATGGGGGTGATCCACTCAGTTCCGCGATCGGAACAGGGACAAGGATTTTACTCAAATCTATTTGTGGTTCCCAAAAAAGAGGGAACCTTCAGACCAATCTTGGACTTAAAGATCCTAAACAAATTCCTAAGGGTACCATCGTTCAAGATGGAAACCATTCGAACCATCCTACCCATGATCCAAGAGGGTCAATATATGACCACGGTGGACTTAAAGGATGCTTACCTTCATATAACGATTCACAAAGATCATTATCAGTACCTGAGGTTTGCCTTTCTAGACAGGCATTACCAGTTTGTGGCTCTTCCCTTCGGGTTAGCCACGGCCCCGAGAATTTTTACGAAGGTTCTGGGCTCACTTCTGGCGGTACTAAGACCACGAGGCATAGCGGTGGCTCCGTACCTAGACGACATTCTGATACAAGCATCAAGTTTTCAGAATGCAAAGTCTCATACAGAGATAGTTCTAGCATTTCTGAGGTCGCATGGGTGGAAAGTGAACGTGGAAAAGAGTTCTCTGTTACCACTCACACGGGTTCCTTTTCTAGGGACTCTTATAGATTCTGTAGAGATGAAGATTTACCTGACGGAGTCCAGGTTATCAAAGATTCTCAATGCTTGCCGTGTCCTTCATTCCATTCCATGCCCATCGGTAGCTCAGTGCATGGAGGTAATCGGCTTAATGGTAGCGGCAATGGACATAGTGCCATTTGCGCGCCTGCATCTCAGACCGCTGCAACTATGCATGCTCAGTCAATGGAACGGGGATTACTCAGATCTGTCCCCTTTGCTAAATCTGGACCAGGAGACCAGAGATTCGCTTCTCTGGTGGTTGTCACCGGTTCATCTGTCCAAAGGAATGACCTTTCGCAGGCCAGATTGGACAATTGTAACAACGGATGCCAGCCTTCTAGGCTGGGGAGCAGTCTGGAATTCCCTGAAGGCTCAGGGATTGTGGACTCAGGAGGAGAAACTCCTCCCAATAAACATTTTAGAATTAAGAGCAATATTCAATGGCCTCAGTTAGCAAAGCTGAGGTTCATCAGATTTCAGTCGGACAATATCACGACTGTGGCTTACATGTTGGAAGTCTCGAAGATAATTCGCTGGGCAGAGTCTCACTCTTGCCACCTGTCAGCGATTCACATCCCAGGCGTAGAGAACTGGGAGGCGGATTTCCTAAGTCACCAGACTTTTCATCCGGGAGAGTGGGAACTTCACCCGGAGGTATTTGCTCAACTGATTCGTCGTTGGGGCAAACCGGATCTGGATCTCATGGCATCTCGCCAGAACGCGAAGCTTCCTTGTTACGGATCCAGGTCCAGGGACCCGGGAGCGGTGCTGGTAGATGCATTAGCAGCCCCTTGGGTTTTCAACATAGCTTATGTGTTTCCACCATTTCCGTTGCTACCTCGGCTGATTGCCAGGATCAAACAGGAGAGGGCATCGGTAATTCTGATAGCGCCTGCGTGGCCACGCAGGACCTGGTATGCAGACCTAGTGGACATGTCGTCCTGTCCAGCATGGTCTCTTCCTCTGAGGCAGGACCTTCTAATTCAGGGTCCTTTCAACCATCCAAACCTAATTTCTCTGAGGCTGACTGCCTGGAAATTGAACGCTTGATTCTATCAAAGCGTGGGTTTTCGGATTCGGTTATTGATACATTAATACAGGCTCGGAAACCTGTGACAAGAAAAATTTACCATAAGATATGGCGTAAATATTTATATTGGTGCGAATCCAAGAGTTACTCATGGAGTAAGGTTAGGATTCCTAGGATATTAGCTTTTCTACAAGAAGGTTTAGAAAAGGGTTTATCCGCTAGTTCGCTAAAGGGACAGATTTCAGCTCTGTCTATTCTTTTACACAAACGTCTCGCGGAGCATCCAGACGTCCAGGCCTTTTGTCAGGCTTTGGCTAGAATTAAGCCTGTGTTTAAAGCTGTTGCTCCTCCGTGGAGCTTAAACTTGGTTCTTAAAGTTCTTCAGGGTGTTCCGTTTGAACCCCTTCATTCCATTGATATTAAGCTTTTATCTTGGAAAGTTTTGTTTTTGATGGCTATTTCCTCGGCTCGAAGAGTATCTGAGTTATCTGCCTTACATTGTGATTCTCCTTATCTGATCTTTCATTCAGATAAGGTAGTTCTGCGTACTAAACCTGGGTTTTTACCTAAGGTTGTTTCTAACAGGAATATCAATCAAGAGATTGTTGTTCCATCATTATGTCTTAATCCTTCTTCAAAGAAGGAACGTCTTTTGCATAATCTAGACGTGGTCCGTGCTCTGAAGTTCTAGACAAACTTCTTCTCTGTTTGTCGTTTACTCTGGACAGAGGAGAGGTCAAAAGGCTTCGGCTACCTCTCTCTCTTTTTGGCTTCGTAGCATAATACGTTTAGCCTATGAGACTGCTGGACAGCAGCCTCCTGAAAGAATTACAGCTCATTCCACTAGAGCTGTGGCTTCCACCTGGGCCTTTAAGAATGAGGCCTCTGTTGAACAGATTTGCAAGGCTGCAACTTGGTCTTCACTTCATACTTTTTCCAAATTTTCCAAATTTGACACTTTCGCTTCTTCGGAGGCTGGTTTTGGGAGAAAGGTTCTACAGGCAGTGGTTCCTTCTGTTTAATGTTCCTGCCTTGTCCCTCCCATCATCCGTGTACTTAGCTTTGGTATTGGTATCCCATAAGTAATGGATGACCTGTGGATTGAACACACTTAACAAGAGAAAACATAATTTATGCTTACCTGATAAATTTATTTCTCTTGTAGTGTGTTCAGTCCACGGCCCGCCCTGTCTTTTTTTAAGGCAGGTTCTAAATTTTAAAATTATAACTCCAGTCACCACTGCACCTTATAGTTTCTCCTTTCTCGTCTTGTTTCGGTCGAATGACTGGATATGACATCTGAGGGGAGGAGCTATATAGCAGCTCTGCTTGGGTGATCCTCTTGCAACTTCCTGTTGGGAAGGAGAATATATCCCATAAGTAATGGATGACCCGTGGACTGAACACACTACAAGAGAAATAAATTTATCAGGTAAGCATAAATTATGTTTTTTCAATTGCCCAAATCCCTAATCTTAAAAAAAAAAAAAAAAACCCTAACACTAAGCCCCAAATAGGTACTCATGGTTCCTGAAGTCCGGTGGAGAAGGCCTTCTTCCAGACTGATCCATCATCTTCTATCTTCATCCGGAGTGAAGGTGGTGTGGAGTGGAGGTGCAGAGCTGTTTTCCTGATGCCTGGATCCTCAGCGGTGTTCCTCAACGGCTGTGGTCCTCGGCGGAAGTCATCAGTGGAGGCATTCCACTTCATCCAATGTCCGTCGTAGACTGAAGATTGAATGCAAGGTACCGCAATCAATTTGGGGTACCTTGCATTCCTATTGGCTGAAATTTTGAAATCAGCTAATAGGATTAGAGCTACTGAAATCCTATTGGCTGTTAAAATAATTTAAATATTAGCCAATAGGAATGCAAGATACCCTAATACCTTGCATTCAATCTTTAGTGTGCGGCGGACGATCGTATGAAGAGGAGCCTCCACGCCGCCGAGGAGCACCGCCGAGGAACGCCGCCGAAGACCGCCACCGAGAATCGCCACATCTGGGAACACTGCTCCACACCTCCGCTCCACGCCACCTTTGCTGTGGATGAAGATAGAAGATGATGGACCCGCCTGGAAGAAGACCTTCTCCACCAGACTTTAGGAACCGTGGGGGGCTTAGTGTTAGGGTTTTTTTTTGGGGGGGGGGGGTTATTTTAAAGATTAGGGATTTGGGCAATTAAAAACAGCTGAATGCCCTTTTAAGGGCAGTTAAAGAGCTGAATGCCCCTTTAGGGGCAATGGGTAGTTAAGGTTTTTTTAGTGATAGTTTTTTTATTTTGGGGGGTTTGGTGGGTGGGGGGTTTTACTGCTAGGGGGGACTTGATTTATTTTTAATGTAAAAGAGCTGATTTCTTTAGGGCAATGCCCTACAAAAAGCCCTTTAATGGCTATTGGTAGTTTATTCTTAGATTAGGGGGTGTTTTTATTTTCATAGGGATTAGGTTTAATTTTTTTATTTTGGATAATGTGGTTTATTATTTTGTGGAATGTTAGACTTTTTTATTTTCTGTAATTTATATTAGTTTAAACTTAGATTTCTTTATTTTTAAAGTAATGTTAGTTTTTTTTTATTTTAATTGTAATTTAGGATTATTTTAATCTATGTAATGGGGTTAATTTAGGGAGTGTTGGGTTAGGGGGCTTAGTGATTAGTTATTTGCTCTAAAAATATGGAATAAAAAGCGCAGAGTAAAGCACCAAACTCCTGATATACCTAAAAAGTCCCTAATATAGGCATGTAAAAAACAGATAAAATTATATTTAAACAGGAGCGCTGTAGCTAAAGGTGGATGTGAAAAAAATTAGAGCAAGTGATAAAATTACAAAAAATACGTGTTAAAACATCAATGTTGATAAAAATATTGGGATAGTGACAAATGCTTAGTGATAAGGTTATTCGTGCATATTGTGAATAATCAAAAAAAAAGGGCTTTATGAAGCAAAATAAACTGAAATACACAGTGACAAGTAAAGTGTGATTTAGCAAGGCTCTGCCTAAAAGTATTTAATGCAACATATGCAAATACAGAATAAAAACACAATATACTAAAAACGGACGTCTCCGTATAAAACAAAATATGCCAATACACCGACAATGTCAAAATGTATCTCCTTATGGCCAGAGACGGGATAAAACAGTCCAGGTAGAAGTTAATATGTGGATAGATGATGCAGGCTTACCCCCAAACAATTGCGGCTCTCGATGAAAGAAAAGAGGAAATTACCGCCGTAGCGGAAGTGACGTCACTTATAGGGGCGCTGGCCTGACTGAGCACTCCGATTGGTTCCTGTTACGATCGCTCTCAGGTTTCAGCTTCTTAGCTCACAGTGGCAAGGTATCCGCTCTTTATGTGCTCAGATGCACGCAGGATACTGATAACGGCTGTTTTGTACTGAATGCAACTGTTTAGAGTAGATGCAAAAGTTCCATTTATAACCTTCAATAAGGCTTATAGTATCGGTACATAAACAGGTACCAGGAGGATGCAAATTTTAAAGTTCCACAGATGACAAGCAGCATCAATCTGTAATAGCAACTGGTAGCTGTGACATACTTCTTAAAATTAGAAGTTGGCAACAAACATCAACGCGTTTCTCCCTCTGCAGGGCTTTCTCAAGATGAGGTGTTGCAGCAGGTGTACCTTTTTTAAAGGTGTATCTCAGTCTCTTATTGGTTACATTTTATTAGTCATAGAGGAAGGGGTGTATCATTAATTAAAGGTGGTATTGGCAAATCTACATTTGTTCAGAACACTAATATATCAGCTTCATTACTAGAGTTCAAACAGATACAGAGTCTAAACTCCATATAATCATCTAAAGTGGTCAATTATAAAGTGCATAGTGATAGTGGTGTTATAATTTAGTGTACAAAAATAAATAAATAGAAGTTTTAAACAACCTTCATGATAAAGTGAAAATATAAATAGGACCCTAGGGACTATGTGATAACATAATGTAAAAAACTTTATTATGGATAAGGTTATACCTATACCCTTATTCTAAAAAACTTTAAAAGTGAATTGTCTGCGCTGTTCAGAATAAAAATAATAAAATACATTTATATTAAAAATATATATCTATATTAAAGGGGACACAGGTATACGTCAGGAGATACAACTTAAAATTGATCTATAAAATTAATTCATTTAATAGAAATTAATCCAATAATCTGAGTTCAGACCGGCGGGAAATAGGGTATCATATTTATATATGAGTTCAGCCTCTTTGAGTTTTAAGATTTTTTCTATATTCCCACCCCTCCAATTTTGTTTAAAATGTGCTATTCCCCAATACTTTAGATCAGAGGTTCTTCCATTATGCACTAATTTAAAATGTTTGTACAGATTAGTGTCTTCCATTCCCTTTTCAATACAAAGGAGATGTTCCCTTATCCTATCTTTTATCATTCTTTTTGTTTCTCCAAAATATATCAAATCACAAGTGCATTTTAAAATATAGATGACCCCTTTAGTGGTACATCTAATACACTCTTTAATACTAAATTCTTCCCCAGATTTCTGAACTTTTACTGTGCTTCTTTTGTCACTGTATTTACAAGCCTTACATGAGTAGCAAGGAAAGAAACCTACTATTTTCCCTCCTTGTAAATTTTTCTGTATGGGTGCCATTGTTTTAGTGTGATATGCACTCGGTGCCAGGATAGATTTGAAGTTTTTAGATTTTCTAAAGATCATTTTTGGTTTCGGTGGTAAAGAGTCTCCTATAATAGGGTCTGCTTTAAGTATGCCCCAGTTTTTATTTAAGATCTTTCTCATAAGACCATGATCTGCACTATACTCTGTGATGAATGGGACATTGATTACCTCTGTATTTTCTATATTCGTCTTTTGTTTGTATGAAAGTAGGGTTTTTCTATCGGTCTCCCTAGCCCGTGATACAGCCTTATTTACAGTTTCTTTATTGTATCCTCTATCTAGGAATTTTTCCATTAAAATCCCAATCTGATTTTCAAAGTCTTGGGGTCTAGAACAATTTTTCTTAATCCTCAGACTTTGGCCGAACGGGATGTTGTCTTTCCATTGCTGGAGATGACAACTATTGGCATGTATGAAACTGTTAGAGTCAACTTCTTTAAAGTGGGTTTTTGTTTCCACTACATTATTTACCACCATAATTTCCAAATCTAAGAAGATGACAGTTTCCCTACTATAATTAAAGGTGAATTTTAAGCCCCTATCATTAGCATTCATATTATCAAACATCCTTAATAGCTCTACTTCAGACCCCCTCCATATTAACAGGACATCATCGATGTAACGTCTATAGAGCACGAGGTTTGCACCATAGCTACCCTCCTGGAAGAAAGATTCTTCCCAATTGCCAACAAACAGGTTGGCGTAGCTAGGTGTAAACCTCGTGCCCATAGCCGTACCCTCTATCTGTAAGAAGAATTTGTTATCATGCATAAAATAGTTATTTTTTAATATAAAAGCTATACTTTTTAATAAAAATTGCTTTTGTTCGATCTTCATATCTGGATCAGTACTTAAATATTGATCAATAGCTGCGACCCCTTTCTCATGGTCTATTACTGTATATAACGATGTTATGTCTCCGGTGACTATAATATAATTATCCTCCCAAACTAAATTTTCCAAAATGTTTAGGACCGCAGTTGAGTCCTTAAGGTATGAGTTCAAATTTTTTACAAATTTCTGTAGAAAGATGTCCACATATTGTGATAAGTTTGAGGATAATGCCCCTATTCCTGAGATAATTGGTCTACCCGGTGGTTGTTCTACATTCTTATGGATTTTTGGGAGGAAGTAGAACACCGGGACCCTCGGATGTTTCGGGTCCAGGTATTCCACCTCCTTTTCATTTAGTATTCCCAGGTCCCTTCCTTCTTTTAGAAGCTTTTTAAGTAATGCTGCAAATTTATTTGTAGGGTTTAAATCTAATTTTCTGTAGGTTTTGGTATCACTTAACAGTCTATTGGCTTCAGATTCGTAATAGCTAGTGTCCATTACTACAATCCCGCCGCCCTTGTCGGCGGGCTTGATGGTCACTTTGTTGTTCTTTTTTAGGTTTCTCCAACATAGGTGTGTCCGGTCCACGGCGTCATCCTTACTTGTGGGATATTCTCTTCCCCAACAGGAAATGGCAAAGAGCCCAGCAAAGCTGGTCACATGATCCCTCCTAGGCTCCGCCTTCCCCAGTCATTCTCTTTGCCGTTGTACAGGCAACATCTCCACGGAGATGGCTTAGAGTTTTTTAGTTTTTAACTGTAGTTTTTATTATTCAATCAAGAGTTTGTTATTTTAAAATAGTGCTGGTATGTACTATTTACTCTGAAACAGAAAAGAGATGAAGATTTCTGTTTGTAAGAGGAAAATGATTTTAGCAACCGTTACTAAAATCGATGGCTGTTCCACACAGGACTGTTGAGAGGAATTAACTTCAGTTGGGGGAACAGTGAGCAGACTTTTGCTGCTTGAGGTATGACACATTCTAACAAGACGATGTAATGCTGGAAGCTGTCATTTTCCCTATGGGATCCGGTAAGCCATTTTTTATTACAGAAAGAAAAAAAAAAAAAAAAAAAAAAGGGCTTCACAAGGGCTTTCTAAGACTGTAGACATTTTCTGGGCTAAATCGATTTATATTTTATACTCCATAGCCTTGAGGAATTATTTTAATCTTGGGAATTATGTAAAATAACCGGCAGGCACTGTATTGGACACCTTATTCTCTAGGGGCTTTCCCTAATCATAGGCAGAGTCTCATTTTCGCGCCTGTATTGCGCACTTGTTTTTGAGAAGCATGACATGCAGATGCATGTGTGAGGAGCTCTGATACATAGAAAAGACTTTCTGAAGGCGTCATTTGGTATCGTATTCCCCTTTGGGCTTGGTTGGGTCTCAGCAAAGCAGATACCAGGGACTGTAAAGGGGTTAAATATAAAAACGGCTCCGGTTCCGTTATTTTAAGGGTTAAAGCTTCCAAATTTGGTGTGCAATACTTTTAAGGCTTTAAGACACTGTGGTGAAATTTTGGTGAATTTTGAACAATTCCTTCATACTTTTTCGCAATTGCAGTAATAAAGTGTGTTCAGTTTAAAATTTAAAGTGACAGTAACGGTTTATTTTAAAACGTTTTTTGTACTTTGTTATCAAGTTTTTGCCTGTTTAACATGTCTGAACTACCAGATAGACTGTGTTCTGAATGTGGGGAAGCCAAGGTTCCTTCTCATTTAAATAGATGTGATTTATGTGACACAAAATTTAGAGAAAATGATGCCCAAGATGATTCCTCAAGTGAGGGGAGTAAGCATGGTACTGCATCATCCCCTCCTTCGTCTACACCAGTCTTGCCCACACAGGAGGCCCCTAGTACATCTAGCGCGCCAATACTCCTTACTATGCAACAATTAACGGCTGTAATGGATAATTCTATCAAAAACATTTTAGCCAAAATGCCCACTTATCAGCGAAAGCGCGACTGCTCTGTTTTAGAAAATACTGAAGAACATGAGGACGCTGATGATATTGGTTCTGAAGGGCCCCTACACCAGTCTGAGGGGGCCAGGGAGGTTTTGTCTGAGGGAGAAATTTCAGATTCAGGGAAAATTTCTCAACAAGCTGAACCTGATGTGATTACATTTAAATTTAAATTGGAACATCTCCGCGCTCTGCTTAAGGAGGTGTTATCCACTCTGGATGATTGTGAAAATTTGGTCATTCCAGAGAAACTATGTAAAATGGACAAGTTCCTAGAGGTTCCGGGGCCCCCCGAAGCTTTTCCTATACCCAAGCGGGTGGCGGACATTGTAAATAAAGAATGGGAAAGGCCCGGTATACCTTTCGTCCCTCCACCCATATTTAAAAAATTGTTTCCTATGGTCGACCCCAGAAAGGACTTATGGCAGACAGTCCCCAAGGTCGAGGGGGCGGTTTCTACTCTAAACAAACGCACCACTATACCCATAGAAGATAGTTGTGCTTTCAAAGATCCTATGGATAAAAAATTAGAAGGTTTGCTTAAAAAGATGTTTGTTCAGCAAGGTTACCTTCTACAACCAATTTCATGCATTGTTCCTGTCACTACAGCCGCGTGTTTCTGGTTCGATGAACTAGAAAAGGCGATCAATAATAATTCTTCTTCTTATGAGGAGATTATGGACAGAATTCGTGCTCTCAAATTGGCTAATTCTTTCACCCTAGACGCCACTTTGCAATTGGCTAGGTTAGCGGCGAAAAATTCTGGTTTTGCTATTGTGGCGCGCAGAGCGCTTTGGTTAAAATCTTGGTCAGCGGATGCGTCTTCCAAGAACAAATTGCTTAACATTCCTTTCAAGGGGAAAACGCTGTTTGGCCCTGACTTGAAAGAGATTATCTCTGATATCACTGGGGGCAAGGGCCACGCCCTTCCTCAGGATAGGTCTTTCAAGGCCAAAAATAAACCTAATTTTCGTCCCTTTCGCAGAAACGGACCAGCCCCAAGTGCTACGTCCTCTAAGCAAGAGGGTAATACTTCTCAAGCCAAGCCAGCCTGGAGACCAATGCAAGGCTGGAACAAAGGAAAGCAGGCCAAGAAACCTGCCACTGCTACCAAGACAGCATGAGATGTTGGCCCCCGATCCGGGACCGGATCTGGTGGGGGGCAGACTCTCTCTCTTCGCTCAGGCTTGGGCAAGAGATGTTCTGGATCCTTGGGCGCTAGAAATAGTCTCCCAAGGTTATCTTCTGGAATTCAAGGGGCTTCCCCCAAGGGGGAGGTTCCACAGGTCTCAATTGTCTTCAGACCACATAAAAAAAACAGGCATTCTTACATTGTGTAGAAGACCTGTTAAAAATGGGAGTGATTCATCCTGTTCCATTAGGAGAACAAGGGATGGGGTTCTACTCCAATCTGTTCGTAGTTCCCAAAAAAGAGGGAACATTCAGACCAATCTTAGATCTCAAGATCCTAAACAAGTTTCTCAAGGTTCCATCGTTCAAAATGGAAACCATTCGAACTATTCTTCCTTCCATCCAGGAAGGTCAATTCATGACCACGGTGGATTTAAAGGATGCGTATCTACATATTCCTATCCACAAGGAACATCATCGGTTCCTAAGGTTCGCATTCCTGGACAAGCATTACCAGTTTGTGGCACTTCCGTTCGGATTAGCCACTGCTCCAAGGATTTTCACAAAGGTACTAGGGTCCCTTCTAGCGGTGCTAAGACCAAGGGGCATTGCAGTAGTACCTTACTTGGACAACATTCTGATTCAAGCGTCGTCCCTTCCTCAAGCAAAGGCTCACACGGACATTGTCCTGGCCTTTCTCAGATCTCACGGGTGGAAAGTGAACGCAGAAAAAAGTTCTCTGTCTCCGTCAACAAGGGTTCCCTTCTTGGGAACAATAATAGACTCCTTAGAAATGAGGATTTTTCTGACAGAGGCCAGAAAATCAAAACTTCTGAACTCTTGTCAAATACTTCATTCTGTTCCTCTTCCTTCCATAGCGCAGTGCATGGAAGTAATAGGTTTGATGGTAGCGGCAATGGACATAGTTCCTTTTGCACGCATTCATCTAAGACCATTACAACTGTGCATGCTCAGTCAGTGGAATGGGGACTATACAGACTTGTCTCCGACGATACAAGTAAATCAGAGGACCAGAGATTCACTCCGTTGGTGGCTGTCCCTGGACAACCTGTCACAGGGGATGAGCTTCCGCAGACCAGAGTGGGTCATTGTCACGACCGACGCCAGTCTGGTGGGCTGGGGCGCGGTCTGGGGACCCCTGAAAGCTCTCGTCTTGTTTCGGTCGAATGACTGGATATGACATCTGAGGGGAGGAGCTATATAGCAGCTCTGCTTGGGTGATCCTCTTGCAACTTCCTGTTGGGAAGGAGAATATATCCCATAAGTAATGGATGACCCGTGGACTGAACACACTACAAGAGAAATAAATTTATCAGGTAAGCATAAATTATGTTTTTTCAATTGCCCAAATCCCTAATCTTAAAAAAAAAAAAAAAACCCTAACACTAAGCCCCAAATAGGTACTCATGGTTCCTGAAGTCCGGTGGAGAAGGCCTTCTTCCAGACTGATCCATCATCTTCTATCTTCATCCGGAGTGAAGGTGGTGTGGAGTGGAGGTGCAGAGCTGTTTTCCTGATGCCTGGATCCTCAGCGGTGTTCCTCAACGGCTGTGGTCCTCGGCGGAAGTCATCAGTGGAGGCATTCCACTTCATCCAATGTCCGTCGTAGACTGAAGATTGAATGCAAGGTACCGCAATCAATTTGGGGTACCTTGCATTCCTATTGGCTGAAATTTTGAAATCAGCTAATAGGATTAGAGCTACTGAAATCCTATTGGCTGTTAAAATAATTTAAATATTAGCCAATAGGAATGCAAGATACCCTAATACCTTGCATTCAATCTTTAGTGTGCGGCGGACGATCGTATGAAGAGGAGCCTCCACGCCGCCGAGGAGCACCGCCGAGGAACGCCGCCGAAGACCGCCACCGAGAATCGCCACATCTGGGAACACTGCTCCACACCTCCGCTCCACGCCACCTTTGCTGTGGATGAAGATAGAAGATGATGGACCCGCCTGGAAGAAGACCTTCTCCACCAGACTTTAGGAACCGTGGGGGGCTTAGTGTTAGGGTTTTTTTTTGGGGGGGGGGGTTATTTTAAAGATTAGGGATTTGGGCAATTAAAAACAGCTGAATGCCCTTTTAAGGGCAGTTAAAGAGCTGAATGCCCCTTTAGGGGCAATGGGTAGTTAAGGTTTTTTTAGTGATAGTTTTTTTATTTTGGGGGGTTTGGTGGGTGGGGGGTTTTACTGCTAGGGGGGACTTGATTTATTTTTAATGTAAAAGAGCTGATTTCTTTAGGGCAATGCCCTACAAAAAGCCCTTTAATGGCTATTGGTAGTTTATTCTTAGATTAGGGGGTGTTTTTATTTTCATAGGGATTAGGTTTAATTTTTTTATTTTGGATAATGTGGTTTATTATTTTGTGGAATGTTAGACTTTTTTATTTTCTGTAATTTATATTAGTTTAAACTTAGATTTCTTTATTTTTAAAGTAATGTTAGTTTTTTTTTATTTTAATTGTAATTTAGGATTATTTTAATCTATGTAATGGGGTTAATTTAGGGAGTGTTGGGTTAGGGGGCTTAGTGATTAGTTATTTGCTCTAAAAATATGGAATAAAAAGCGCAGAGTAAAGCACCAAACTCCTGATATACCTAAAAAGTCCCTAATATAGGCATGTAAAAAACAGATAAAATTATATTTAAACAGGAGCGCTGTAGCTAAAGGTGGATGTGAAAAAAATTAGAGCAAGTGATAAAATTACAAAAAATACGTGTTAAAACATCAATGTTGATAAAAATATTGGGATAGTGACAAATGCTTAGTGATAAGGTTATTCGTGCATATTGTGAATAATCAAAAAAAAAGGGCTTTATGAAGCAAAATAAACTGAAATACACAGTGACAAGTAAAGTGTGATTTAGCAAGGCTCTGCCTAAAAGTATTTAATGCAACATATGCAAATACAGAATAAAAACACAATATACTAAAAACGGACGTCTCCGTATAAAACAAAATATGCCAATACACCGACAATGTCAAAATGTATCTCCTTATGGCCAGAGACGGGATAAAACAGTCCAGGTAGAAGTTAATATGTGGATAGATGATGCAGGCTTACCCCCAAACAATTGCGGCTCTCGATGAAAGAAAAGAGGAAATTACCGCCGTAGCGGAAGTGACGTCACTTATAGGGGCGCTGGCCTGACTGAGCACTCCGATTGGTTCCTGTTACGATCGCTCTCAGGTTTCAGCTTCTTAGCTCACAGTGGCAAGGTATCCGCTCTTTATGTGCTCAGATGCACGCAGGATACTGATAACGGCTGTTTTGTACTGAATGCAACTGTTTAGAGTAGATGCAAAAGTTCCATTTATAACCTTCAATAAGGCTTATAGTATCGGTACATAAACAGGTACCAGGAGGATGCAAATTTTAAAGTTCCACAGATGACAAGCAGCATCAATCTGTAATAGCAACTGGTAGCTGTGACATACTTCTTAAAATTAGAAGTTGGCAACAAACATCAACGCGTTTCTCCCTCTGCAGGGCTTTCTCAAGATGAGGTGTTGCAGCAGGTGTACCTTTTTTAAAGGTGTATCTCAGTCTCTTATTGGTTACATTTTATTAGTCATAGAGGAAGGGGTGTATCATTAATTAAAGGTGGTATTGGCAAATCTACATTTGTTCAGAACACTAATATATCAGCTTCATTACTAGAGTTCAAACAGATACAGAGTCTAAACTCCATATAATCATCTAAAGTGGTCAATTATAAAGTGCATAGTGATAGTGGTGTTATAATTTAGTGTACAAAAATAAATAAATAGAAGTTTTAAACAACCTTCATGATAAAGTGAAAATATAAATAGGACCCTAGGGACTATGTGATAACATAATGTAAAAAACTTTATTATGGATAAGGTTATACCTATACCCTTATTCTAAAAAACTTTAAAAGTGAATTGTCTGCGCTGTTCAGAATAAAAATAATAAAATACATTTATATTAAAAATATATATCTATATTAAAGGGGACACAGGTATACGTCAGGAGATACAACTTAAAATTGATCTATAAAATTAATTCATTTAATAGAAATTAATCCAATAATCTGAGTTCAGACCGGCGGGAAATAGGGTATCATATTTATATATGAGTTCAGCCTCTTTGAGTTTTAAGATTTTTTCTATATTCCCACCCCTCCAATTTTGTTTAAAATGTGCTATTCCCCAATACTTTAGATCAGAGGTTCTTCCATTATGCACTAATTTAAAATGTTTGTACAGATTAGTGTCTTCCATTCCCTTTTCAATACAAAGGAGATGTTCCCTTATCCTATCTTTTATCATTCTTTTTGTTTCTCCAAAATATATCAAATCACAAGTGCATTTTAAAATATAGATGACCCCTTTAGTGGTACATCTAATACACTCTTTAATACTAAATTCTTCCCCAGATTTCTGAACTTTTACTGTGCTTCTTTTGTCACTGTATTTACAAGCCTTACATGAGTAGCAAGGAAAGAAACCTACTATTTTCCCTCCTTGTAAATTTTTCTGTATGGGTGCCATTGTTTTAGTGTGATATGCACTCGGTGCCAGGATAGATTTGAAGTTTTTAGATTTTCTAAAGATCATTTTTGGTTTCGGTGGTAAAGAGTCTCCTATAATAGGGTCTGCTTTAAGTATGCCCCAGTTTTTATTTAAGATCTTTCTCATAAGACCATGATCTGCACTATACTCTGTGATGAATGGGACATTGATTACCTCTGTATTTTCTATATTCGTCTTTTGTTTGTATGAAAGTAGGGTTTTTCTATCGGTCTCCCTAGCCCGTGATACAGCCTTATTTACAGTTTCTTTATTGTATCCTCTATCTAGGAATTTTTCCATTAAAATCCCAATCTGATTTTCAAAGTCTTGGGGTCTAGAACAATTTTTCTTAATCCTCAGACTTTGGCCGAACGGGATGTTGTCTTTCCATTGCTGGAGATGACAACTATTGGCATGTATGAAACTGTTAGAGTCAACTTCTTTAAAGTGGGTTTTTGTTTCCACTACATTATTTACCACCATAATTTCCAAATCTAAGAAGATGACAGTTTCCCTACTATAATTAAAGGTGAATTTTAAGCCCCTATCATTAGCATTCATATTATCAAACATCCTTAATAGCTCTACTTCAGACCCCCTCCATATTAACAGGACATCATCGATGTAACGTCTATAGAGCACGAGGTTTGCACCATAGCTACCCTCCTGGAAGAAAGATTCTTCCCAATTGCCAACAAACAGGTTGGCGTAGCTAGGTGTAAACCTCGTGCCCATAGCCGTACCCTCTATCTGTAAGAAGAATTTGTTATCATGCATAAAATAGTTATTTTTTAATATAAAAGCTATACTTTTTAATAAAAATTGCTTTTGTTCGATCTTCATATCTGGATCAGTACTTAAATATTGATCAATAGCTGCGACCCCTTTCTCATGGTCTATTACTGTATATAACGATGTTATGTCTCCGGTGACTATAATATAATTATCCTCCCAAACTAAATTTTCCAAAATGTTTAGGACCGCAGTTGAGTCCTTAAGGTATGAGTTCAAATTTTTTACAAATTTCTGTAGAAAGATGTCCACATATTGTGATAAGTTTGAGGATAATGCCCCTATTCCTGAGATAATTGGTCTACCCGGTGGTTGTTCTACATTCTTATGGATTTTTGGGAGGAAGTAGAACACCGGGACCCTCGGATGTTTCGGGTCCAGGTATTCCACCTCCTTTTCATTTAGTATTCCCAGGTCCCTTCCTTCTTTTAGAAGCTTTTTAAGTAATGCTGCAAATTTATTTGTAGGGTTTAAATCTAATTTTCTGTAGGTTTTGGTATCACTTAACAGTCTATTGGCTTCAGATTCGTAATAGCTAGTGTCCATTACTACAATCCCGCCGCCCTTGTCGGCGGGCTTGATGGTCACTTTGTTGTTCTTTTTTAGGTTTCTCCAACATAGGTGTGTCCGGTCCACGGCGTCATCCTTACTTGTGGGATATTCTCTTCCCCAACAGGAAATGGCAAAGAGCCCAGCAAAGCTGGTCACATGATCCCTCCTAGGCTCCGCCTTCCCCAGTCATTCTCTTTGCCGTTGTACAGGCAACATCTCCACGGAGATGGCTTAGAGTTTTTTAGTTTTTAACTGTAGTTTTTATTATTCAATCAAGAGTTTGTTATTTTAAAATAGTGCTGGTATGTACTATTTACTCTGAAACAGAAAAGAGATGAAGATTTCTGTTTGTAAGAGGAAAATGATTTTAGCAACCGTTACTAAAATCGATGGCTGTTCCACACAGGACTGTTGAGAGGAATTAACTTCAGTTGGGGGAACAGTGAGCAGACTTTTGCTGCTTGAGGTATGACACATTCTAACAAGACGATGTAATGCTGGAAGCTGTCATTTTCCCTATGGGATCCGGTAAGCCATTTTTTATTACAGAAAGAAAAAAAAAAAAAAAAAAAAGGGCTTCACAAGGGCTTTATAAGACTGTAGACATTTTCTGGGCTAAATCGATTTATATTTTATAATCCATAGCCTTGAGGAATTATTTTAATCTTGGGAATTATGTAAAATAACCGGCAGGCACTGTATTGGACACCTTATTCTCTAGGGGCTTTCCCTAATCATAGGCAGAGTCTCATTTTCGCGCCTGTATTGCGCACTTGTTTTTGAGAAGCATGACATGCAGATGCATGTGTGAGGAGCTCTGATACATAGAAAAGACTTTCTGAAGGCGTCATTTGGTATCGTATTCCCCTTTGGGCTTGGTTGGGTCTCAGCAAAGCAGATACCAGGGACTGTAAAGGGGTTAAATATAAAAACGGCTCCGGTTCCGTTATTTTAAGGGTTAAAGCTTCCAAATTTGGTGTGCAATACTTTTAAGGCTTTAAGACACTGTGGTGAAATTTTGGTGAATTTTGAACAATTCCTTCATACTTTTTCGCAATTGCAGTAATAAAGTGTGTTCAGTTTAAAATTTAAAGTGACAGTAACGGTTTATTTTAAAACGTTTTTTGTACTTTGTTATCAAGTTTTTGCCTGTTTAACATGTCTGAACTACCAGATAGACTGTGTTCTGAATGTGGGGAAGCCAAGGTTCCTTCTCATTTAAATAGATGTGATTTATGTGACACAAAATTTAGAGAAAATGATGCCCAAGATGATTCCTCAAGTGAGGGGAGTAAGCATGGTACTGCATCATCCCCTCCTTCGTCTACACCAGTCTTGCCCACACAGGAGGCCCCTAGTACATCTAGCGCGCCAATACTCCTTACTATGCAACAATTAACGGCTGTAATGGATAATTCTATCAAAAACATTTTAGCCAAAATGCCCACTTATCAGCGAAAGCGCGACTGCTCTGTTTTAGAAAATACTGAAGAACATGAGGACGCTGATGATATTGGTTCTGAAGGGCCCCTACACCAGTCTGAGGGGGCCAGGGAGGTTTTGTCTGAGGGAGAAATTTCAGATTCAGGGAAAATTTCTCAACAAGCTGAACCTGATGTGATTACATTTAAATTTAAATTGGAACATCTCCGCGCTCTGCTTAAGGAGGTGTTATCCACTCTGGATGATTGTGAAAATTTGGTCATTCCAGAGAAACTATGTAAAATGGACAAGTTCCTAGAGGTTCCGGGGCCCCCCGAAGCTTTTCCTATACCCAAGCGGGTGGCGGACATTGTAAATAAAGAATGGGAAAGGCCCGGTATACCTTTCGTCCCTCCACCCATATTTAAAAAATTGTTTCCTATGGTCGACCCCAGAAAGGACTTATGGCAGACAGTCCCCAAGGTCGAGGGGGCGGTTTCTACTCTAAACAAACGCACCACTATACCCATAGAAGATAGTTGTGCTTTCAAAGATCCTATGGATAAAAAATTAGAAGGTTTGCTTAAAAAGATGTTTGTTCAGCAAGGTTACCTTCTACAACCAATTTCATGCATTGTTCCTGTCACTACAGCCGCGTGTTTCTGGTTCGATGAACTAGAAAAGGCGATCAATAATAATTCTTCTTCTTATGAGGAGATTATGGACAGAATTCGTGCTCTCAAATTGGCTAATTCTTTCACCCTAGACGCCACTTTGCAATTGGCTAGGTTAGCGGCGAAAAATTCTGGTTTTGCTATTGTGGCGCGCAGAGCGCTTTGGTTAAAATCTTGGTCAGCGGATGCGTCTTCCAAGAACAAATTGCTTAACATTCCTTTCAAGGGGAAAACGCTGTTTGGCCCTGACTTGAAAGAGATTATCTCTGATATCACTGGGGGCAAGGGCCACGCCCTTCCTCAGGATAGGTCTTTCAAGGCCAAAAATAAACCTAATTTTCGTCCCTTTCGCAGAAACGGACCAGCCCCAAGTGCTACGTCCTCTAAGCAAGAGGGTAATACTTCTCAAGCCAAGCCAGCCTGGAGACCAATGCAAGGCTGGAACAAAGGAAAGCAGGCCAAGAAACCTGCCACTGCTACCAAGACAGCATGAGATGTTGGCCCCCGATCCGGGACCGGATCTGGTGGGGGGCAGACTCTCTCTCTTCGCTCAGGCTTGGGCAAGAGATGTTCTGGATCCTTGGGCGCTAGAAATAGTCTCCCAAGGTTATCTTCTGGAATTCAAGGGGCTTCCCCCAAGGGGGAGGTTCCACAGGTCTCAATTGTCTTCAGACCACATAAAAAAAACAGGCATTCTTACATTGTGTAGAAGACCTGTTAAAAATGGGAGTGATTCATCCTGTTCCATTAGGAGAACAAGGGATGGGGTTCTACTCCAATCTGTTCGTAGTTCCCAAAAAAGAGGGAACATTCAGACCAATCTTAGATCTCAAGATCCTAAACAAGTTTCTCAAGGTTCCATCGTTCAAAATGGAAACCATTCGAACTATTCTTCCTTCCATCCAGGAAGGTCAATTCATGACCACGGTGGATTTAAAGGATGCGTATCTACATATTCCTATCCACAAGGAACATCATCGGTTCCTAAGGTTCGCATTCCTGGACAAGCATTACCAGTTTGTGGCACTTCCGTTCGGATTAGCCACTGCTCCAAGGATTTTCACAAAGGTACTAGGGTCCCTTCTAGCGGTGCTAAGACCAAGGGGCATTGCAGTAGTACCTTACTTGGACAACATTCTGATTCAAGCGTCGTCCCTTCCTCAAGCAAAGGCTCACACGGACATTGTCCTGGCCTTTCTCAGATCTCACGGGTGGAAAGTGAACGCAGAAAAAAGTTCTCTGTCTCCGTCAACAAGGGTTCCCTTCTTGGGAACAATAATAGACTCCTTAGAAATGAGGATTTTTCTGACAGAGGCCAGAAAATCAAAACTTCTGAACTCTTGTCAAATACTTCATTCTGTTCCTCTTCCTTCCATAGCGCAGTGCATGGAAGTAATAGGTTTGATGGTAGCGGCAATGGACATAGTTCCTTTTGCACGCATTCATCTAAGACCATTACAACTGTGCATGCTCAGTCAGTGGAATGGGGACTATACAGACTTGTCTCCGACGATACAAGTAAATCAGAGGACCAGAGATTCACTCCGTTGGTGGCTGTCCCTGGACAACCTGTCACAGGGGATGAGCTTCCGCAGACCAGAGTGGGTCATTGTCACGACCGACGCCAGTCTGGTGGGCTGGGGCGCGGTCTGGGGACCCCTGAAAGCTCAGGGTCTTTGGTCTCGGGAAGAATCTCTTCTACCGATAAATATTCTGGAACTGAGAGCGATACTCAATGCTCTCAAGGCTTGGCCTCAGCTAGCAAAGGCCAAGTTCATACGGTTTCAATCAGACAACATGACGACTGTTGCGTACATCAACCATCAGGGGGGAACAAGGAGTTCCCTGGCGATGGAAGAAGTGACCAAAATCATTCAATGGGCTGAGAGTCACTCCTGCCACTTGTCTGCAATCCACATCCCAGGAGTGGAAAATTGGGAAGCGGATTTTCTGAGTCGTCAGACATTTCATCCGGGGGAGTGGGAACTCCATCCGGAAATCTTTGCCCAAATCACTCAATTGTGGGGCATTCCAGATATGGATCTGATGGCCTCTCGTCAGAACTTCAAGGTTTCTTGCTACGGGTCCAGATCCAGGGATCCCAAGGCGACTCTAGTAGATGCACTAGTAGCACCTTGGACCTTCAAACTAGCTTATGTATTCCCGCCGTTTCCTCTCATCCCCAGGCTGGTAGCCAGGATCAATCAGGAGAGAGCATCGGTGATCTTGATAGCTCCTGCGTGGCCACGCAGGACTTGGTATGCAGACCTGGTGAATATGTCATCGGCTCCACCATGGAAGCTACCTTTGAGACGAGACCTTCTTGTTCAAGGTCCGTTCGAACATCCGAATCTGGTCTCACTCCAACTGACTGCTTGGAGATTGAACGCTTGATCTTATCAAAGCGAGGGTTCTCAGATTCTGTCATTGATACTCTTGTTCAGGCCAGAAAGCCTGTAACTAGAAAAATTTACCACAAAATATGGAAAAAATATATCTGTTGGTGTGAATCTAAAGGATTCCCTTGGGACAAGGTAAAAATTCCTAAGATTCTATCCTTCCTTCAAGAAGGTTTGGAGAAAGGATTATCTGCTAGTTCCTTGAAGGGACAGATTTCTGCCTTGTCTGTGTTACTTCACAAAAAACTGGCAGCTGTGCCAGATGTTCAAGCCTTTGTTCAGGCTCTGGTTAGAATCAAGCCTGTTTACAAACCTTTGACTCCTCCTTGGAGTCTCAATTTAGTTCTTTCAGTTCTTCAGGGGGTTCCGTTTGAACCCTTACATTCCGTTGATATTAAGTTATTATCTTGGAAAGTTTTGTTTTTGGTTGCAATTTCTTCTGCTAGAAGAGTTTCAGAATTATCTGCTCTGCAGTGTTCTCCTCCTTATCTGGTGTTCCATGCAGATAAGGTGGTTTTACGTACTAAACCTGGTTTTCTTCCGAAAGTTGTTTCTAACAAAAACATTAACCAGGAGATAGTCGTGCCTTCTTTGTGTCCGAATCCAGTTTCAAAGAAGGAACGTTTGTTGCACAATTTGGATGTTGTTCGTGCTCTAAAATTCTATTTAGATGCTACAAAGGATTTTAGACAAACATCTTCCTTGTTTGTTGTTTATTCTGGTAAAAGGAGAGGTCAAAAAGCAACTTCTACCTCTCTCTCTTTTTGGATTAAAAGCATCATCAGATTGGCTTACGAGACTGCCGGACGGCAGCCTCCTGAAAGAATCACAGCTCATTCCACTAGGGCTGTGGCTTCCACATGGGCCTTCAAGAACGAGGCTTCTGTTGATCAGATATGTAGGGCAGCGACTTGGTCTTCACTGCACACTTTTACTAAATTTTACAAGTTTGATACTTTTGCTTCTTCTGAGGCTATTTTTGGGAGAAAGGTTTTGCAAGCCGTGGTGCCTTCCATCTAGGTGACCTGATTTGCTCCCTCCCTTCATCCGTGTCCTAAAGCTTTGGTATTGGTTCCCACAAGTAAGGATGACGCCGTGGACCGGACACACCTATGTTGGAGAAAACAGAATTTATGTTTACCTGATAAATTACTTTCTCCAACGGTGTGTCCGGTCCACGGCCCGCCCTGGTTTTTTAATCAGGTCTGATAATTTATTTTCTTTAACTACAGTCACCACGGTATCATATGGTTTCTCCTATGCAAATATTCCTCCTTTACGTCGGTCGAATGACTGGGGAAGGCGGAGCCTAGGAGGGATCATGTGACCAGCTTTGCTGGGCTCTTTGCCATTTCCTGTTGGGGAAGAGAATATCCCACAAGTAAGGATGACGCCGTGGACCGGACACACCGTTGGAGAAAGTAATTTATCAGGTAAACATAAATTCTGTTTTTCTAAAACCAAACTGTCCTTTTTTGTCATATTGGTTTTTGTAAATCTAGATGGCTGACTATTTTTTAGATCTCTTAGGGCCATTTTTTCGAAAGTCTCTAGATGACTTCCTTTTGCAGAAATAGGATTAAATTTGGATTTCGATTTTAAATTGGTATGGATAAAGTTATCTTGTTTAATTATAGCTCTTTTGGTGGACGCTATTTCTAATGGGCTTCTCATATAGAACCTTTTTAAAGTGAGATTTCTTACAAACTTTTTAATGTGTATGTGCGTGTTGAATTTATTTAATCTGGTACTAGGGGCAAAGGAGAGTCCGTAGCTCAATATTTTAGTTTCTTCCTCTTTTAGAATAGTACTACTAATATTGAATACTCCATTTGTGTTTATCTCCCTCTTTTGGCTTCGTTTGCTGGAGCCACTCCCTCTTGTTCCTCTAGAGGTCTTTTTTTGTTGTTTCTTTGTCCCCATGTGTTTTTGTTCTGTTCTAAAAGATCTTTTGATGTGCCCTCCCTCAGAGGGCTGTTCAATAAAAAAGGAGTCTCATTGCCTTTATGAGTGGGTCTCTCTTCTTCATAATTTAGGGGGGTGTATCTATTCCTAACTGGTGTTTCCCAATTATCTCTATTTTCCCAGATAGGTCTATTTGGTCTATTTGGTCTAAACGGTACATATCTGTTCCTATGGTAATCATTATTGTTGTATCCCCTATTTGCCTCTGAATGATAGTCATTCTGTCTGTTATATGTGTTGGAGTTTCTATAATATTGATAGCCATTATTCTGTGTTCTATCATTGTTGGAGTAGTCTGATCTCCATGGTCTATCATAGTCTCTGTTTTCTCTAGTTCTATTTCTATAGTTATATTGTCTAGGATATGTCGGTTTATTATTATCCTTCTTTTTGTTATAATTCACTACTGTCCACTCATCTTTAGGAGCATTACTTTCCACATTTGTGGTTTCATTATTAGTATCTATTTTTGGTTTCTTTGTATCTCTATCCAATTTTTTCCATTTAGTTTTTAAAATGTCTTTGTTTAGAGTGTCAATTCTTTCAATCATAGCTTTTTGTTTCTGTTTAAACTCCAAAGTCTTCCTATCTTTTAGTTTCTCTTTGATTTCTATTATTTCTTTCTCTAAATCTATCAGAGTGTCTTTTCTAGATTTCTTTAGAATCTCTATTAGGTCTAATGAAGCTTTAGATAATACTTCTTCCCATTCTAATTGATAAATCTCTTTGAGGGGAAAGGCACATGATTTATTTAAAATTAAACCTTTAGGGATAATTCCTTTTCCAGTGTATTTATTTAAAAAAACTATTTCAGTTTTTTGCTTTAGTTCTTTAATTAGGAGTTTTTCTAACTTAATCATAGTCTCTTCCAGACTCTCATATTCAGGGCAATTATTGCTCTCTTCCTCTTTATAGTCAGATAATTCTTTATATAACTGATCCCTAAATTCAAAAATATCCTCCATTCTAGGGGTAGATGACATAGGTGATAGAAAATGGAGGCAGGGGAGATTAATTATATACACTTGGGGAAAATAGGTATATTATACCTCTATTCTAATAGATAATGTGTGTAAAGGATATATACCCGCTGCTAATTAAAAGGGACTTAATGTAAAAATTCTAAAAATATGGAATAAAAAGCGCAGAGTAAAGCACCAAACTCCTGATATACCTAAAAAGTCCCTAATATAGGCATGTAAAAAACAGATAAAATTATATTTAAACAGGAGCGCTGTAGCTAAAGGTGGATGTGAAAAAAATTAGAGCAAGTGATAAAATTACAAAAAATACGTGTTAAAACATCAATGTTGATAAAAATATTGGGATAGTGACAAATGCTTAGTGATAAGGTTATTCGTGCATATTGTGAATAATCAAAAAAAAGGGCTTTATGAAGCAAAATAAACTGAAATACACAGTGACAAGTAAAGTGTGATTTAGCAAGGCTCTGCCTAAAAGTATTTAATGCAACATATGCAAATACAGAATAAAAACACAATATACTATAAACGGACGTCTCCGTATAAAACAAAATATGCCAATACACCGACAATGTCAAAATGTATCTCCTTATGGCCAGAGACGGGATAAAACAGTCCAGGTAGAAGTTAATATGTGGATAGATGATGCAGGCTTACCCCCAAACAATTGCGGCTCTCGATGAAAGAAAAGAGGAAATTACCGCAGTAGCGGAAGTGACGTCACTTATAGGGGCGCTGGCCTGACTGAGCACTCCGATTGGTTCCTGTTACGATCGCTCTCAGGTTTCAGCTTCTTAGCTCACAGTGGCAAGGTATCCGCTCTTTATGTGCTCAGATGCACGCAGGATACTGATAACGGCTGTTTTGTACTGAATGCAACTGTTTAGAGTAGATGCAAAAGTTCCATTTATAACCTTCAATAAGGCTTATAGTATCGGTACATAAACAGGTACCAGGAGGATGCAAATTTTAAAGTTCCACAGATGACAAGCAGCATCAATCTGTAACAGCAACTGGTAGCCATCAAGATTTACAAAAACCAATATGACAAAAAAGGACAGTTTGGTTTTAGAGAACCTAAAAAAGAACAACAAAGTGACCATCAAGCCCGCCGACAAGGGCGGCGGGATTGTAGTAATGGACACTAGCTATTACGAATCTGAAGCCAATAGACTGTTAAGTGATACCAAAACCTACAGAAAATTAGATTTAAACCCTACAAATAAATTTGCAGCATTACTTAAAAAGCTTCTAAAAGAAGGAAGGGACCTGGGAATACTAAATAAAAAGGAGGTGTAATACCTGGACCCGAAACATCCGAGGGTCCCGGTGTTCTACTTCCTCCCAAAAATCCATAAGAATGTAGAACAACCACTGGGTAGACCAATTATCTCAGGAATAGGGGCATTATCCTCAAACTTATCACAATATGTGGACATCTTTCTACAGAAATTTGTAAAAAATTTGAACTCATACCTTAAGGACTCAACTGCGGTCCTAAACATTTTGGAAAATTTAGTTTGGGAGGATAATTATATTATAGTCACCGGAGACATAACATTGTTATATACAGTAATAGACCATGAGAAAGGGGTCGCAGCTATTGATCAATATTTAAGTACTGATCCAGATATGAAGATCGAACAAAAGCAATTTTTATTAAAAAGTATAGCTTTTATATTAAAAAATAACTATTTTATGCATGATAACAAATTCTTCTTACAGATAGAGGGTACGGCTATGGGCACGAGGTTTGTACCTAGGTACGCCAACCTGTGTTGTTGGCAATTGGGAAGAATCTTTCTTCCAGGAGGGTAGCTATGGTGCAAACCTCGTGCTCTTTAGACGTTACATCGATGATGTCCTGTTAATATGGAGGGGGTCTGAAGTAGAGCTATTAAGGATGTTTGATAATATGAATGCTAATGATAGGGGCTTAAAATTCACCTTTAATTATAGTAGGGAAACTGTCATCTTCTTAGATTTGGAAATTATGGTGGTAAATAATGTAGTGGAAACAAAAACCCACTTTAAAGAAGTTGACTCTAACAGTTTCATACATGCCAATAGTTGTCATCTCCAGCAATGGAAAGACAACATCCCGTTCGGCCAAAGTCTGAGGATTAAGAAAAATTGTTCTAGACCCCAAGACTTTGAAAATCAGATTGGGATTTTAATGGAAAAATTCCTAGATAGAGGATACAATAAAGAAACTGTAAATAAGGCTGTATCACGGGCTAGGGAGACCGATAGAAAAACCCTACTTTCATACAAACAAAAGACGAATATAGAAAATACAGAGGTAATCAATGTCCCATTCATCACAGAGTATAGTGCAGATCATGGTCTTATGAGAAAGATCTTAAATAAAAACTGGGGCATACTTAAAGCAGACCCTATTATAGGAGACTCTTTACCACCGAAACCAAAAATGATCTTTAGAAAATCTAAAAACTTCAAATCTATCCTGGCACCGAGTGCATATCACACTAAAACAATGGCACCCATACAGAAAAATTTACAAGGAGGGAAAATAGTAGGTTTCTTTCCTTGCTACTCATGTAAGGCTTGTAAATACAGTGACAAAAGAAGCACAGTAAAAGTTCAGAAATCTGGGGAAGAATTTAGTATTAAAGAGTGTATTAGATGTACCACTAAAGGGGTCATCTATATTTTAAAATGCACTTGTGATTTGATATATTTTGGAGAAACAAAAAGAATGATAAAAGATAGGATAAGGGAACATCTCCTTTGTATTGAAAAGGGAATGGAAGACACTAATCTGTACAAACATTTTAAATTAGTGCATAATGGAAGAACCTCTGATCTAAAGTATTGGGGAATAGCACATTTTAAACAAAATTGGAGGGGTGGGAATATAGAAAAAATCTTAAAACTCAAAGAGGCTGAACTCATATATAAATATGATACCCTATTTCCCGCTGGTCTGAACTCAGAGTTAGATATCTCCCCATTTTTATTAGATTAATTTCTATTAAATGAATTAATTTTATAGATCAATTTTAAGTTGTATCTCCTGACGTATACCTGTGTCCCCTTTAATATAGATATATATTTTTAATATAAATGTATTTTATTATTTTTATTCTGAACAGCGCAGACAATTCACTTTTAAAGTTTTTTAGAATAAGGGTATAGGTATAACCTTATCCATAATAAAGTTTTTTACATTATGTTATCACATAGTCCCTAGGGTCCTATTTATATTTTCACTTTATCATGAAGGTTGTTTAAAACTTCTATTTATTTATTTTTGTACACTAAATTATAACACCACTATCACTATGCACTTTATAATTGACCACTTTAGATGATTATATGGAGTTTAGACTCTGTATCTGTTTGAACTCTAGTAATGAAGCTGATATATTAGTGTTCTGAACAAATGTAGATTTGCCAATACCACCTTTAATTAATGATACACCCCTTCCTCTATGACTAATAAAATGTAACCAATAAGAGACTGAGATACACCTTTAAAAAAGGTACACCTGCTGCAACACCTCATCTTGAGAAAGCCCTGCAGAGGGAGAAACGCGTTGATGTTTGTTGCCAACTTCTAATTTTAAGAAGTATTTCACAGCTACCAGTTGCTGTTACAGATTGATGCTGCTTGTCATCTGTGGAACTTTAAAATTTGCATCCTCCTGGTACCTGTTTATGTACCGATACTATAAGCCTTATTGAAGGTTATAAATGGAACTTTTGCATCTACTCTAAACAGTTGCATTCAGTACAAAACAGCCGTTATCAGTATCCTGCGTGCATCTGAGCACATAAAGAGCGGATACCTTGCCACTGTGAGCTAAGAAGCTGAAACCTGAGAGCGATCGTAACAGGAACCAATCGGAGTGCTCAGTCAGGCCAGCGCCCCTATAAGTGACGTCACTTCCGCTACGGCGGTAATTTCCTCTTTTCTTTCATCGAGAGCCGCAATTGTTTGGGGGTAAGCCTGCATCATCTATCCACATATTAACTTCTACCTGGACTGTTTTATCCCGTCTCTGGCCATAAGGAGATACATTTTGACATTGTCGGTGTATTGGCATATTTTGTTTTATACGGAGACGTCCGTTTATAGTATATTGTGTTTTTATTCTGTATTTGCATATGTTGCATTAAATACTTTTAGGCAGAGCCTTGCTAAATCACACTTTACTTGTCACTGTGTATTTCAGTTTATTTTGCTTCATAAAGCCCTTTTTTTTTGATTATTCACAATATGCACGAATAACCTTATCACTAAGCATTTGTCACTATCCCAATATTTTTATCAACATTGATGTTTTAACACGTATTTTTTGTAATTTTATCACTTGCTCTAATTTTTTTCACATCCACCTTTAGCTACAGCGCTCCTGTTTAATTATCATTTTATCTATTAGTTATTTGCGTTGTGGGCTTTGGCGGTTTAGGAGTTAATAGATTTATTATGTTAATTGTGATGTGGATTAATGGTGGTTTAGGGGTTAATAGATTTATTACGTTAATTTACAATTTAAGTTAATGGTGGTTTAGGGGTTAATAGATGTATTAGGTAGTTTGCGATGGGGTTGGCAGATTAAGGGGTTAATAATTTGATTAGGTAGTTGGTTAGTTTTTTTTCTTAATGCTTATTGCGGGCAGTTAGTTTTTTTTCTTAATACTTATTGCGGGCGGTTAGTTTTTTTTTTTTAATACTTATTGGGGGCGGTTTGCTGCATCCAGGTGAATTCTTTTGGCTGCCCGTGCAGCCAACATTCTTTTGGTTGCCTCGCGCTGCCAACATTCCATCGGGAATGCGTGCGCAACTGGTGACGGCAACGGACGCGTTAAAAACGCAATTATAGTATAGATGTTAATATAACTATGTTGGTTATGCAAAACTGGGGAATGGGTAGTAAAGGCATTATCTATCTTTTTAAACAATAACAATTTTTGTGTTGACTGTCCGCTAGCGGAGGCATTGCACAAGCAGTTTACAAGAATGCTGTCGGCAGTTATCGATGTGCGGCGGACATGAAACGCTACATCGTATCATGTCTGCTCGCACATTAATAAATTGGCCCCATAAAGTCGTATAAACAGTACACTGCAGAATTTTAAGTTACATTATGACAATGCAAAAGCACTTAGTTTGAATTTGACATGAGTAGCAGTTTGTTTTTTTTTCGACAAATTTCAAAGTTAGTTTTTTTTTCCCTTTCCACTGTATCATGTGACAACTGTCAGCCAATCACAAAATGCATATACGTATGTTCTGTGAATCTTCCACATGCTTAGTAGGAACTGGTGCCTCAGAAAGTGTGCATATAAAAAGATGTGCATATAAAAAAATGTGCATATTAAGATAATGGATGTAAACTGGAAAGTTGTTTAAAATTGTTTGTTCTTTCTAAGTCATGAATTTTGACTTTAGTGGTCCTTTAAATTACGCAGAAAAAATATAATTCAATGTAGACTGAAAAACTTGTATTTAAAGGGACACAAACCCCACTTTTTTCAGGCTTCAGACATATCATTTAAAAAAAGTTTCAAATTTACTTCTATTATCAAATTTGCTTAGTTCATTTTAATCTTTGTTGAAAAGGTACCTAGATAGGTAGCGTGCACATGTCTGAAGCACTACATGGCAGAAAAAAGTGCTGCTATCTAGTGCTCCTGCTAATGTATAACATTCTTGCAAAACTGCTACCATATAGTACTGTAGACACGTGCACACTCCTGAGCTTACCTTCCTTTTTTTAACAAAGGATAACAAGAAAACAAATATAATTTGATTATAGAAATAAATTGAAGAATTGTTTAAAATTGTATGCTCTTAATCATAAAAGAAAATCTTTTGGTTTTACGTCCTTTTAGGGTACACAGAAATTTATGAAAACAAAATTGAAATTTGAAAAATAAAGTGTCAAAATTTGAAGGAGTCCTTAATTGAATTTTCTTTAGAAATAATACCTTGTGCGTTACTATTCTAAGCCAGCCTTAAAGGGACAAGAAGCCCCAAATTTTTCTTTTTATGATTCATATAGATCCCATACAATTCTTAACAACTTTCTAATTTACTTATATTATCAATTTTGCTTCATTCTCTTGGTATCCTTCATTGAAGGAGCATCAATGCACTACTTGGAGCTAGTTAAACACATTGGTAAGCCAATGATAAGTGGTATATATGTGAAGTCACCAATCAGCAGCTATCACCGGAGTCTAACTAGGTATGCTTTTCAACAAAGGACAAAGCATATGAGATAATAGAAGCAAATTGGAAAGTTTTTTTAAAACTGTATGATCTATCTGAATCATGAAAGATATTTTTTTGGGTTTCATGTAGGGATGGGCGAATGTGTTTATATTCGAATTCGAAAGTTAGAACGAATGTTATTGTAGAAATTTGATTTACATAATCGAAAGTTGATAAAGAAGAACGAATATTCATAACAATTCTATTATCGAATTTTATTTACAGTTTTCGAATGTGACATTCGAATTCAAATGTGTCATTCGAACATTAAATTTATACAACACGGTATTAGACTAGAAATAATATTTTGAATTTGAATGTTGCATTTATGCAACACAGTTGTAGACTAGCAATACTATTTTGAATTTGAATGTGACATTTGAATTCGAATGTGACATTCAAATTCGAATACTACATTTATAAAACACAGTATTAGAGTAGAAATACTATTTCAAATTCGAATGTGACATTTGAATTCAAATGTAGCATTCGAATTTGAATATTACATTTATAAAACACAGTTGTAGACTAGAAATACTATTCAAATTCGAATGTGATATAAAATACATAGCTAAACATTCTATTATTTGAACAAATATTTTCGAATGTTATTGAAAAATTTAAAAACGAAAATTTGAAAATAGAATGTTAGAATGTTATATAAACATTTGAAGGCTGCAAGATACATTCTCATTCAAGCGCATATAAAGAACATTAAATTTGTATTTTGTAACGTATACGCGCCAAATAATTTCTCTAGAGAATTTTGGGAGAAAATAAAAATTAAATTATTTCCTTTTATTACTGAACAATTAATATTAGGGGGCTATTTCAATGCAACTTTATGTCCTGCTTTAGACAGACTCTCTAATAAAAATAGATCAGTCTATGAAAAAAATGCAAAATATTTATTACAATTTTGCGCAAGGCTAAAATTAGTAGATGTATGGCGATTAAAAAACCCTGATAAACAGTCATTTTCTTGTGAGTCTAAAGCACATGCTACTTTTTCGACAATAGACCTTCTTTTAATTACAGAGAAACTATCCATTCAGAAACTAGAGACAGGAATCGCAGATATTATCATATCAGATCATGCAATTATCTCCTTGTCATTTCCTACCGGTCTAAAAAATAGGATTCAAACGCCTAGTTTTTATTTTCCTCGATATCTGTATACTAACCCCAAATTTGTTAATTTTTTGAGATCTTTGTGGCAGCGATACTATTCTGATAATTTAAGCTATTTTAATAAACCGGAAATTTTCTGGGAAGCTTTTAAAGCTGTGATGCGGGGAGAAATACAAACATATGTTAGTATAGCTAAGAAAAAGTGTAAAGCATGGGAAATACAAATTACGAATAAAGTTAGGAACTCATATAGAAAATACTGTTTAAGGCGTACTTCGGGAAACTGGAAAAAGTATCAAGATAATAGGAAGGAAAGAGATTTGTTCTTAAAACAAAAACTTTTAGAGGAAGAAGCAAAAATAAATCTCCAATTCAAAGGAGTGCATGGCTCTTCTGCAAAATATTTGGCCAGACTCACTAAAGTTAGAAAAAAGAAAAACTTTATTCCCGCGATTCAAACTGATAAGGGAAGATATACGGAGACTAATGGGATCATGGAGGCTTTTTTTGCTTATTATCAACAACTGTATTCTAGAGTTGAGATAGATAATGATAATCAAGATATCTTTTGGTCTACGATAAACACTCCTCAATTAAGTAGCGAGGATTTAATATTGATTAATGCCCCGATCTCTATGGATGAAATTAGAAAAGCCATAGATCATTTGAAGATGAATAAGGCACCTGGACCAGATGGGTTCCCAGCGGAGCTCTATAAATGTCTTGGTGAGGTCCTACTGCCAACTTTAGAAAAACTTTTTAATTTCTACTATAGTTCAAATAATACTACTATCTCTAGCTACTTCTCAGTGGCCAATATTTCTCTCATCTTAAAGAAAGGTAAAAACCCCGAAGATTCGGCCTCTTACAGGCCGATCTCGGTATTGAATATAGACTACAAGATCTTAATGGCTATTATTGCTTCAAGATTATCTACTTGTTTACACAAAATCATTCACCCAGACCAGATAGGATTCATGGTAGCTAGAAATCCAGTAAAAAATATCCGTAAATTGATTAATTTTCTGGATTATGCCTGGAATGTGGATAAGGCGAGGAAGAAGCCATTATGGCAAGAGGTTGCTATCCTCTCTCTGGACGCTGTCAAAGCTTTTGACTCAATTGTATGGGAATATCTATTCAGGGCGATGGAGAAGTTTGGCTTGAAAGGGGAATTCTTACAATTTATTCTTAGATTATATCATAATCCAATTTCCTTCCTACTTATCAATGGGTCTTTATCTCCTAAAATAACATTACAGAGAGGCACCAGGCAAGGCTGCCCTCTGTCCCCCCTACTCTTTAATATTTCGCTGGAACCTCTCGCGATTCGATTCAGAGATGTCCTGATAGGAGTTCCATTCGGTACACAACGTCTCAAAACGCTGCTTTATGCAGATGATGTGTTGGTCTTCTTAACCAATATCCAGCAGTCTATCCCTATGATTCTACATGTGCTAGAAGCTTTCAGCTCCTTTTCAGGTTACAAGATAAACTTAGAAAAGAGTGAATTAATGTGTATAAATAGTTCCCAGTTAGCAGGCCTTAATATTCCATTCAAACTGGTTGATGTTATTAAATATCTAGGTTTAGTTTTGCATAAAAACCCTAAACTTTGGTATAAAGCCACATCTGCTTCTTTGGGCCGCTTTCCCACTGTCCATCACAGCTAGGGTTAATTTGATAAAATCGATCATTTTTCCACGTCTGTTATACCCTCTTCAGAATCTTCCTTTATTCTTATTGAATAAAAATCTAAAGCTTTTTAATGCTCAAGTTTCTAAATTTATTTGGAATAATAAAAGGCCTCGAATCGCGCTTGCAAGATTAATGCAAAATTGTGGATCGGCGGGACTGGCGCTTCCTAACCTTAAATTGTATAACTTGGCTGCGATGGTTAAAACGGCAATAGATTGGCTTGCTGGCACTAATCTAGTTTCATCAGTAGAGCTAGAAAATTATTTGATTGTCCCATTCGCGTTAAAAGCTATATTACACTCTTCAGTTCAGAAGCTGCCTCAGAATGTTAGCTATCTTATCACTATTAGAAACATAGTTTCAGCCTGGCAAAAGTTTTGTGCAATTTTAGATATAGATTATTCGTTCTCTGAATGGCTTCCTATTGCAAATAATCCAAATTTTTTGCCAGGTCTCTATCAAAAAGTCTTTAAAGTCTGGTCTGATAAAGGACTACACTATGTAAAACAGTTATTTGATGAAAATGATCAATTATTAATGGCGGATACTATTTTTAACAAATATGATTTAGCTAGATCTAATCTATTTGCTTATTTTCAAATTCGCCATTTCGTTTTATCACAAAGCTGGCCCCTTTCTTCTTTCTCTGCTTGGGCGGATATTAAGCTTTTTATACAAAAATTTGTGGCAGGAAACTCCTCGATATCTTTGATGTATGATATTATGTTGACCAAGCAGAGTCTCCTATTTAGGGATAACATTTGTAAGTCCTGGCTGCCTTTAATCCCCACGGTAAACCATGATAAGATTACTCAGAGCTTTGACTCTCTACGTAAGTGTAAAGTTCCGATATCTTGGAACGAATCCCACATGAAATTGATCAATAATTTTTACCTTTCACCGTGGAAAGTCTCTAGATTTTATCCGACTTCGGTTAGTTTATGTCCTCGCTGTTCACATGATAGGGCAGATTTGCTTCATATGGTTTGGACATGCCCTATGGTAAGACAATTGTGGTTAAAGATTATCTTCTGGTTCAATAAACTATAAAAAATAACAATTGGATTATCTGCGGAGGATGTCATCTTTCTATTTCCCCCACAAGAGGCTTTTAATGTTAATACCATAAATAGCTTAAATACTATTATTCTCACTGTTAGATATTGTATACTTAAAAATTGGAAAGCTAGGCGTATTCCGGGATTAGCTATGGTCTTTAGAACCTTACAAGATCAAATTGTCTTTGAATCATTTAATCTTTATGAAGCGTCTGAGAAAAGGATCAAGAAGTTTCTCTGGAAATGGACGCCAGTTATTTTGTCTTATCCATATCCCTTGCAAAAGCAGATTCTTTCTCCTTTCCTTTCGTCAGTGAGTTTTGCGGAACTAACGCTACTTAATGTTTTTCCACATACATGGATTGACTTTACTATGGGGGATTCCTAGTCGGTGGCGTTCTGGGAGGGTGAGGTAGGGGTGGGGTGGTGTGGACCGAGAGAGAAATACTTATGTTTATGCTGGTATTTTCCTTTTCTTTTTTTTTTGTCTGTCTATCTCGTCGTCTACCTTCTGTTTTTCATCAGATCCCTGTTATTTTGTTATGAAGAAGAGAAGGAAGGAAAAGGGATAGGGGAATGGTGGAGGGAAAGAACTTGAAAAGGAAAAAAATGTAGGAAAATGTAATAAAGAAACTTGATAATTGTTTATTATTATAGGTATATAAGGTAGAAGTATAAAATCACATTATGACCTGTCAGGTACCTGATGAGAATTTTTCAGTTTTAAAGAAGATTGGAATCAGTATCTGACAATATCCATTCTGTTTAGGCGTTTTTTGTTTAGATGCCATTAGATTTATCAGATGTATAGCTACTTGGAGCTGCGTCTCCAGATAAGATACCTGTAACGTCTTTTTGTTGTATAAATTACTTTTGTAGCATCAAATATTCAATAAAAAAAAAAAAAGTGAAAAAAAAAAAACATTTGAAATTTGATTCAAATGAACAAATGTATCAAAATTCGTTTTAAATTTCAAATTTTTAGAAACATTCGCCCATCCCTAGTTTCATGTTGATTTAACAGGACATTAAACACTAAATAAATGCTAGATAGAGTGATGCATTCAAAGAAATGATTAGTCTGAGAATAACATGTAGATTTATTTTTTAAAGTTTCCTTAGCCTTTTAAATATTGACAAAATAAGTGTAACGTTTTAATGTTTATAAAACAATGGGAGCTGCCATGTTGTATCTTATGTTACTTTCTCTGCTGATGTATCATTTTTTATTACCATCTCAAAGTGTTTAATGTCCCTTTAAGCTCTTGAATTTATGTAAGCATTTGATGTAAGTTAAAGGGATAGAAAGGTGAAGCATTAAGGCCTTTGAATTTTGATACATTTGTTCGTTTGAATCGAATTTCAAATGTTTATATAACATTCTAACATTCTATTTTCAAATTTTCATTTTCAAATTTTTCAATAACATTCGAAAATATTTGTTCGAATTCGAAATGTTGTAACTTAGGTTACTTTCTCTGCTGAGTCTGTGGCTAATTAGGGACATATATAAATAGGTCACTAGAGTGTGCAGCCAATGGCTGTGTGGAATAAAACAGTGTTCTGCGCTTCCATTTTTCCATTTTGTGAGCTTTTTGAAAAGCTCACAATTTCAAAATGGAATTACAGGAAAAGGGGACAAAATAAATAACGAAAGTATATTGTGGAGTTATATATATATATATATATATATATATATATATATATATATATATATATATATATACACACACACACAGTTGTGCTCATAAGTTTACATACCCTGGCAGAATATATGATTTCTTGGCCATTTTTCAGAGAATATGAATGATAACACAAAAACATTTCTTTCACTCATGGTTAGTGTTTGGCTGAAGCCATTTATTATCAATCAACTGTGTTTACGCTTTTTAAATCATAATGACAACATAAACTACCCAAATGACCCTGATCAAAAGTTTACATACCCTGGTGATTTTGGCCTGATAACATGCACACAAGTTGACACAAAGAGGTTTGAATGGCTATTAAAGGTAACCATCCTCACCTGTGATCTGTTTGCTTGTAATTCGTGTGTGTGTGTATAAAAGGTCAATGAGTTTCCGGACTCCTGACACTAACCATGAGTGAAAGAAAAGTTTTTGTGTTATCATTCATATTCTCTGAAAAATGGCCAAGAAATCATAAATTACAACTGTGTATATATATATATATATATATATATATATATATATATATATATATATATATATGATGTATAATTTTTTATTACCATCTCAAAGTGTTTAATGTCCCTTTAAGCTCTTGAATGTATGTAAGCATTTGATTTAAGTTAAAGGGATAGAAAGGTCAAACATTAAGGCCTAGATTACGAGTAAAGTACAAAAAGTGCAAAAGTACGCTTTCGTGAGCAAGATATTTGCGCTCCACTCAGTAATACCAGCGCACGCACATGTGCGCTGGTATTACAAGTTGAGCACAGTTTTCGCATTGCGCTCACGAGAGCGAGACACGGAAAAGAACCTAGTGCAGGGGGTAATTCGTGCAGCATTGGGCAGCAAATTTAAAATGTTTATGAATATATACAGTACATTGTAAATAAGACCCGGTGAGTGCACTCTCTTCTTTGTACTAACTTTATTCAATAGATGTGAACATGTTCGAGGGTTTAGCCCCTTCCTCAGACATACAAAAGAAAAATGAACTTATCCCCAACACCAGACACCCACTTATAAGTGTAACCGCCATCGCTCACGCTCTCCCAGGTAGGACGCCACCCACTGGTGATGTCATCATCCCGGGCAACACAGGATTACGGTCCTAATGAGAAAAGTGAAAAATAAAGATATGTAATCACTTAAATGCATATATCAAAGAAATATATATACACATATTAACACATAAATACATATGTATAAAAGCTAATATATATATTTGCAGTTTAAAACACAGTCCCCATAGGCTGCTATGTAAAGGCACTTTTCAGTGCCTTTTTTTTCTAAAACTCCTCACTTTAACCCCTTATAACTGCTTTGTGCACTTTTCTTTTTTAAAGATGCTCATATTTTTTTTAATACAAGGAATTATACTCTTTTATTATGGGGACAACTGGGGGACATTTTTTTTAATTAATCAGACGATTGACCTCTGGTTAATTGTGTTTAGCGCAAAATGCTATTGCGAGCTTGCGTGAGCATTAACCAGCCACTTTTAAGGCCTGGTTATTTAACGTGCACCTGTAAATGGGCAAATTTGCCCCTTTACAGGCTCACGTTAAAATAGCGCTCCACTTGAAATCTAGCCCTAAATGTGCATGGGTACGTTTTAAATTTGAAATATAAGTTCTTACATATACCTTCATTAGCAAAACCGCTTCTAGTATAAGTTGTTACTGTTTTTTTCCTGTGGCATATGCACATATCCTTCAGAAGCAATAAACATCACAGCCAGCTCTCTTAGGCCTAGATTTGGAGTTCGGCGGTAGCCGTCAAAACCAGCGTTAGAGGGTCCTAACGCTGGTTTTGGCCGCCCGCTGGTATTTGGAGTCAGTGATTAAAGGGTCTAACGCTCACTTTTCAGCCGCGACTTTTCCATACCGCAGATCCCCCTACGCCATTTGCGTAGCCTATCTTTTCAATGGGATCTTTCTAACGCTGGTATTTAGAGTCGTTTCTGAAGTGAGCGTTAGAGCTCTAACGACAAAACTCCAGCCGCCTGAAAATAGCAGGAGTTAAGAGCTTTCTGGCTAACGCCGGTTTATAAAGCTCTTAACTACTGTACCCTAAAGTACACTAACACCCATAAACTACCTATGTACCCCTAAACCGAGCTCCCCCCACATCGCCGCCACTCGATTAAAATTTTTAACCCCTAATCTGCCGACCGCCACCTACGTTATACTTATGTACCCCTAATCTGCTGCCCCTAACCCCGCCGACCCCTATATTATATTTCTTAACCCCTAACTTGCCCCCCACAACGTCGCCGCAAGCTACTTAAAATAATTAACCCCTAATCTTCCGACCGCAAATCGCCGCCACCTACGTTATCCCTATGTACCCCTAATCTGCTACCCCTAACATCGCCGACCCCTATATTATATTTATTAACCCCTAATCTGCCCCCCTCAACGTCGCCGACACCTGCCTACACTTATTAACCCCTAATCTGCCGAGCGGACCTGAGCGCTACTATAATAAAGTTATTAACCCCTAATCCGCCTCACTAACCCTATCATAAATAGTATTAACCCCTAATCTGCCCTCCCTAACATCGCCGACACCTAACTTCAATTATTAACCCCTAATCTGCCGACCGGAGCTCACCGCTATTCTAATAAATGTATTAACCCCTAAAGCTAAGTCTAACCCTAACACTAACACCCCCCTAAGTTAAATATAATTTTTATCTAACTAAATAAATTAACTCTTATTAAATAAATGATTCCTATTTAAAGCTAAATACTTACCTGTAAAATACATCCTAATATAGCTACAATATAAATTATAATTATATTATAGCTATTTTAGGATTAATATTTATTTTACAGGTAACTTTGTAATTATTTTAACCAGGTACAATAGCTATTAAATAGTTAAGAACTATTTAATAGTTACCTAGTTAAAATAATAACAAAATTACCTGTAAAATAAGTCCTAACCTAAGATATAATTAAACCTAACACTACCCTATCAATAAAATAATTAAATAAACTACCTACAATTACCTACAATTAACCTAACACTACACTATCAATAAATTAATTAAACACAATTCCTACAAATAAATACAATTAAATAAACTAGCTAAAGTACAAAAAATAAAAAAGATCTAAGTTACAGAAAATAAAAAAATATTTACAAACATAATAAAAATATTACAACAATTTTAAACTAATTACACCTACTCTAAGCCCCCTAATAAAATAACAAAGCCCCCCAAAATAAAAAATTCCCTACCCTATTCTAAATTAAAAAAGTTACAAGCTCTTTTACCTTACCAGCCCTGAACAGGGCCCTTTGCGGGGCATGCCCCAAGGATTTCAGCTCTTTTGCCTGTAAAAAAAAACATACCATACCCCCCCCCCAACATTACAACCCACCACCCACATACCCCTAATCTAACCCAAACCCCCCTTAAATAAACCTAACACTAAGCCCCTGAAGATCTTCCTACCTTGTCTTCACCATACCAGGTTCACCGATCCGTCCTGAAGAGCTCCTCCGATGTCCTGATCCAAGCCCAAGCGGGGGCTGAAGAGGTCCATGATCCGGTCAAAGTCTTCATCCAAGCGGGGCAGAAGAGGATCTTCCATCCGATTGAAGTCATCATCCAGGCGGCATCTTCGATCTTCTTCCATCCGGAGCGAAGCGGCAGGATCCTGAAGACATCCAGCGCGGAACATCCATCCGGACCGACGACTGAACGACGAATGACTGTTCCTTTAAGGGACGTCATCCAAGATGGCGTCCCTCGAATTCCGATTGGCTGATAGGATTCTATCAGCCAATCGGAATTAAGGTAGGAATTTTCTGATTGGCTGATGGAATCAGCCAATCAGAATCAAGTTCAATCCGATTGGCTGATCCAATCAGCCAATCAGATTGCATTCTATTGGCTGTTCCGATCAGCCAATAGAATGCGAGCTCAATCTGATTGGCTGATTGGATCGGCCAATCGGATTGAACTAGATTCTGATTGGCTGATTCCATCAGCCAATCAGAAAATTCCTACCTTAATTCCGATTGGCTGATAGAATCCTATCAACCAATCGGAATTCGAGGGACGCCATCTTGGATGACGTCCCTTAAAGGAACAGTCATTCGTCGTTCAGTCGTCGGTCCGGATGGATGTTCCGCGCTGGATGTCTTCAGGATCCTGCCGCTTCGCTCCGGATGGAAGAAGATCGAAGATGCCGCCTGGATGATGACTTCAATCGGATGGAAGATCCTCTTCTGCCCCGCTTGGATGAAGACTTTGACCGGATCATGGACCTCTTCAGCCCCCGCTTGGGCTTGGATCAGGACATCGGAGGAGCTCTTCAGGACGGATCGGTGAACCTGGTATGGTGAAGACAAGGTAGGAAGATCTTCAGGGGCTTAGTGTTAGGTTTATTTAAGGGGGGTTTGGGTTAGATTAGGGGTATGTGGGTGGTGGGTTGTAATGTTGGGGGGGGGGTATTGTATTTATTCTTTTACAGGCAAAAGAGCTGAAATTCTTGGGGCATGCCCCGCAAAGGGCCCTGTTCAGGGCTGGTAAGGTAAAAGAGCTTGTAACTTTTTTTAATTTAGAATAGGGTAGGGAATTTTTTATTTTGGGGGGCTTTGTTATTTTATTAGGGGGCTTAGAGTAGGTGTAATTAGTTTAAAATTGTTGTAATATTTTTATTATGTTTGTAAATATTTTTTTATTTTCTGTAACTTAGATCTTTTTTATTTTTTGTACTTTAGCTAGTTTATTTAATTGTATTTATTTGTAGGAATTGTGTTTAATTAATTTATTGATAGGGTAGTGTTAGGTTTAATTATATCTTAGGTTAGGACTTATTTTACAGGTAATTTTGTTATTATTTTAACTAGGTAACTATTAAATAGTTCTTAACTATTTAATAGCTATTGTACCTGGTTAAAATAATTACAAAGTTACCTGTAAAATAAATATTAATCCTAAAATAGCTATAATATAATTATAATTTATATTGTAGCTATATTAGGATTTATTTTACAGGTAAGTATTTAGCTTTAAATAGGAATAAGTTATTTAATAAGAGTTAATTTATTTCGTTAGATAAAAATTATATTTAACTTAGGGGGGTGTTAGTGTTAGGGTTAGACTTAGCTTTAGGGGTTAATACATTTATTAGAATAGCGGTGAGCTCCGGTCGGCAGATTAGGGGTTAATAATTGAAGTTAGGTGTCGGCGATGTTAGGGAGGGCAGATTAGGGGTTAATACTATTTATGATAGGGTTAGTGAGGCGGATTAGGGGTTAATAACTTTATTATAGTAGCGCTCAGGTCCGCTCGGCAGATTAGGGGTTAATAAGTGTAGGCAGGTGTCGGCGACGTTGAGGGGGGCAGATTAGGGGTTAATAAATATAATATAGGGGTCGGCGATGTTAGGGCAGCAGATTAGGGGTACATAGGGATAACGTAGGTTGCGGAGGTTTACGGAGCGGCAGATTAGGGGTTAATAATAATATGCAGGGGTCAGCGATAGCGGGGGCGGCAGATTAGGGGTTAATAAGTGTAAGGCTAGGGGTGTTTAGACTCGGGGTACATGTTAGAGTGTTAGGTGCAGACGTAGGAAGTGTTTCCCCATAGGAAACAATGGGGCTGCGTTAGGAGCTGAACGCTGCTTTTTTGCAGGTGTTAGGTTTTTTTTCAGCTCAAACAGCCCCATTGTTTCCTATGGGAGAATCGTGCACGAGCACGTTTTTGAGGCCGGCCGCGTCCGTAAGCAACTCTGGTATCGAGAGTTGCATTTGCGGTAAAAATGCTCTACGCTCCTTTTTTGGAGCCTAACGCAGCATTTGATTAAACTCTCGATACCAGAGTTAAATTTATGGTGCGGCCAGAAAAAAGCCCGCGGAGCGTTAACAGCCCTTTTACCGCCGAACTCCAAATCTAGGCCTTAGCAAGCATGATGTTTGAATAGAAGCATTTTTGCTGATGAAAGTATATTGCAGAAATGCTTATAATTTACATTGGAATGAACAAGCTATTATGCTGTTGTGCTTGTGGTTGAGTGCTTCTCTATTTGTATTTATATTAAAATGAACCTATGCACATTTCATGTTTGACCTTTCTATCCCTTTAAGGCTATTTGTTGGGATCTCTGGATTTCCTATATCCAAAGCCATATTAGAGTATGAAAAAGCAGTGTTTTAAGAATAATTAATCTCTGTGGGGTTTAAGTACATATTCCAGTGTTAAGATGACGTCCACACTATCCCATACATACAGTGCTACAATATTCCAACCACAATGTATGCTTGTCATTAACCCCTACACCACAACAGAACCTCCAATGAATTATCTGCTACTGTTGTAACCTTTTATACAGCCTTAATATCCCCACCACATTAAAAGGACAGTCTACTCCAGAATTTTTACTGTTAAAAATATAGATACGGTACGCCATTTATTACCTATTCCCCAGTTTTGCATAACCAACACGGTTATATTAATATACTTTTTACCCCTGTGATTACCTTTTATCTAAGCATTTGCAGACTGCCCCCTTATTTCAGTTCTTTTGACAGACTTTCATTTTAGCCAATCAGTGCTGACTCATAAATAACTCCACAGGAGTGAGCAGTATGTTACCTGTATGGCACACATGAACTAGCATTGTCTAACTGTAAAAAACTGTCAAAATGCACTGAGATAAGAGGCACCCTTCAAGGGCTTAGAAATTAGCATATGACCTTACCTAGGTTTAGCTTTCAGCCTTGAATACCAAGGGAACAAAGACAATTTGATGATAAAAGTAAATTGAAAAGTTGTTTAAAATTGCATACGCTATCTGTATCATAAAAGTTGAACTTTAACTATACTGTTCCTTTAAACCTATTTGCCATTTTATCCTGATTGGTTAATTGCTTACCCAATCTAGAATGACAGAACATCTAACAATATAGTAAACAGGAGTGGTTACTGTATATATAGGGGTTAGAGATGCGTCCCGAAGGTTACTGTTTATTTTAAGTAACACAAACTTATATACCCACCTGTAATTATGAGATTCATGTTATAACACTTTGAGAATGGTGAAGTTGAATTATAATGAATATAAATATTGCCCTATTTACCCAGATATGTGTATAGGCTAAGTTATTATCTGCTTCTGAATTTCTCATCACTGTGAGAAAAAAAAAAAACCAATAGGAAGCTTACTTGAGAAATTATTAAAGGCAGGGGGGTTTAAATTGTAAGTATTATTTAAATCCTCCTGGAATGCAGTTGGAATGCATCAGATTCTGCCAACAGCTGCCTTTTTTATAAAGGACTGAAAAGAAGACTCAACTTTTTTTCCAGTTCCTATTTTCAAAGAGCAAACATTTATAACCTTACTAATAGTCTGTTTCTGTTGATTAGGCAAATAATTCTCTATGTATGTTGTGTGGGTTTTTCTTTCACTCAATTGTCTGATGTAAAAATGATTGTTAAAGGCTGGGTGATGCCGAGATAAAAATTTCCCTGGTTCTCTGAGAGGCCTGTGCAGTATATTGCAGCACACTTTGTCAACTAAGGGGTTAAACCAGGCCTGTCCATCCTAAGACCGGGGGGGGGGGGGGGTCACCATAGTCATGCAATACATTTTTTTTTAATTTGGCCCTCCACTTCCACAAAAATGAATAATATGGGCTAGATGAAATTAACTATTAACCCCTAAACCGCCATCCTCCCACATCACAAACACTAAATGATACTATTAACCCCTAAACCGCCATCCTCCCACATCACAAACACTAAATGATACTATTAACCCCTAAACCGCCATCCTCCCACATCACAAACACTAAATGATACTATTAACCCCTAAACCATCATCCTCCCACATCACAAACACTAAATAATACTATTAACCCCAAAACCGCCATCCCCACATCGCAAACTACCTAAATTAACTGAACCCTGAAACCACCATCCCCCCACAACACAAATTTATAAACTGACATCTAAACCCCTAACCTAACACCCCCGAACTTAACCCAAATTAAAATACCCCTAAATTTACTAAAAATCCTAGCTTAAAAAAAACAACAAATAAAACTTACCTGTAAAATTAAATAAAAACCTATTGTTACTTTTAAACAAACACACCTAACATTACACAAAAAAACTACCATTACAGAAAACAAAAAAACTAACATTACACAAAAAACCTACCATTTAAAAAAAAACAAAAAAAAAAACCTAACATTACAAAAAAATTAAAAAAAAAAGCATTACAAAAAATAAAAAAGGAATTACCATAAATAAAAAAATGTATCCTATTCTAATACCCCTAAAAAAAAATAAAAAAAAATAATTTAAAAAAAACTATTCTAAAAATAAACTACCTTAAAAGGGCCTTTTGTTAAGCATTGCCCTAAAGCGATTAGCTATTTTTGTGAAAAAAACACTAACCCCTCTAACATTACAACCCCCCAAAATAAAAAAAAACTAACTAAAAAAAACTAAATTACTCATTGCCCTGAAAAGGGCATTTGGATGGGCGTTGCCATTAAAAGGGCATTCAGCTCTTGTGCTGCCCAAAAAATAAAACCCCTAATCTATAAAAATAACCCCCCCCCAAAAAAAAATAAAAAAACTAACACTAACCCCAAAGTTGCTACTCACCGATCATGATGGGGGGAACTCCATCTTCATCCATCTTCATTGCGACGCTCCATCTTCATCTCGGTGGAGGTCCATCTTCTAACTTCATTGCAGCGGCACACTGCATAGTGAATGCGAGGTACCCCTTGTATATATGGGTACCCTTGCATTCCTATTGGCTGATTTGAATCTTCAAATTCAAATCAGCCAATAGAATAAAAGGAAAAGGGTAATTGGAAAGCACACAATTTTCAGAGTTTAATTACAGGAAAAGTGACATATAATAGAAGCAAATGACTAATATTACACATAATTAAACATCTTACATTACAATTATATCATGTAATGTCCCTCTAATAAATAAGCTTCAAAAACAAGGGAGAAAATTCTAATCTAAAAGATAAAAAACAAATCAACTCCCCAAATCCTAAGCCTGCAATTCCACTTCAAATAGGAATTTGTAGGACTCATAGTTTTCAAAAGTTAAAATACAGTAAAAGGGAATAAAATAAATAATACAATTATATTCCAAGTTATTTTAATACACAAAAATAAACATTGTATATTCCTATTGCAGTGTGTAATGTCCATGCAAAGTGTAGGTTTTGCTTGGTTGCAGGTTGAGAATGACTTACATAATGATTAATGACATTAAAATGACAAATGATGAATGACAACAACTGACTGCACAGGAGAACTAAAAATTATACTGTTGAGTCTATTCAGTGGTCTTTCCATGACCTCTTTACTGTATTATCTAAGGGTTTTTTTTTTATGGAGACACAAGCATTTAAGAAGATGATCTCCAGTAGCTTGTATGTGGTTTGTCTTTTGTCAGTCTCGCTGCACTTGGCTCAGGGAGAATTCAGTCCATGAATAAAGCCATTTTATTGTTTCATTGTATGTTCAGGGTTAGATGTCTGGCTCTATGAACAGCCACTGGGGAGGAAAAGATCAGTGCTTTTTTTTTTTTTGAAGAAATTTGCAACTTGAACTCGAAACACAAAATATTTTAACACCTTTGTTTTGTTTACACTTTGCATTTTTTTGTCACTTTTTTGTTACAGAAATTGTCATGTATTTTAGCAAATCATCTTGAAACAAACATTTTAATCATAATCACCATAATGGCTAGCAAGCAGCAGTGGTCAGTAGGAACTCAGGAAGTAATAGTCAGCAGGAATGCAGGGCACAAGCAGCAGTGGTCAGTAGGAACTCAGGAAGTAATAGTCAGCAGGAACACAGAGCACAAGCAGCAGTGGTCAGTAGGAACACAGGAAGTAATAGTCAGCAAGAACGCAGGGCACAAGCAGCAGTGGTCAGCAGGAACTCAGAAAGTAACAGTCAGCAGGAACACAGAGCACAAGCAGCAGTGGTCAGTAGGAACTCAGGAAGTAATAGTCAGCAGGAACGCAGGGCACAATCAGCAGTGGTCAGCAGGAACTCAGGAAGTAATAGTCAGCAGGAACGCAGGGCACAATCAGCAGTGGTCAGTAGGAACTCAGGAAGTAATAATCAGCAGGAACGCAGGGCACAAGCAGCAGTGGTCAGCAGGAACTCAGAAAGAAATATTCAGCAGGAACGCAGGGCACAAGCAGCAGTGGACAACAGGAACACAGAACATAGTGGTTTTTAGAGAAGAAAAGCTGTAGCAACCAGTAGGATACATACGGCTAGATTTAGAGTTCTGCGGCCAAAGGGGTGCGTTAGCTATGCGTGCTTTTTTCCCCCGCAACCTTTTAAATACCGCTGGTATTTAGAATTCACAGAATGGCTGCGTTAGGCTCCATAAAAGGGAGCGTAGAGCATATTTACCGCCACTGCAACTCTAAATACCAGCGTTGCTTACGGACGCGGCCAGCTTCAAAAACGTGCTCGTGCACGATTCCCCCATAGAAAACAATGGGGCCATTTGAGTTGAAAAAAAACCTAACACCTGCAAAAAAGCAGCGTTCAGCTCCTAACGCAGCCCCATTGTTTTATATGGGGAAACACTTCCTACGTCTGCACCTAACACTCTAACATGTACCCCGAGTCTAAACACCCCTAACCTTACACTTATTAACCCCTAATCTGCTGCCCCCGCTATCGCCGACACCTGCATATTTTTTTTAACCCCTAATCTGCCGCTCCGTACACCGCCGCAACCTACATTATACCTATGTACCCCTAATCTGCTGCCCCTAACACCGCCGACCCCTATATTATATTTATTAACCCCTAATCTGCCCCCACAACGTCGCCGCCAGCTACCTACAATAATTAACTTCTAATCTGCCGACCGGATCTCGCCGCTACTCTAATAAATGGATTAACCCCTAAAGCTAAATCTAACCCTAACACTAACACCCCCCTAAGTTAAATATTATTTAAATCTAACGAAATAAATTAACTCTTATTATATAAATTATTCCTATTTAAAGCTAAATACTTACCTGTAAAATAAACCCTAATATAGCTGCAATATAAATTATAATTATATTGTAGCTATTTTAGGATTAATTTTTATTTTACAGGCAACTTTGTAATTATTTTAACCAGGTACAATAGCTATTAAATAGTTAATAACTATTTAATAGCTAAAATAGTTAAAATAATTACAACATTACCTGTAAAATAAATCCTAACCTAAGTTACAATTAAACCTAACACTACACTATCAATAAATAAATTAAATAAACTACCTACAATTACCTACAATTAAACCTAACACTACACTATCAATAAATTAATTAAATACAATACCTACAAATAACTACAATTAAATAAACTAACTAAAGTACAAAAAATAAAAAAGAACTAAGTTACAAAAAATAAAAAAATATTTACAAACATTAGAAATTATTACAACAATTTTAAACTAATTACACCTACTCTAAGCCCCCTAATAAAATAACAAAGACCCCCAAAATAAAAACATGCCCTACCCTATTCTAAATTAAAAAAGTTCAAAGCTCTTTTACCTTACCAGCCCTGAAAAGGGCCATTTGCGGGGCATGCCCCAAATAATTCAGCTCTTTTGCCTGTAAAAAAAAACATAAAATACCCCCCCCCAACATTACAACCCACCACCCACATACCCCTAATCTAACCCAAACCCCCCTTAAATAAACCTAACACTAAGCCCCTGAAGATCTTCCTACCTTATCTTCACCATGCCAGGTTCACCGATCCGTCCTCCGAAGTCTTGATCCAAGCCCAAGCGGGGGCTGGCGATCCATTATCCGGGTGAAGTCTTCTATCAAGCCGCGGCTGAAGAGGTCCAGAAGAGGCTCCAAAGTCTTCATCCTATCCACGAAGAAGAGGAGATCCGGACCGGCAACCATCTTGATCCAAGCGGCATCTTCTATCTTCATCCGATGACGAACGACTCCATCTTGAAGACCTCCAGCGCGGATCCATCTTCTTCTTCCGACGTCCAACTGAAGAATGAAGGTTCCTTTAAGGGATGTCATCCAAGATGGCGTCCCTCGAATTCCGATTGGCTGATAGGATTCTATCAGCCAATCGGAATTAAGGTAGGAAAATTCTGATTGGCTGATGGAATCAGCCAATCAGATTCAAGTTCAATCCGATTGGCTGATTGGATCAGCCAATCAGATTGAGCTCGCATTCTATTGGCTGATCGGAACAGCCAATAGAATGCGAGCTCAATCTGATTGGCTGATTGGATCAGCCAATCGGATTGAACTTGAATCTGATTGGCTGATTCCATCAGCCAATCAGAATTTTCCTACCTTAATTCCGATTGGCTGATAGAATCCTATCAGCCAATCGGAATTCGAGGGACGCCATCTTGGATGACGTCCCTTAAAGGAACCTTCATTCTTCAGTTGGACGTCGCAAGAAGAAGATGGATCCGCGCTGGAGGTCTTCAAGATAGAGCCGTTCGTCATCGGATGAAGATAGAAGATGCCGCTTGGATCAAGATGGTTGCCGGTCCGGATCTCCTCTTCTTCCCGGATAGGATGAAGACTTTGGAGCCTCTTCTGGACCTCTTCAGCCGCCGCTTGATAGAAGATTTCAGCCCTTTTCAGGGCTGGTAAGGTAAAAGAGCTTTGAACTTTTTTAATTTAGAATAGGGTAGGGGATTTTTTTATTTTGGGCGTCTTTGTTATTTTATTAGGGGGCTTAGAGTAGGTGTAATTAGTTTAAAATTGTTGTAATATTTTTCTAATGTTTGTAAATATTTTTTTATTTTTTGTAACTTAGTTCTTTTTTATTTTTTGTACTTTAGTTAGTTTATTTCATTGTATTTATTTGTAGGTATTGTATTTAATTAATTTATTGATAGTGTAGTGTTAGATTTAATTGTAGGTAATTGTAGGTAGTTTATTTAATTTATTTATTGATAGTGTAGTGTTAGGTTTAATTGTAAGTAGTTTATTTAATTTATTTATTGATAGTGTAGTGTTAGGTTTAATTGTAACTTAGGTTAGGATTTATTTTACAGGTAATTTTGTAATTATTTTAACTGTTTTAGCTATTAAATAGTTATTAACTATTTAATAGCTATTGTACCTGTTTAAAATAATTACAAAGTTGCCTGTAAAATAAATATAAATCCTAAAATAGCTACAATATAATTATAATTTATATTGTAGCTATATTAGGATTTATTTTACAGGTAAGTATTTAGCTTTAAATAGGAATAATTTATATAATAAGAGTTAATTTATTTTGTTAGATTTAAATTATATTTAACTAAGGGGGGTGTTAGTGTTAGGGTTAGACTTAGCTTTAGGGGTTAATCCATTTATTAGAGTAGCGGCGAGATCCGGTCGGCAGATTAGTGGTTAATTATTGTAGGTAGCTGGCGGCGATGTTGTGGGGGGCAGATTAGGGGTTAATAGATATAATATAGGGGTCGGCGGTGTTAGGGGCAGCAGATTAGGGGTACATAGGGATAACGTAGGTTGCGGCGGTGTACGGAGCGGCAGATTAGGGGTTAATAATAATATGCAGGGGTCAGCGATAGCAGGGGTGGCAGATTAGGGATTAATACATATAATATAGGGGTCGGCGGTGTTAGGGGCAGCAGATTAGGGGTACATAGGTATAATGTAGGTTGCGGCGGTGTACAGAGCGGCAGATTAGGGGTTAAAAAAATTTAATAGAGTGGCGGCGATGTGGGGGGACCTCGGTTTAGGGGTACATAGTTAGTTTATGGGTGTTAGTGTACTTTAGAGCAAAGTAGTTAAGAGCTTTATAAACCGGCGTTAGCCCAGAAAGCTCTTAACTACTGACTTTTTTCTGCGGCTGGAGTTTTGTCGTTAGATTTCTAACGCTCACTTCAGCCACGACTCTAAATACCGGCGTTAGAAAGATCCCATTGAAAAGATAGGATACGCAAATGGCGTAGGGGGATCTGCGGTATGGAAAATTTGCGGCTGCAAAGTGAGCGTTAGACCCTTTCCTGACTGACTCCAAATACCAGCGGGCGGTAAAAACCAGCGTTAGGAGCCTCTAACGCTAGTTTTGACGGCTACCGCCAAACTCTAAATCTAGGCCATAGGTAGCAGTGTTTAGCATGGAGCACAAAAAAGCAAGTATTGTGGCGCTAATACAGTAGCTAAATCCATATTGTTTTCAGTTTTTGCTCTCAAGTTACAGGTAATTGGTTTATTTATTTATTTTGTACCTCTTGATAATTTTGCTGATTTATTCCTTGCGCTAGCACATGCAAAGTGGTTTGCACTGTCTAGCAAAGGCACAATGAACCCAAAAATAAACATTCCCTAAACCAGTGTTTCTTAACCGCGGTCCTCAAGTACCTCCAACAGGCCACGTTTTCATTATAACTGAACTAGCGCACAGGTGAAATAATCAGCTGAGTAGTAACACCATGGTTACTAACTTGCTCTCACCCATCAGCTGATTATTTCACCTTTGCTCAAGTTCAGTTATAATGAAAACCTGGCCTGTTGGGTGTATTTAAAGGGACAGTCAAGACCAAACAAAACTTTCATGATTTAAATAGGGCATATCATTTTAAACAACTTCCCATTTTACTTTTATCACCAATTTTGCTTTGTTCTCTTGGTATTCTTAGTTGAAAGCTAAACCTAGGAGGTTCATAAGCTTATTTTTTTAGACCTTGAAGACTGCCTCTAATCAGAATGCATTTTGACCACTAGAGGGCATTAGTTCACGTGTTTCATATAGATAACATTGAGCTCATGCACGTGAAGTGACCTAGGAGTGAGTACTGATTGGCTAAAATGCATGTCTGTCGAAAGAACTGAAATAAGGGGGCAGTCAGCAGAGGCTTAGATACAAGGTAATTACAGAGGTAAAATGTGTATTAATATAACAGTGTTGGTTTTGCAAAACTGGGGAATGGGTAATAAAGGGATTATCTTGCTTTTTAAACAACAAAAATTCTAGTGTTGACTGTCCCTTTAATTACCGCAGTTGAGAAACACTGCCCTAAACCTTAAACTGCCAGAACTCCCAGTGCAGTAACCTCCACTGATGCTAAAAGTAACACTCTGCTATTAACCCCCTAACTACCACAATCCCTTTTATAATAAAATAGCCCTCCCTCTATTAACCCCTAAAGTGCTTATCACCCACCACCAAAGACCACCCTAAAAATGACTTCTTATTTCTCCACCGCATGACCCCTACCTTAAGACCCCCCCCCACACACCTAGAATGACCCTTTAAATAATTAACATTACAAATGCTACAGTTTTATATAAAGAAGAGTTAGCAAAAGAAAGGTGAAAGGATTTTTCTGCGGAGGAATCTGGAGATTGCATTTCCACCTTATACATATGTGTCTTGTGTGTCTTCTGGCTTATCCTCTAAACAAAAAAATACTTTTTTTAAATTCCTCATCTGTGCCTAGCATATTTTTTGTGAAATGGTAAATCTAGGCAAACCTGCTTTTATAGTTTTGTTTGTTTTTATTTATTTATTGTTATTAGCTTCTTTTTGTTAAATGGGCAAGAACCCAAATTCTTCTTGAAAAAGTAAACTTTAATTATGTGTAGTATTAAAACTCTTCTGTGTATACATGTGATTTAAATCCAAAGAGGCCGAATTATCAAGCCGTTAACTATGCTGCATTCAACGGCACCAATACGCTCGCCTAACATCGCGGCCGTGGACCTGAATACGCTCTCCTTATTTATTAATAAAGCTGTCAAAAAGCCGCGCACCAAGTACGGGGCAATGAGCAGGGGACTGTTGTTAACTAACAGTCATCCATCTCGCTGCTATTCGGCTTTTTCCCAACTTTATTTATACCCTGTCACTAAACACCGCCACTATACTAAAATGTTTAACCCCCATCCCGCTGCTCCCAGAGCCCACCGCAACTCTAATAAATGTATTAACCCTTACCCCCCCGCTCCCGGAGCCCACCGCAACTCTAATAAAGTTATTAACCCCTATCCCCCTGCTTCCGGACCCCTCCACAACTAAATAAATGTATTAACCCCTAAACCCCTGGCCTCCCACATCACTACCACTTACTAAACCTATTAACCCCTAAACCGCCAGCCCCCCACATCGCCATAAACAAAATTAAGCTATTAACCCCTAAACCTAACAACCCGCTAACTTTACATTAAATATTAACTCATCCCTATCTTATAATAAATTTAAACTTACCTTTAGAATTAAAATAAACTATATTAAACTACCCTTACTATTATCCTACAATTATATTAAACTATTAATTAACCTACCCTAACTATTATACTAAAATTAAATTAAACTATATTAAACTATTAATTAACCTACCGTAACTATTATACTAAAACTACATTAAACTAACAATTAAATTAACTATATTACATATTTAAAAACCTAACCCTACTCAAGTTATTTAAATCTACAATTAAAAATTACTAAATTACAAAAAAATAACAACTAAGTTACACAAAATAAAAAACACTAAGTTACACAAAATAAAAAACACTGTTACACAAAATAAAAAATAAATTATCAAATATTTAAACTAATTACACCTAATCTAATAGCCCTATCAAAATAAAAAAGCCCCCCAAAATTAAAAAAAAACCTAGCCTACAATAAACTACCAATGGCCCTTAAAAGGGGCATTGCCCCAAAGAAATCAGCTCTTTTACCTGTAAAATAAAATACAAACAGCCCCCCAACAATAAAACCTACCACCCATACAACCAAACCCCCCAAATAAAAACCTATCTAAAAACCTAAGCTCCCCATTGCCCTGAAAAGGGTATTTGGATGGGCATTGCCCTTAAAAGGGCATTTAGCTCTTTTTCAGCCCAAAGTCCCTAACCTAAAATTAAAACCCACCAATTAGCTCTTAAAAAAACCTAACACTAACCCCTGAAGATCCACTTACAGTTTTCGAAGACCGGACATCCATCCACAACTAAGCGGCAGAAGTCCTCAGTGAAGCCGGCAGAAGTCTTCATCCAAGCGGGCCGAAGTCTTCATCCAAGCGGGCAGAAGTCTTTATCCAGACGGCATCTTTTATCTTCATCCATCCGGCGCGGAGCATCCTCTTCTTCCGACGTCTGTTGCAGAATGAAGTTTCCCTTTAAATGACGTCATCCAAGATGGCGTCCCTTAAATTCCGATTGGCTGATAGAATTCTATCAGCCAATCGAAATTAAAAGGAAAAAAATCCTATTGGCTGTTGCAATCAGCCAATAGGATTGAGCTTTCATCCTATTGGCTGATCCAATCAGCCAATAGGATTGAGCTTGCATTCTATTGGCTGATCCAATCAGCCAATAGGATTGAGCTTGCATTCTATTGGCTATTCCAATTAGCCAATGGGGAGCTTAGGTTTTTTTAGATAGGTTTTTATTTGGGGGGTTTGGTTGTGTGGGTGGTGAGTTTTACTGTTGGGGAGGGGTTGTATTTTATTTTATAGGTAAAAGAGCTGATTTCTTTGGGGAAATGCCCCGCAAAAGGCCCTTTTAAGGGCCATTGGTAGTTTATTGCCGGCTAGGGTTTTTTTTTTTTTTTTATTCTATTAGATTAGGTGTAATTAGTTTAAATATTTGATAATTTATTTTTGATTTTGTGTAACTTACTGTTTTTTATTTTAAATAACTTGAGTAGGGTTAGGGTTTTAGAAATGTAATATTGTTAATTTAATTGTTAGTTTAATGTAATTTTAGTATAATAGGGTAGGTTAATTAATAGTTTAATATAGTTTAATTTAATTTTAGTATAATAGTTAGGGTAGGTTAATTAATAGTTTAATATAGTTTAATGTAATTGTAGGATAATAGTTAGTGTAGGTTAGTAGTTTAAAATAGTTTATTTTAATTCTAAAGGTAAGTTTAAATTTATTATAAGATAGGGATGAGTCAATATTTAATGTAAAGTTAGCGGGTTGTTAGGTTTTAAGGGTTAATAGCTTAATTTAGTTTATGGCGATGTGGGGGGGGCTGGCGGTTTAGGGGTTAATAGGTTTAGTAAGTGGTAGTGATGTGGGAGGCCAGGGGTTTAGCTGTTAATACATTTATTTAGTTGCGGAGGGCTCCGGGAGCGGAGGGATAGGGCTTAATACATTTATTTAGTTGCGGCGGTGTCAGGGAGTTGCGGGATAGGGGTTAATATATTTATTTAGTTGATGCGGTGTCGGGGAGCGGTGGGATAGGGGTTAATAACATTATTTAAGTTGTGGCTATGTCGGAGCGGCAGATTAGGGGTGTTTAGACTCGGGGGTTATGTTAGGGTGTTAGGTGTAAACGTTACTTGTTTCTACCATAGAAATCAATGGGATATTGGGCAGCATCGAACATGAGCTTTCGCTGCTTTCCGACTCCCATTGATTCTTATGGCATCCGCGGCCTCCAGGGTGGTAGATTGAAAACCAGGTACGCCGCGAGCGTACCGGTTAGAAATTTGATAACTTGCAAAAGTTGTCAGATAGTGCCGAATTTGTATTCGAAACATCTGTAATGACGTAAGTATCGATCTGTGTCGGATTCAGACCGGCGGATCGTATGTTACATCACAAATTTCAACTTTTGCCGGTCTGTAGGCTTTGATAAATGGATTGAATCAGGCTTGCCACAATTACACTCTGGAATTCCAGCGTATTTGCGGTTGACGGCTTGATAAATATCCCTCAAAGTCTGTATCTTCCTGATTCCCACAAGAGGTTGAAGAGCATATTCCATATGTCAGAGGCCTAAACCTTTGCAGTACAATATGTAACTGCTGATGTATCCAATGTCTAAATAAAAATAATTTTGATGTCCCTTTAAAAGGGACAGTAAAGTCAAAATGAAACTTAAATTGACTGGATAGAGCATTACAGGAAGGACATTCCAATTAACTTCTATTATAAATTACATGTTCTACCCTTTAGGGTTTTAGGTGAATATACACACATTCTGTCTGTCACACACACATATTTTGACTGGTTCTTAACAGATTTAGGCTACTAGCTTATTTTCTTTTTTGTTTTATTTGGGGAAATACATAGTAATGTATAATGCCATACATAAAAACAGTGGTGGAGATAATGTTATGTGGTAGGGTTTGGAGGATGATAAAAGAACTATAATGTAAATATTAGTTCTGGTAAATTTAATTCTAATTTAGACTTGGATTTTCTGCTATAAATAGAAGAAAAAAATATAAAACTTTGGGTGTCCTAAAGAAAATCTCTGGCACACTTGTATATAAATGTTATATTAATAGGAAAAATATGTCCATACAGGGAAAACATTTATTAAAATGTAAATGCTATAAATTCTCATGAGTAAAAAAATAAAAAAATAAAAAAAATACAAGAGTCATTTCAAAGCCATTTTAATTTAGACTGTAATACAAGTGTTCTATGGATTCTCAAGTGATTTAGTTGTCTTCAGAATGGATACACTTTTTCAGTAAGAAGGTTTAGGATATCACACTAAAGAGCTTATTCTATTAACGTTCATTGATCAATTTCATTTTCTGCTTTGTTCAGCAATTTTGTTCTAAAAAAAAAAAAGGAAGTGGCTTAAAGGGACAGTAAAGTCATAATTAGACATAGCATACAATTTTAAACAACTTTCCAATTTGCTTATATTATTTAATTTGCTTCCTTCTCTTGTTATCCATTTCTGAAAAGGTATTTAGCTCTGCGGAACCTGTTGGCACTCTACAAATACCTGATAATAATAGAAATAAAGTATATATGTGTGTATATATATATATATATATATATATATATATATATATATATATAAAAACGAAAAAAGGGAGTCCGGACTAGAGCTGAAAACAAAAAAGTCCACATTATTCAGTTTCCAAAAAGTATATTGTAAAAACAGCAATTAATTAAAGGGTATCTATGGCTATGATGATAGGGCTGGTAGGAGCACTATAGTGGGTTCGGTCTGACGTGTTTCAACTCCTATGGAGCCTTACTCATAGACTGTATATGTATATATATATATATATATATATATATCTCAAAGAAAGAGCAGCACACACCAACCTTCACAATGTCCTGGTGCAATGCTCATAAATTAGTACAGCAATCCGTGTAAGCCCAGACTCGGCCAGTGTCAAAAGAGGGAATACAAAGCAGGCGATCAGAGGAATAGAACAAAAAGCATTTAATGCCAAATGTAAAATACAAAGAGGTATATATATATATATATATATATATATATATATATATATATATATATATATACAAATACAAAATTTGTTTTTTTAGCACACCTTACAAAAAGTTTAAATCAACATCTGGGAGTGCTGCCAATATGACCCAGTAATTACACAAACAAAGAGGTATCCGCGCACATCCATTTTCAAAAGCACAACATATTTTTTACTGCTGCAAAAAATTGCCTGCATATACATCAAGAGACAACTATTCTTTTTTAAATAATATTGGGAACTTAGTCGCACAATATGGCCATATTTTGCTTAGCCAGTCACCACTTTCAAGGTGCCCCAATTCGACTGGTCCTGCTCTAAGTCCTTTTGCCACAGAGGGCTGAAACATTCCTGCTTTTACTCTTCATAATAGAATGAGACTCCCTGGCTTTTTATTTACAACTCTTTAACACTGTTATGAGCACACCTGAACTTGGGTGGGGTGCTTAAACCAATGGGAGATGGTCAGTCTCCCTGGTAATTTTAAATACAAATACAAAATTAGTTTTTTTAGCACACCTTACAAAAAGTTTAAATCAACATCTGGGAGTGCTGCCTATATGACCCAGTAATTACACAAACAAAGAGGTATCAGCGCACATCCATTTTCAAAAGCACAACAAATTTTTTACTGCTGCAAAAAATTGCCTGCATATACATCAAGAGACAACTATTCTTTTTTTAAATAATATTGGGAACTTAGTCACACAATATGGCCATATTTTGCTTAGCCAGTCACCGCTTACAAGGTGCCCCAATTCGACTGGTCCTACTCTAAGTCCTTTTGCCACAGAGGGCTGAAACATTCCTGCTTTTACTCTCTGAAAGTGGTGACTGGCTAAGCAAAATATGGCCATATTGTGTGACTAAGTTCCCAATATTATTTAAAAAAGAATAGTTGTCTCTTGATGTATATGCAGGCAATTTTTTGCAGCAGTAAAAAATATGTTGTGCTTTTGAAAATGGATGTGCGGTGATACCTCTTTGTTTGTGTATATATATATATATATATATATATATATATATATATATACACACACACACATACACACACACACTATATGGCCAAAAGTATGTTGACACCTGACCAGCACACCTATAAGAGCTTGTTGCACATCCTATTCCAAAACCATGGGCATTGCTATAGAGTCGCCCTCCCCCTTTGTGTCGGTAACAGCTACAACTCTTCTATGAAGGATTTCTACAATTTTTTGAGTGTTTCTATGGGAATTTGTGATCATTTTAGCCAAAACAGCATTTGTGAAGTCAGGACCTGATGTTTGACAAGAAGGCTTTGGCTTGCAATCAGTGTTTCAGTTCATCCTAAAGGAGTTTAGTGGGCTCTGTGCAGGGCACTCAAGTTTCCCCAAACCAGACTCGCCAAACCATATCTTCATAGACCTCACTTTGTGCACAGGGCACAGTCATGCCTCGAACAGCCATGGGCCTTCCCCAAATTGTTGCCACAAAGTTGAAAGCACCAATTGTCTTAAATATTTTTGTATAGTGTAGCTTTAAGATGAACCTTCACTGGAACTAAGGGGCCTAGCCCAAACCCGAAAAACAGCCCCAGACCATAATCCCTCCTCCACCAAACTTTACAGTAAGCACTATGCATTTAAGTAGGTAGCGTTCGTCTGGCATTTGTCACACCCAGATTCTTCCATCAGACTGACAGATAGTGCAGCTTAGTTCACAGCTCTAGAGAAGACATTTCTACTACTCCGAAATCCAGTGGTGGCATTCTTTACACCACTCCAGCCGACGCTTGACATTGTGCGTGTTGATGTGTGAGGCTTGTGTGCAGCTACTCAGCCATGGAAACCAGAAGCAGATTGTAGTGAGTGATACAACAGAGTATAGGTGATTTTTACGTGATATGCACTTCAGCCCTTGGTAGCTCCACTCAGGGCCGTCATCAGGGGGTGACAGGGGTGACTCCTGTCAGGGGCCCAATGGGCCAGGGGGGCCCCATGAGGCAAGAACTAAATATATATATATATATTATTATTTTTTTATTTTGGCAGCCACCATAGGGTACTACAGCAGAGTGCTAATTGAGCATGGGAAATGTTATTACAAGGAGTAAAGTATTAGCATTTGAGAGGATTTCTGAGTGTGCACTAAACCACTATGCACAGTGTGAGACAGACTTGGCACTTTGTTTGTACAGTGTGTGCCTGAGTCAAACGGCAGATCACTTTCATTTGCAGAGGAGGTAGTACTTACTTAGCAAATGTTTTTTATTTCTTTGTGCAATTTCGGATTGTAACTTCAGTGTGGTAGTAGTTGTATGGTGGGGCCAGGGGTCCATAAAAACACATTTTTTTAGCAGCAGTGTATTTATGATTATTTGACAATGCTGTAGAAATTCTATATTTAAAACCATGCAGAAATGTTATATAATATATAACATTCCAGTGTACTGCCCCTTTATGCAAGGACTTTCCAGATGCAAGGAGACATTTTATCTAAGATTTTTACATCTGCATAAAATGTTATACCCTCAGACTAAGATTGCTCAGTGTTTGAAATGAGACAGGTTAACTTAAAACTGTTCAGTTTACACTACAGCTGACTTAATTTTGAAATACATACCAACAAGCCTAAATCCTGCATTTAACCAGATCTAATGGTATGAGTACCACAACTTATGGTTCCACCAAGACCATATAGAGTACAGCATTTTCAAAATCCATAAGTACAGCTGACAGATGGGAACATTTGTACACTATATTTGAAGTCGTGCTCTTGGTTGGGGAAAATGGGGAAAAAAACAAACAAACATATGTTAACCTTTTAAAAGTACTTTTCTTCATCTAGCCATCTACCCAGATCATTAATGTGCAATTTGGAATTCACAGAATTATTTTTGTTTGCACATTTACAAATATGATTCTTTAAAAATGTCTGCAATTTTTTTAATCATGCATGTCCCACACTGTTGATTTAGGGCATGCAAGGTGCATAAATGTTTCCTCCTGTGAGTGTTTCTGTGGGTGTTTGTGTTTATGTCTTTGTGCTTTGGTTTGTGTCTCTATGAGTGTGTATGTATTTTTTTTCTGTGGGTCTCGCTGCGAGGGTGGGTGTGTATGTCTTTGTGCATTTTCTGTGGATGTCTGTGAGGTTGTGTGCATATGTCTTTGTGTATTTTTTCTGGATGCCTCTGTGAGGGTGGGTGTGTATGTCTGTTTTCTGTGGATGTCTCTGTGAGGGTGTGTGTGTGTGTGTGTGTGTATGTATGTATGTATGTATGTCTGTGTTTTCCGTGGATGTCTCTGTGAGGGTGTGTGTTTTCTGTGGGTGTCTCTGTGAGAGTGTGTGTATGTCTTTGTGTGTTTTCTGTGGATGTCTCAGTGAGGGTGTGTGTATGTATATCTTTTTGTGTGTTATGTGGTTGTCTCTCTGTGTGTGTGTGTGTATGTCTTTGTGTGTTTTTTTTTTTTTTTTTAAGAATGATTTTTATTGGTGTTTTCAAATAATAAATTGACAAGTACAATGGTTATAGCACAAGGGTGGTACATGGTGTAATACATTTAGATTATTGGCATTAAATAGTCCTTTAGTTGTTGAGTCTCCCTTGTATATTCTCGGGGGGGGGGGCGGGCAAAGGGAATGCGTACAATAGGGGAGGGGAGTGGAGAAGAGGGGGGGGGGGATGACTAGTACATTGTACTCAGAATTGAAATTAACAATCTATAAATGGATAACATTTATGTCAAACGTGACAACGACAATAACAACAGGAATAAAATGAAAATGAAAATCACTGGAAGAATTTAATGTATACTCATAGTGTGTTCTAGTTTTGTATGTTTATAGGCAAGGTCATCAAGTCAAGGAGGGCCTTTTTATTGTGTTAAGAAGTGTCTCCCAATAGAATTTGACTTCTAGAAATGTATTTAGTTGGTTCCTTTTATAATACCCATACTGCTCTAGCTGAATGATTTCAGAAACCTTAGATAGCCACTGTGAAACTGTTGGTGTTGATACAGACTTCCACTGTTGAGCAATCAGTAATTTCGCGCTATTTATGCATATCCTGGTCAGTGTAGCACGCAATTTGCAGTGTAGATCTGGATTTTGGTTTAGTAACACTATTTCTGGAGTGAGTGTGAATGTTTCCCCTAATGTGGTTTGTAGTGTCTCTTCTATTGTGCTCCAGAATCTGTGTAGTTTTGGGCATTGCCACCAAATATGAGCCATGGTACCTACTTCTCCGCATCCCCTCCAGCACTGCGCTGTTGAGGAAGGGTATATTTTGTGTAACCTTTGTGGTGTCAAATACCAACGCATGAGGACTTTGAAGTTCATCTCAATGAGTTTTGCAGAGGTGGATGATTTACGTGTGTTGTGGTAGATTATCTGCCAGTCTTTGTCTTCTATTTGGATGTTTAAGTCTCTGTGCCACTGTACTGTGAATTGTGGTGGGGTTTGTTGTTTTGCGGTCTCAAGGGCTTTCTTGGCTCTTGACATAGTTCTTTTAAAGGGAATCTCTGAGAGACATAATTGCTCGAAGGGAGTAGGGGGTCTTATCAGGTCTTCTCTTGTATGATTGTTGTGGAGGTAATGTTGTAATTGAGAATGTTTCAGCCATGAGGTGAATGCGCCTCTTAATATGGTCGTTAAGCTGTTTCTGGGTTTGAGCTTTCGATTTTCTAGTAGAGTAAATATGGGTGCTGTTTCAGGGAGTTCCCATGGGGCCTTGGCGTTTTTCAGTGGGGTGTATCCTCCTGAAAGTTCCATGTTCGGGGAAATTGGGGTTAAGGGTGATTGTGGTGTGGACAGTTTTGGGTACCTCTGCACTAGTTGGTCCCAGGTTTCTAGGATGTGTCTATAGAGGGGGGACGTTGAACATGGGGTGGTTCGAATGTTATTAGGGATCCAGCAGAGTGAGCCTGGTCTAGGTGTTCTTAATATCTGGGAGTCCATGGATACCCAGGCTTTAATTCCACTCTTATTGTGCCAATCTAAGATATGTTGAAGGGCCACTGAATGGTAATATGTTTCTATTTGGGGGACTCCTAGACCTCCCTCCCTCAGGGAGCGGTATAATGTGGCTGCGTTTATACGGGGCTTTTGTCGATCCCAAATGAACATGTTAATACATTGTTGAAGTCTGTGTAGGTAGGGTTTCGGGAGAGTTATAGGTATTGTTTCTAGTATATACAGTATCTTGGGTAGGATTGACATTTTTATGGCTTGAATTCTGCCCCACCATGACAGTGGTTTGTCTTTCCAGTTTTGTAGGGTGTGTTGGACATGGTTATGTAAGGGTTTATAGTTTGCGTCAAACAGTTGTTGTATTTTGGGGGTTATAAGAACTCCTAAGTATTTCAATTGTGAGTTACTTATTTTGTAAGGGCATAGTTTCTCAATTAGATGGAGTTCTTTACGTGGAAGGGAAACATTTAGAATTTCGGATTTCTGACCATTGATCAGGAAGTTGGACAGGTTACCAAATGTCTCAAATTCTTTCATCAGGGCTGGGATAGAGCGAGTGGGGGATGTTAGTGTGAGTAGAACATCGTCGGCAAACATTGATAGTTTGTAGTGATTAGGGCCTATGGGTACTCCTGAAATGTTTGGGTTCATTCTAATGTGGGATGCTAAGACCTCCATGGTTAACACGAACAAGATTGGGGAAAGAGGGCATCCCTGTCTTGCTCCATTTGTAATACTAAAGCTGTCAGATAATACTCCATTTACCTTAACTCTCGCTGTGGGACTGGAATAAAGTTGGAAAATTCTATTAATCATGTTGTCTCTAAAGCCAAAGTGAAGGAGAGTGCTTCTAAGGAAAGGCCAGGCCACTCTATCAAAGGCCTTCTCCGCATCAGTGGAGACCAGGAACATGGGTATGTTGTGTGACTTGGCATAGTCAATTAAATGTATGGTTCTAATGGTGTTGTCCCTGGCCTCCCTGAGCGGGACAAAACCTGTTTGATCCAGGTGGACTATTTCCGGTAAAACCGAGTTGATCCTACTTGCTAGAACTTTCGCATATATTTTGATATCCCCGTTTAACAAGGAGATCGGGCGGTAACTGCTGGGGCTTGACTGGGGTCTACCATCTTTGTGGATTACTGTGATATGGGCTTCTAGAAGTTGTTGTGATAAATGACCTTCTCCGTCTAATGAGTTGAATAATTTGGTCAAGTGGGGCACTAGAATTTGTTGGAATTGTTTATAATAGCCATTTGTTAAGCCATCTGGGCCTGGGCACTTACGGGTGGGGATTTTTTTAATCGCTGCGACGACCTCCTGCTCTGAGATTGCCTGCTCTAGGGTCTTAGCTTGTGAATCTGTTAGGGTTGGTAACTGAGCTTGTTCTAGGTACTCTTCTATAGGTGCAGTGGGTTGTGAGTTACCTAGGGGGGATATGTTATACAAGGTAGTATAGTAATTACTAAAAGTGTTGGCTATCTCTTTACAGTCATACTGTTCTCTTCCGTCTATGTCTAGCATTTTATGGATGAAGTGGGATAGTTGCTTCTTTTTTAAAGCCCTAGACAGTAGTGGACCTGCTCTATTCCCATCCGTAAAATATAGTTTCTTTAAGTAATAAGCTTTTCTGTGCATTTCCCTAGTTAGAAGGTTGTTTAAATTGGTTCTGGCAGTGGTTAGGGTTGCGAGGGTGTCTGTTGAGCTGGGTGTAATCATGTGGGCATGTTCTGCTGCCCTGAGTTGTTTTGATAATTGTTCATATTCCCTATTGTAAGTTTTTATGAGTATAGCTTTTTGTTTAATAAGTTCCCCTCTCACTACTGCTTTATGAGCTTCCCAGATTATTCTTGGGGACGTCTGAGGTGTTACGTTGAATTGGAAGTACTCAGATAATGTTTTAGTCGTTTTTTCTATTATTTGGGGCTGAAGTAAGAGAGTGTCATCAAGTCTCCAGCAGAAGTCTGTTATCGGCTTGTCTGGCCACTCTAATGACATGGTTACACCCGAATGGTCTGACCATGAAGTTGGTATTATATCAGTATCTCTGACTAGGGACAACCCTATTTGATCTATGCAAATGTAGTCCAGTCTAGAGTATGTTTTCTTGGGGTTAGAGTAGAAGGTAAATGTTTTTTGTGTCGGATGTTGAATTCTCCAAGCGTCTAGTAATGAGATGGTTCTAAGGCTATGTGTAACCGCTTTAATTGTGTTGTGAGTCTGCGAGCTTTTGGAAGTAGAACAGTCGAGATTGGGGTTAAGAGCTATATTGAAGTCACCCGCTAAAATTATGGTGCCTTTGGCCACTTCTAGCAGTTTCCCTGTGATTTTCTTAAAAAATTTTGCCTGACCTGTATTGGGGGAATATGCATTTGCTAGGGTGATTGGTTTGTTATAAAGTTCTCCCACTAATATCAGGTATCTACCTTCTGGGTCTGTGAACGTGGAGATGTTGTGGATATGGATTGATTTGTGGAGGAGGATCCCTACCCCATTTCTTTTTTTGTGGGTGTGTGAGCAGAGATGACATGAAGGGTAGTGTTTAGTTGTGAACTTGGGTTCCTCATTATGTTTGAAGTGGGTTTCTTGGATGAAAATTATCTCACTTCTATGTTTTGAAAACCAATTAAGTGCTATCGATCGTTTTGATTGGGAGTTTAGCCCTTTAGCGTTTTGTGTCAATATATTGAGGCGTTTCACAGCCATCTGTAGGGGTATGTAAGCTGTGTCTGGTGATTAGTAATTGTAGGCTTAGGTGTTGCTAGAATGGGTGTGTTATGGGATGTTGGGTGCTTGATCACCTTCGGTCCTTGCAACAAGATGCTATATGTGACGTTTTGTACAGTCATGGTTCCAGTGTAAACAAACTTAACAATAATGAACTTTGAAACAACAAATAGAAACAAACACAAAGTCATTGCATAAATACATATACAATATATCAGAACAAGGGGGATACTACTCCATTCATAATTATGCATGAACATGAGTGTATCAGCTACTTCCTGTATTTGGGTTATGGTTACTGGTGTGGTGGATTATACATTTACGGTAATACTGTATATTGTGTACACAGACAACACAGTTCAATCAATGATACTCACGTATCCAGGCGGGTATATGGCTAAACCTGGTCAGTTTGATGTAGCAGACCGGGCTGATTCTACCTCTAGTCTAATAAGAGAAGGGTAAAAAAATAAAAAGAAAGAAACAGTGCTAGGTTAACTGACAAGTCTTTTGGCATTGTTTATAGTCTCAGGTGAGACTCAGTTCAGGGTCCAGAGAGTTAGAGAATTGTTGTGGTCTTTTCCTTCCAACTCTGTTCCATGTGCTTCTCTGCAGCTTGGGGTCATTAGTAGATCTTGTTTCCTTCAGTGGAGGGTCCTCGTCTAGGGGTGGCAAGGTGGGTTGATGAATGTTTAGTTGTTTGCAAAAGCTCTCCAAGTCCTCAGGTGATCTATATATTGCTAATTGGGAGCCTTGGAGGACTTTTATGCTAAATGGGAATCCCCACCTATATGGGATTTTCAGTTCTTGCAGATGCTGTGTTAAATACCTTGCCTCTCTTCTCTTGTTTAAAGTGATACTGCTCAAGTCAGCATATATCTGGATTTTATCTCCTTCAAAGGTAATTTGGTGCATTTTCCTTGAGGCTTCCATGATCTTTTCTTTGTCTGTGAAAAGCTGCATTTTCAGTATGATGTCTCTGGGAGGTTTATCTTCCGGTGGTTTGGGTCTCAAGGCCCTGTGGGCTCTTTCTATGGGCATATTAAGCGGGTCTGTACTTTTCAGGAGGAACTGAAAGAGGTTCCGCAGGTATTGTGGAATTTGGGGTGTATTTATTTTTTCAGGTATTCCTCTTATTCTAAGGTTATTGCGGCGTCCTCGGTTGTCTAGGTCCTCTAGTTGGAGCTGCATTTGCTGTATTAGTGAATCGTGGACTTCCACTGTTCTGTTTCGTGTATCTGAGTCAGTTTGTATGTGGTCTATATCTTCTTCAATATGAAAAACCCTCTCACCTAATTCAGAGATGTCTTTTTGTACTTCTTTGAGACCATCTTTTATCATTTTACCCACTTGAGAGATGAGTATGGCGAAATCTGCTTTTGTGGGGAGATTGTCAATGTCTGCCTTTGTGAGAGGGGCTCCTGGTGCCATGTCTTGTGTGCTTGGGTCTGAGACTGGCAGCATCTCTGCTGAGTCTTGGGATGTAGGTGACTCTAATTCAGGCTCCTCAAGTACTTTAAAAAAATTATTGAGTTTTGCTGATGTTGTTGTGTGTGGTTTTGCATTCTTGTCTTGTTTAGGTAGTCTTCTTGCAGCCATTATATATCCGTTTGCACAGACGGTTGTGGCCTGCTCTGAGGGATGTAAGTATGAGAGGGTTTTAGTGATAAGCCTGTGCTGTGGCCTTGTTAAAGAGGTATATTTGCTTTTGTTGCATTTATTTGTATCCGTGCTGCAGCGTTAAGTAAATATTAAGTGCCCAGATGTAGGGGCCGGTCTGGTGTTGTGGTGCTTATTTGCACAATAAAAGGAATTAAGCCATTTATCGAGTCTGTGTTAGCTTAGTTATCCGTCTTGGCATGGATGCCTTAGAGGGATTGATGCCGGATAGCCCTTTTCGTCGTCTCAGGTAAGGAGATGTTATCAATCTGCTATTAGGTGTATTGAGCGAGGGTACCGGGCATCTTAGGGGCTTCAGTTCATGTTTTGTGGCAATGAAGTTACCTTATTTGTTGACAGGTGACGAACCGGGCTTGCAGATGCACTGTTTGAGCTGCGCATTTGGGCCTAGTCGGTAGACGCGTCACGCATTTTCTCTGCTTGTCAGTTTTCTTTCTGAGCGAGCAGCGTCTCCCAGACCAGCCTTGTGGTGCCTTGTGATTTTCCGGTGTCCGGTTCTGTTGTTTGGGACCCTTTTACACCGGTTATGGAGTAGTTATTTGCTCAGGAAGAGCTTGTGGAATCGGAGCTTTAGCTTTTTGCAGCCATGTTTGACGATGGCTGGCTCCGCCCCCCCGTCTTTGTGTGTTTTCTGTGCGTGTCTGCATGTGTGTGTATATGTCTTTGTGTGTTTCCTGAGGCTGTCTCTGTCGGTGTTTCCTTGGGTGTATGTGCAAGTTTGTGTGTGTGTGTCCATTGTCTGTTCCTTTTTAGGACATTTTGACCTTACTACTGATTATTCACATCTTTCTACAGACTTTGAGACTAATGAGACCTTTCCGGAAGTCACCAATCCACCATTTAACCTTTAAATTATTGTTTAGGCAGTTCAGGGCCCTTCCTTTCAGCCACTGCATTCTGTTGTCATCATTTAGTTGGCAACTTCCTTCACAAAAAGATAATCAGAACTCCATATTTTGTTTTTTTAAATCTCTTTTTTTTTTTACAAAACTGTAGTTTACCTCATTACTTGTCAGGTCAATGTAAACAAGTGCTGAGTGTCTGTTTGGGGGTCTGTGTCTGAGTGTGTTTCTTTGCGTGTCTGCTAGACTAGAGTGTCTATATGTGAATCGTTATGTGTGAGTGTGTGTGTGTGTTTCAGTGTATGAGTGTGTCTGTGTTTGTATGTTACTACCTTTACAACATTTCCCAGTTTAAATAGACACTTATGAATAAAGTGCATATATGTTTTAGTCACTTGGTCAAACATTGCACATGTCAAAGGAGGGGGGGGGGGGGGCTGATCAATCGTTAAGTCAGGGGCCTCAAAATTTCTAGTGGCGGCCCTGGCTCCACTCTGTGAGTTTGTGTGGTCTACCATGGTTGGGCTGTTGTTGCTCCCACACACTTTTACTTCACAATAATATTACTTTCAGTTGACCGGGAATGATCTAGTAGGGCAGAAGTTTCACAAACTGACATTTGGAAAAGGTAGCATGTTCAATGTCCCTGAACTCTTCAGTATTGCCATTGTTTGTGTCATGTAAAGTATGTGATTTCTCCTACCAGCTTCAAAGATATTAATGCAGAAAACTTGTGACTACAAAGGTAACTAAATGTTTTAACTTTGAAAGGTTAGATGTCTGTGATATTGCTGATCAAAGTAAATACTTTGGTACCTTTGTCTCTGGATTCCACCCAGACAATTATTTATGGTATAGCACACTGCAAGGGTCCGATTTAGGTGTGAGTTGGGATTTCAGCCCCTTCTAGAGAGTCACTGAGCAGTAACTGCATAGCCAGCAATATTAAACATGCCCATAACTCAAGAAAACATTATAGTTATGCAACTTAAACTGGGTGTGTGTGATGTTTGGTGCATATAGATCAATCTATTCATGAAAAATTGTATGACATCATTTTTCATGTAGTGATCATACAGTGTTTCCCTAGGGCCAATATCTGCAATCCAATAGTCAAACGAGACCAGTGTAATATAGTGTAACTTGAGCACTATCCAACTACCCTCTGGGGTGGGTCATGTGACCTGAAGTGGGCATAAAATAGTTCTTGATTTTAACACAAACAACAACAGCAAGAACTATACAATCTGAAAATATTATTGTGTTTCCACAGATACATTAATATTTGTGAATTTATGGGTTTTGTGTATTTTGTGTTGCAGGGTCATGGGATGTGTACCCGGTCTGGTCTGAGTGTGCAGTCCCCTTCCGTGTTTTGTATAAGTCTGGGGTGATTACATAAACCTGTGCACCCTTCACTTGTTCCCAGTGCTCCTTGTTGGATTGAGAGCTTGCATTGTGTGGCTGTTTTAGGGTCCCAGGTTTTTGGAAGGGACCCTGTCGTGGTACCTGGGCTTGTCCCATTTGGCCAAATGCGGTAACTAACCCTTCCATTTTTGCTTTTAATCTTAGCTGAGAGCTTGTAAGTGAGTGCTGTACTTTCTCTGTGTGTTGTATTAATTTGTTTTGTAATTTTCCCTATGGTTCTTGCACCCAGACCTGTCTGGGGTTAACTGCCTGTGACTCTGGGGACAGCACAGCTTCCTGTGAGTGCCAGTGAGCACCCAGGGCTGATCATGTTGCAGGGTCATGGGATGTGTACATGGTCCAGTCTGAGAGTGCAGTTCCCTTCTGTGTTTTGTATATGTCTGGGGTGATTACATAACACTGTGCACCCTTCACTTGTTCCCAGTTTGTTGGATTGAGAGCTTGCATTGTGTGGCTGTTTTAGGGTACCAGGATTTTGGAAGGGACCTTGTCGTGGTACCTGGGCTTGTTCCATTTGGCCAAATGCGGTAACTAACCTTTCCATTTTTGCTTTTAATCTTATCTGAGAGCTTGTAAGTGAGTGCTGGACTTTCTCTGTGTGTTGTATTAATTTGTTTTGTAATTATCCCTATGGTTCTTGCACCCAGACCTGTATGGGGTTAACTGCCTGTGACTATGGGGACAGCACAGCTTCCTGTGAGTGCCAGTGAGCACCCAGGGCTGAGCATGTTGCAGGGTCATGGAATGTGTACCCAGTCCAGTCTGAGAGTGCAGTCCCCTTCCGTTTATTGTATATATATATAAATTTTTTTTTTTTTTCAACATTCTCCCAGTGGTCACAGCTTGGCAAGTAGTCCTGTCTGTGTCAAGCTGGTGGCAGAGGTGGATATTTAGCCCTGTCAGTGGTAAATTGGTTGTCATGGGCAGTTAAGTTAACCATGGGTGCTGAAAACTGGTACTGGTTTTGGGATTGATTCATTTATCCTGTCTGTGTCAGACTGACAGGGCCTGATTTTCAAAATCTCGCCACCATGGAGAGAAATCACACACAGCCTTTGGGATTTTTTTTTAGACTTTGCATTATAATGTAGGAGTCTCTGTTGCCAGTGGCGGCTGGTGACTTTTGAAGATGGGGGAGCACTAGCCCCGCCCCTCAGATGGCCCCGCCCATTTTATTGTGTGTGTATGTGTATATATATATATATATATATATATATATATATATACATATATATATATATATATATATATATACATACACACACATACATACATACACACACACACACTATGCCAGTTACCTTAACACATTCTTGTACAAGGTGAGGGCAGTGTGTTATGTGTATTACTGTGTGTTGTATGTACATAACTAACCTGAAAGACAAGAGCACCACATACACCCTGCAGTTACTATATATATATATATATATATATATATATATATATATATATATATATATATATATATATATATATATATATATATACTGGGTACTTGAGTCCTGTCACTGGGGCAGTATAAGGACTTTATAAATATATATATATATATATATATATATATATATATATGTCCTTATACTGCCCCAGTGACAGGACTCAAGTACCCAGTATATATATATATACACCCAGAGACAAGCAGAATACACTTTTTAATAATGTTTAATACACACACTGTCTGACACTAAAGTAAAGGGGCATTTAATTTATATAGGTATCATTGTTATACCTACTATAAGGGGATCCACTGACATACATACATAGAGATACACACATACATACATACATAGTTACACAGAGATGCACAAACTTATACATACACAGAGATACACACATACATTCATGCAGAGATACACACACACAGATAGGCACCAACACATGCACACAGGCACACACAGATATAAGCAGACATACACTTATATATGCAGGGACAGTCACATGCATGGTAATATTATTTTTACAATACTCTTGGGACTTTTTCTTATTCTAAACTTGAGTTCCAGTCCAGCTCATTTAAATGTTCATAACATACAGCAGTGGTAGTGTATTAATAATCTGAGCTGAGGCTGAGCTAACCTTCTTTGTGCCACAGTACATACAGTATATTAAGTATTTTAGAGCATAAAACTTTAGCAACTAACTCACAGACTGACCTCTATCACATAGTTGCTGCTTCAAGTGCCGTGCAGAAGACAGAGTTGTAAATTTAAACTGGAGCTGTCCTCTCCCTCATGACCTCCTGCCCTGCAGCATGCATAGGAAAACACTGATTCACAATTTAACCCCATGGCTACCAAAAAGGGCTGCAATACACTGCTTAGGAATAAACTGCAGTCCTTTCTGGCAGCCAGGGAGTTAAATTGTGTTCAGCATGTTACGGAGTCTTTTTTTCTATTAGGTATTGGTAATTCAAATGTCAAGGGTGAAGTGTTTACCGGGTGGGTCCCACATTTAAGTACATGATCACAACACTTTCCCTGACAGGCTCAGAAATGATCCGTCAGGTAGGAGGAAGAGACAGACTTAGTAGAACAACAACAAGTAAGGGGACGCAGCACATATTCCACAGCACAGCCATGACTTACCTCCTTCCTTCCTTCCACTTTCTGCATTTGCCGACAGAGCGCTCATACCCCCAGCTCTCCACAGCACACTTGAGCGCGCTCCCGCCCCTCACCTTAAAAAAGTTACAGCTTCAGCCAAGCGTCATCACTCACAGTCACGTGATGATGCTCTACTTTGTCACTGGCTGCTGCCTTTCTCTGTGAATAACACCTCCCACAGATCGCACAGTCTGAAGTGTGCGATACACAAAGTATAGGGATGGGGAGGCTGGGAGCTGCGCAGGCTGCAAATTTAAGATGCGCATAGCACACTGCCATATATCTAGCTACCGCACGTGCGGTTAGTGTATAAATGATAGAATAAAAAATAAAAAAAAATTTTTTTCCTTCTTAAACAAACTGTTTGAATTTTTTGGGGGACAAAAAAAAAATATAATTTTTACAGTAGGGGGCTATTGGAAAAATTATATTTTTTTTCTTCTGTTTTTTCTTTCTATCTTCTGGGCTTCTTCTGGGCTTCTGAGGGGGGCACGTGCGATTGTGCTCAAATGGAGGAGCCTCCACTGTCTGTTGCACATAAAGAACACTACATAGCAAAATAAACATTTGTCAAGATAAAATTTGTGTTTCTAAAATAATTTTTAGTGCCTAACGGTACTGATGAGACTTCTTAGAATATCTCCCCTGAGCGGGCAGGTTTTGAATATTAGGCCTTGAACAATGCGTATAACAACTTAACTCCTCCAACATTCACAAGCCCTGATTGGGAGAAAAATATTGATGGTACAGTTACAAAAAAAAAAACACAAAAAAAAAGGGAGACCATGATTATTTAAAAAGAAATAAATGTAAGTATCTCTGAAAATAATAACAAATTCCTTGTACAATTGGGATCCTGCTCTTGCACATATAATAATATTTACATAGCATGTACCATTTTTTGGCTATATCCCGGATCCTTATCCTATATGACGCATATCTAGAGCACATTCTATAGAATATGTTTAAGGGCATCAAGCCCAAAGACCCATAGGATAGGAATAAAGGTATATTTTAATGTATAAGTGCTGCTGTGTGTCAGAGATTTAGAAGTGTCTGAGAACATGTCACTCAGCAGCCTTCAGATATTGTCTGCACAAGTAGTATGCCCCCTTTAATGCATAGGGGATTCGCTGCTATTTTCTTTTAGGAATAATGTTAAACATTTTCCATTTTGAGGCAGGTAAAGGGTACTCAGGCAAGCAGCTGATAAGAGTTATGTATTTAAAAGGTTCTGCAGGATAGGCTAGGCTCTCTCTCACATCCCGAGCTGTTTGGGAGGGATCAGTTAGGGATAAACTGGTGGGAGGGTAATCCCTACATTACAGCAAAAATTAACTGTACAAGCACTGATTAAGACCTTAGCTGGCAGGAATTTCAGACGTGTGGTGCACAACTGCAATTAGCAGCCTTCTAATTGCCAAAAACCAATGGCAAAACTGTGTAAGTCTGCTATTTCTGAACAAAGGAGACCCTAGAGAAACGTTTTGACTGTAGTAGTTGTGTGTAAATAATTTCAGTGAGAAATGCAGTTAAACTACCACTCAAAGCAGTAGAATTGCATAATTAAAGTGAATGTAAATTTTGATGCTAAAGTGCCCAGTTTTTAAAAATTCGATTAAAAACAGGGGCACTTTAATTCATCAAAATTTACATTTCACTCGCGCTGTGAAAAAAAACTTACCTTTTAAACTTGACAGCAGCTCCAGCTTCCTCCACCCGTCACAAAGCCTCTTCCTGGGTCTAAAATGATGAATCCGGCTTCCTCCAATCACAGCATTGAATCAGACACTGATTCCCCGGGGGGGGGGGGGGGGGGAGCCGTGATTGGAGGATGACCTATCCATCATTTCTGACATCAGAAATGGCTCGCGACAACTGGAGGAAGCTGGAGCTGCTGTGAAGATTAAAAGGTAAGTTTTTCTTCACAACACGAGTGAAATGTAAATTTTGATGAATTAAAGTGCCCCTGTTTTTAATCAAATTTTTAAAAACCAGGCACTTTAGCATCAAAATTTACATTCACTTTAACATGTGCATAATAAAGACAATAACACCTACTCTGAATTTCAAATAAGCAGTAGATTTTTTTTCGAACAAATTATTTTTTCTCCCATTTTCTGTCCCTATATATATATATATATGTATATATATATATATACTGTGTATATATATATATATCTATATATATATATCATGTGACAGACATCAGCCAATCACAGACTAGTATATGTATGCCCTGTGAGCTTGTGCACATGCTCAATAGGATCTTGTTACCTAAAAAGTGTGAATATAAAAAGTGTGATAATGGAACTAAATTGGAAAGTGTCTTAAAACTGTATGCTCTTTCTGAATCATAAAAGTGTCCCTTTAACAATTTTTTTTTTTTTTTAAATGATTTTATTTGGTGGCCAAAAGTGGATTCAAGTATACCAAACTGGGCCTAGATCAATGCCTTCGGTAGTCCACTTTAAAAATATATATAGTTTTTATGGGTAAATTAAAAAAGCAAAGGCTCTGTTTCTGTTTTAACAGAGTGATCGCAAAAATGCTAAAATTTCTCTAAAGTTCCCAGTAGTGTAGGGGTTAAAAGGGAGAAGAAAATTACCGTACCATGTCCCTTTAAGAAAACGTACCATATCCCTTTAAGAAAGATATGTAAATATATTTGTGTCCATGGTTTCTATTACTCAATTTGAAAGGAAGAAAGAGAGGGACATATCAGAGGTAGCACTAGTTATGTTCCAACATGACAGATGTACTTTTATGAACAATTTATGTGCATTGTGTGTTTTATGTTTAGCCTCTAATGTTGTCATATTTTTATAGGTGTTTGCATTTGATTACTGTTTCTGGTCCATGGATGAAAGAAACACTTCTAAATATGCAGGTGAGTCAGAGATAAGCTGTCAGCTTCTAAAATGACTGTATTTTTACAAGGTGTTACAAAGTATGGCCTTATCCTTTATATACAGTCTGTTTTGTTTTATCATGACACATGAAAGTAATTTGCATCTGAAAATGTATTGCTCTGCATTTGTACATATGTCTTATTTATCTATATATAGTATAGATATTAAAGATGAGTTTGTTTTTCCCAGTGTCCCTAGGCATGTCCTCAGGGGTTTATACTTCCCAAACTGACTGCTAAAAAAAGATCTCAAGTGAAAGGGAAAATGTGCAGGGAAAGGCAAGAGAGCTACAGAGAAAATAATCACATTTAGATTCCTTTTATTAATTTAAAAAAAAACTTTGTCACTAATTTCTTAATTATTTAAGAACCTGCTGTGATTATATTTCATGCCCCTTATTTTCAGATTATACGTTAATATACCTCTGATAAAGGCAAAACAAATGTGTACAAAACCGGAGTAACACAAACAATTTTATTACATCTGTTTTTAACTTTTACACACTGAAGTAGAACAATGTCTTTACTGGTTGGTATTTGGCCTGTGTGACAACCAGAGTAGGTTTCCCACATCAAAAAATTGATCCCTGGGGTGAACTCTTCACAAGGCCATTTTTCAGAAAATGTTTTCGAAAGTGAAGTTTCTTGGGGGATGGAAGAGATGATAAAACTTTAAAGTTCTAATGCTACAGAATCAGAGACCCTGATGCCTTTGATGTTAAAGGGACAGTCTACACCAGAATTTTTATTGTTTTAAAAGATAGATAATCCCTTTATTACCCATTCCCCAGTTTTGCATAACCAACACAGTTATAATAATATACTTTTAACCTCTGTGATGAACTTGTATCTAAGCCTCTGCAACCTGCCCCTTTTTTCAGTTCTTTTGACAGACTTGCAGTCTAGCCAATCAGTGCCTGTTCCCAGATAACTTCACGTGCACGAGCACAGTGTTATCTATGAACTAACTAACACCCTCTAGTGGTGAAAAACTGTTAAAATGCAATCTGAAAAGAGGTGGGCTTCAAGGTCTAAGAAATTAGCATAAGAACCTCCTAGGTTAAGCTTTCAACTAAGAATACCAAGAGAACAAAGCAAAATTGGTGATAAAAGTAAATTGGAAAATTGTTTAAGATTACCTGCTCTATCTGAATCATGAAAGATTATTTTGGCCTAGACGGTCCCTTTAATGCAACATTAATGTTCTATAGGTTTAGTCTAGTCTTGTCTTTTCTGCAGCTCTTTTGTTTCCATAGGTGATTCAGGTGAGGAAGGTGCAACCAGAAGCAATCACTTGGTTTTCAAATCTAGGTTTTCTGGTAGAGCAGAGATGTTTTCTGCTTCCTCTGGTTCTGTGTTCTGACTCCATAACCTAGAAGTATATTCACTTTTATGTCGGTTACTAAATCTGTAATTCTCAAACGTAAAGAATTATCAGATAAAGTAGTTTCTACACCGATAACAGCTAATCCATATTACTCGTATTGGGCCCATTGTAGGCACCAATTAGCAAGCACTACCCAGGGTGCTGAACCAAAAATGGGCCAGCTTTTAAGCTTACATTCCTGTTTTTTCAAATAAAGATACCAAGAGAACAAAGAAAAAATAATAATAGGAGTAATCTAGAAAGTTGATTAAAATGTAATGCTTTATCTAATAATAAAAAATGGGTGTAATATCCCTTTAACTAGGCTCTTCAGCCTGTTAGTTCACTGCTTATGCTGTTGTTTATTTTCACAAGTACCTGCTGTATTTTGTATAATTTTTTGAGATTCTGGTACTTTAAAAAATAAATGTTGTTAGAAGATTTAGATAACAGATACGAATTTGAGGGTCCTATTTATTATACGCATTGTCAGGTCTGGCCCATCCATTTGGTCAATCTAGGCGGTTGCCTGGGACACAAACAATCTAGCCAGGGACAAAGCTATAGCCAGTGCAGTTACAATGGGGCTCAAGTTCACAAACTATGGACCACTCACACTCAAGAGCCTCATGGAGCACAGAAGGAATGGTAGCTGCTCAAGACAGAAACTTGTTGGGCTGTGTTAAAGGGTCTGGAAATCACAATTTTTTCTTTCATGAATCAGATAGAGCATACAATTTTAAACAACTTTCCAATTTTCTTCTATAATCTAATTTGTTTTGTTCTCTTGGTATCCAGTGTTGAAAAGTATACCTAGGTATGCTCAGGAGCAGCAATGCACTGCTGGGAGCTAACTGCTGATTAGTGGCTGCACATATATACCTTTTTTCATTGGCTCACCAGATAGCTCCCAGTAGTTACATCCCTGAAGGACAGCAAGAGAATGAAGCAAAGTTGCTAAAGGAAGTAAATTGTGACGGTCTTTAAAATTGTATGTTCTCTCTGAATCATGAAATTTTTTGAGTTTCATGTCCCTTTAATAGTGAGAGAGAGGGACAGTCAACACCAGAATTACCAATTCCCCAGTTTTGCATAACCAACACAGTTATAATTATACACGTTTTACCTCTGTAATTACCTTGTATCTAAGCCTCAGCAGACTGCCCCTTTATTTCAGTTCTTTTGACAGACTTGTATTTTAGTCAATTAGAGCTGACTCCATGGAAAATTCACGTGCATGAGCTCAATGTTATCTATATGAAACACGTGAACTAATGCCCTCTAGTGGTGAAAAACTATATAAATGCATTTAGATTAGAGGCGGCCTTCAAGGTCTAAGAAATTAGCATATGAACCTCCTAGGTTTAGCTTTCAACTAAGAATACCAGGAGAACAAAGCAAAATTGGTGATAAAAGTAAATTGGAAAGTTGTTTAAAATTACATGCCCTATTTGAAACATGAAAGGTTTTTTTGGACTTGACTGTCCCTTTAACACCAGTCTCTCATTTAGACAGCCTGACCAAACACAAGCTCCAGAGACTGCTTATGTTTGTAGCTCTCATACTATAACTGAACGCTTTCATGCTATTTGTGTAACCTTGTAAAGCAAACCTAATAGCATATGCAATAATATGTAAAGATATAGGGATTTAAATGGTCACTTTGTTTTATTGATTGCAAAAATAAAAAATAGTGAAAAAAAAAAAGTAAAAAAAAATAATTAACAAAAACAAAACAAATGAAATGCCATAAAGCCCATAAAATACCTAAAAAGTAATCTATTAGCACTTAAGTGGATGTCTAGGGAACTTTAACATCTGGCTACCAAATAGAGCAGGTGTGCTAAATCCCTCACATAATAGACTCATGTCAGCTATCGCTCGAATGCTAAGCCGAAGGTCAAACAGTGGAGTTCTTTTAAACTATGATTTTCTATTCAAATATATGTTTAAAACACTGTACATACGTACATATGTACACAGTCACATAACAATAGACACACACACACACATATACAGTGTATATATATATATATATATATATATACACACACACACATATACAGTATATATATATATATATATATATACACCACACAGAGAAATGCACTCACAGGAACAAACAACCAGCTCAATACCATTGTTAGCCTGTTCTATGGCGATTTCCCACCTGGGTGCAACTTCTTTTAGCCCAGCAATGCTTTTCACAGAGTAGAACTTTCCTGTAGTATATCAGTCTGATCTTGCCTATTACAGTCAGTCCAGCACCGAAATACCAGGCAATTCTTCTCTGAACAAGGAACACAGCAGCCTTTCTGTAAAGTACAATAAAACGTACTGATATTTCTAAATAAGGACTTGGGATTAGGGTGACAGCTTGATTGACAGTGCAACAGGGACTTTATCAGCCATAATATTGGTAGTTATTATACGCATACCAAACTGTTAAATCTGTTTAGTGCAACAGTAATTTGTTTTTGAGAACTCAGTCACTATTTTGATAAATTGTTAGGAAATACTATCTAGAAAGTATATATTTCTCCAACATAGGTGTGTCCGGTCCACGGCGTCATCCTTACTTGTGGGATATTCTCTTCCCCAACAGGAAATGGCAAAGAGCCCAGCAAAGCTGGTCACATGATCCCTCCTAGGCTCCGCCTTCCCCAGTCATTCTCTTTGCCGTTGTACAGGCAACATCTCCACGGAGATGGCTTAGAGTTTTTTAGTGTTTAACTGTAGTTTTTATTATTCAATCAAGAGTTTGTTATTTTAAAATAGTGCTGGTATGTACTATTTACTCTGAAACAGAAAAGAGATGAAGATTTCTGTTTGTAAGAGGAAAATGATTTTAGCAACCGTTACTAAAATCGATGGCTGTTCCACACAGGACTGTTGAGAGGAATTAACTTCAGTTGGGGGAACAGTGAGCAGACTTTTGCTGCTTGAGGTATGACACATTCTAACAAGACGATGTAATGCTGGAAGCTGTCATTTTCCCTATGGGATCCGGTAAGCCATTTTTATTACAGAGTAAATAAGGGCTTCACAAGGGCTTGTTAAGTCTGTAGACATTTTCTGGGATAAATCGATTCATATATAACATATTTAGCCTTGAGGAATCATTTAATATGGGTATTTTTGTAAAATAATATCGGCAGGCACTGTTTTAGACACCTTATTCTCTAGGGGCTTTCCCTAATCATAGGCAGAGCCTCATTTTCGCGCCGGTATTGCGCACTTGTTTTTGAGAAGCATGACATGCAGTCGCATGTGTGAGGAGCTCTGATACATAAAAAAGACTTTCTGAAGGCGTCATTTGGTATCGTATTCCCCTTTGGGCTTGGTTGGGTCTCAGCAAAGCAGATACCAGGGACTGTAAAGGGGTTAAAGATAAAAACGGCTCCGGTTCCGTTATTTTAAGGGTTAAAGCTTCTAAATTTGGTGTGCAATACTTTTAAGGCTTTAAGACACTGTGGTGAAATTTTGGTGAATTTTGAACAATTCCTTCATACTTTTTCGCAATTGCAGTAATAAAGTGTGTTCAGTTTAAAATTTAAAGTGACAGTAACGGTTTTATTTTAAAACGTTTTTTGTACTTTGTTATCAAGTTTATGCCTGTTTAACATGTCTGAACTACCAGATAGACTGTGTTCTGAATGTGGGGAAGCCAAGGTTCCTTCTCATTTAAATAGATGTGATTTATGTGACACTGAAAATGATGCCCAAGATGATTCCTCAAGTGAGGGGAGTAAGCATGGTACTGCATCATTCCCTCCTTCGTCTACACCAGTCTTGCCCACTCAGGAGGCCCCTAGTACATCTAGCGCGCCAATACTCCTTACTATGCAACAATTAACGGCTGTAATGGATAATTCTATCAAAAACATTTTAGCCAAAATGCCCACTTATCAGCGTAAGCGCGACTGCTCTGTTTTAGATACTGAAGAGCATGAGGACGCTGAGGATAATGGTTCTGATATGCCCCTACACCAGTCTGAGGGGGCCAGGGAGGTTTTGTCTGAGGGAGAAATTTCAGATTCAGGGAAAATTTCTCAACAAGCTGAACCCGATGTGATTACATTTAAATTTAAGTTGGAACATCTCCGCGCTCTGCTTAAGGAGGTGTTATCCACTCTGGATGATTGTGAGAATTTGATCATCCCAGAGAAACTATGTAAAATGGACAAGTTCCTAGAGGTCCCGGGGCCCCCAGAAGCTTTTCCTATACCCAAGCGGGTGGCGGACATTGTAAATAAAGAATGGGAAAGGCCCGGTATACCTTTCGTCCCTCCCCCCATATTTAAAAAATTGTTTCCCATGGTCGACCCCAGAAAGGACTTATGGCAGACAGTCCCCAAGGTCGAGGGGGCGGTTTCTACTTTAAACAAACGCACCACTATACCCATAGAAGATAGTTGTGCTTTCAAAGATCCTATGGATAAAAAATTAGAAGGTTTGCTTAAAAAGATGTTTGTTCAGCAAGGTTACCTTCTACAACCAATTTCATGCATTGTCCCTGTCACTACAGCCACGTGTTTCTGGTTCGATGAGCTAGAAAAGGCGATCGATAGTGATTCTCCTCCTTATGAGGAGATTATGGACAGAATCCGTGCTCTCAAATTGGCTAATTCTTTCACCCTAGACGCCACTTTGCAATTGGCTAGGTTAGCGGCTAAAAATTCTGGGTTTGCTATTGTGGCGCGCAGAGCGCTTTGGTTGAAATCTTGGTCAGCGGATGCGTCCTCCAAGAACAAATTGCTTAACATTCCTTTCAAGGGGAAAACGCTGTTTGGCCCTGACTTGAAAGAGATTATCTCTGATATCACTGGGGGTAAGGGCCACGCCCTTCCTCAGGATAGGTCTTTCAAGGCCAAAAATAAACCTAATTTTCGTCCCTTTCGTAGAAACGGACCAGCCCCAAGTGCTACGTCCTCTAAGCAAGAGGGTAATTCTTCTCAAGCCAAGCCAGCCTGGAGACCAATGCAAGGCTGGAACAAGGGAAAGCAGGCCAAGAAGCCTGCCACTGCTACCAAGACAGCATGAAATGTTGGCCCCCGATCCGGGACCGGATCTGGTGGGGGGCAGACTTTCTCTCTTCGCTCAGGCTTGGGCAAGAGATGTTCTGGATCCTTGAGCACTAGAAATAGTCTCCCAAGGTTATCTTCTGGAATTCAAGGGGCCTCCCCCAAGGGGGAGGTTCCACAGGTCTCAATTGTCTTCAGACCACATGAAAAGACAGGCATTCTTACATTGTGTAGAAGACCTGTTAAAAATGGGAGTGATTCATCCTGTTCCTTTAGGAGAACAAGGGATGGGGTTCTACTCCAATCTGTTCGTAGTTCCCAAAAAAGAGGGAACATTCAGACCAATCTTAGATCTCAAGATCCTAAACAAGTTTCTCAAGGTTCCATCGTTCAAAATGGAAACCATTCGAACAATTCTTCCTTCCATCCAGGAAGGTCAATTCATGACCACGGTGGATTTAAAGGATGCGTATCTACATATTCCTATCCACAAGGAACATCATCGGTTCCTAAGGTTCGCATTCCTGGACAAGCATTACCAGTTTGTGGCACTTCCGTTCGGATTAGCCACTGCTCCAAGGATTTTCACAAAGGTACTAGGGTCCCTTCTAGCGGTGCTAAGACCAAGGGGCATTGCAGTAGTACCTTACTTGGACAACATTCTGATTCAAGCGTCGTCCCTTCCTCAAGCAAAGGCTCACACGGACATTGTCCTGGCCTTTCTCAGATCTCACGGGTGGAAAGTGAACGTAGAAAAAAGTTCTCTATCTCCGTCAACAAGGGTTCCCTTCTTGGGAACAATAATAGACTCCTTAGAAATGAGGATTTTTCTGACAGAGGCCAGAAAATCAAAACTTCTAAACTCTTGTCAAATACTTCATTCTGTTCCTCTTCCTTCCATAGCGCAGTGCATGGAAGTAATAGGTTTGATGGTAGCGGCAATGGACATAGTTCCTTTTGCGCGAATTCATCTAAGACCATTACAACTGTGCATGCTCAGTCAGTGGAATGGGGACTATACAGACTTGTCTCCGATGATACAAGTAGATCAGAGGACCAGAGATTCACTCCGTTGGTGGCTGTCCCTGGACAACCTGTCACAGGGGATGAGCTTCCGCAGACCAGAGTGGGTCATTGTCACGACCGACGCCAGTCTGGTGGGCTGGGGCGCGGTCTGGGGACCCCTGAAAGCTCAGGGTCTTTGGTCTCGGGAAGAATCTCTTCTTCCGATAAATATTCTGGAACTGAGAGCGATATTCAATGCTCTCAGGGCTTGGCCTCAGCTAGCAAAGGCCAAGTTCATACGGTTTCAATCAGACAACATGACGACTGTTGCGTACATCAACCATCAGGGGGGAACAAGGAGTTCCCTGGCGATGGAAGAAGTGACCAAAATCATTCAATGGGCGGAGACTCACTCCTGCCACTTGTCTGCAATCCACATCCCAGGAGTGGAAAATTGGGAAGCGGATTTTCTGAGTCGTCAGACATTTCATCCGGGGGAGTGGGAACTCCATCCGGAAATCTTTGCCCAAATTACTCAATTGTGGGGCATTCCAGACATGGATCTGATGGCCTCTCATCAGAACTTCAAGGTTCCTTGCTACGGGTCCAGATCCAGGGATCCCAAGGCGACTCTAGTAGATGCACTAGTAGCACCTTGGACCTTCAAACTAGCTTATGTATTCCCGCCGTTTCCTCTCATCCCCAGGCTGGTAGCCAGGATCAATCAGGAGAGGGCATCGGTGATCTTGATAGCTCCTGCGTGGCCATGCAGGACTTGGTATGCAGACCTGGTGAATATGTCATCGGCTCCACCATGGAAGCTACCTTTGAGACGAGACCTTCTTGTTCAAGGTCCGTTCGAACATCCGAATCTGGTCTCACTCCAACTGACTGCTTGGAGATTGAACGCTTGATCTTATCAAAGCGAGGGTTCTCAGATTCTGTCATTGATACTCTTGTTCAGGCCAGAAAGCCTGTAACTAGAAAAATTTACCACAAAATATGGAAAAAATATATCTGTTGGTGTGAATCTAAAGGATTCCCTTGGGACAAGGTAAAAATTCCTAAGATTCTATCCTTTCTTCAAGAAGGTTTGGAGAAAGGATTATCTGCAAGTTCCTTGAAGGGACAGATTTCTGCCTTGTCTGTGTTACTTCACAAAAAGCTGGCAGCTGTGCCAGATGTTCAAGCCTTTGTTCAGGCTCTGGTTAGAATCAAGCCTGTTTACAAACCTTTGACTCCTCCTTGGAGTCTCAATTTAGTTCTTTCAGTTCTTCAGGGGGTTCCGTTTGAACCCTTACATTCCGTTGATATTAAGTTATTATCTTGGAAAGTTTTGTTTTTGGTTGCAATTTCTTCTGCTAGAAGAGTTTCAGAATTATCTGCTCTGCAGTGTTCTCCTCCTTATCTGGTGTTCCATGCAGATAAGGTGGTTTTACGTACTAAACCTGGTTTTCTTCCGAAAGTTGTTTCTAACAAAAACATTAACCAGGAGATAGTCGTGCCTTCTTTGTGTCCGAATCCAGTTTCAAAGAAGGAACGTTTGTTGCACAATTTGGATGTTGTTCGTGCTCTAAAATTCTATTTAGATGCTACAAAGGATTTTAGACAAACATCTTCCTTGTTTGTTGTTTATTCTGGTAAAAGGAGAGGTCAAAAAGCAACTTCTACCTCTCTCTCTTTTTGGATTAAAAGCATCATCAGATTGGCTTATGAGACTGCCGGACGGCAGCCTCCTGAAAGAATCACAGCTCATTCCACTAGGGCTGTGGCTTCCACATGGGCCTTCAAGAACGAGGCTTCTGTTGATCAGATATGTAAGGCAGCGACTTGGTCTTCACTGCACACTTTTACTAAATTTTACAAGTTTGATACTTTTGCTTCTTCTGAGGCTATTTTTGGGAGAAAGGTTTTGCAAGCCGTGGTGCCTTCCATCTAGGTGACCTGATTTGCTCCCTCCCTTCATCCGTGTCCTAAAGCTTTGGTATTGGTTCCCACAAGTAAGGATGACGCCGTGGACCGGACACACCTATGTTGGAGAAAACAGAATTTATGTTTACCTGATAAATTACTTTCTCCAACGGTGTGTCCGGTCCACGGCCCGCCCTGGTTTTTTAATCAGGTCTGATATTTTATTTTCTTTAACTACAGTCACCACGGTATCATATGGTTTCTCCTATGCAAATATTCCTCCTTTACGTCGGTCGAATGACTGGGGAAGGCGGAGCCTAGGAGGGATCATGTGACCAGCTTTGCTGGGCTCTTTGCCATTTCCTGTTGGGGAAGAGAATATCCCACAAGTAAGGATGACGCCGTGGACCGGACACACCGTTGGAGAAAGTAATTTATCAGGTAAACATAAATTCTGTTTTTAGAACAGAAGTGCCTTAACATTCCTACGGTTTACAGGTAATTGAAACAAACCTGCTCTTTTCCATTTCTTAAAATAAAATATTGCATTACTTGCTGATGGTTTGTTCTTAAATGTAATGTTGAATTAATTTAAATGTAATGTTGAATTAATTTAAAATGTAATGATGAATTAATTTAAATGTAATGTTGAATTAAAGGGACACTCTAGGCTAAAATAAACTTTCATGATTCAGATAGGGCATGTAATTTTAAACAATTTTCCAATTTACTTTTATCACCAATTTTGCTTTGTTCTTTTGGTATTCTTAGTTGAAAGCTTAAAGGGCCACTAAACCCAAAATCTTTCTTTCATGATTCAGATAGAGAATAGAAATTTAAACAACATTACAATTTACTTCCATTGTTTATTTTGCTTCATTTTTTAAATATCCTTAGTTGAAGAAAAATCAATGCACATGGTGAGCCAATCACACGATGCTTCTATGTGCAGCAACCAATCAGCAGCTAGTGAGCATATCTAGATATGCTTTTCATCAAAGCATATCAAGAGAATAAAACAAATTAGATATTATAAGTAAATTAGAAAGATGTTTAAAATTGCATTCTCTTTCTAAATCATAAAAGAAAAAATGTGGGTGGCATGTCCCTTTAACATAAAAGGTTCATATGCTAATTTCTTAGACCTTGAAGGCCACCTCTTTTCAGAATGTGTTTTAACAGTTTTTCAACACTAGAGGGTGTTAGTTCACGTATTTCATATAGATAACACTGTGCTCGTGCACGTGAAGTTATCTGGGAGCAGACACTGATTGGCTAAACTGCAAGTCTGTCAAAAGAACTGAAATAAAGGGGCAGTTTGTAGAGGCTTAGATACAAGATAATCACAGAGGTTAAAAGTATATTAATATAACTGCGTTGGTTATGAAAAACTGGGGAATGGGTAATAAAGGGATTATCTATCTTTTAAAACAATAAAAATTCTGGTGAAGACTGTCCCTTTAATTTAAAATGTAATGTTGTATTTAATTAATTTGAGTGCAATGGATTTTGGTCTCTGAGATTAAAATGAGCACATCCCATGACACAGGCAGCTAACCCCAGGACAGAGTAGGTGTGAAACCACTATGGGTATATAAATATAAATAAATAAATATACATACATTTTTGTGTGTGTCTTTTTTGCATGAAATGTCTCTTGAGTCTACAAATATTTCCTGTTATGCCAAATTGTTATTGCAAGTGATGCTCCACCCTTCTTGATGATTACAATAGGTAATTACAACAGCTTGACTGTTCCAGTCTTTTGAAAGCAATACATAAAAATGTTACTGGAGTTATCTTTTACTGACAGGACAAGCTAAAATAGCACCATAGATTGATAAATACATCTGCTTTCTAAACATTAAACAATTTGTATGCAATACTTTTCACTACAATTTTATGTGTACTGCTAGAGACTTACGGCTAGATTTAGAGTTTTGTCGGTAACGACCCGCGTATCTAACGCTGGCTTTTTTCTGGCCGCACCTTTAAAATAACTCTGGTATTGAGAGTCCACAGAATGGCTGCGTTAGGCTCCAAAAAAGGAGGGTAGAGCATATTTAACGCCACTGCAACTCTCGATACCAGAGTTGCTTACGGACGCGGCCAGCCTCAAAAACATGCTCGTGCACGATTCCCTCATAGGAAACAATGGGGCTGTTTGAGCTGAAAAAAAACCTAACACCTGCAAAAAAGCTGCGTTCAGCTCCTAACGCAGCCCCATTGTTTCCTATGGGGAAACACTTCCTACGTCTGCACCTAACACTCTAACATGTACCCCGAGTCTAAACACCCCTAACCTTACACTTATTAACCCCTAATATGCCGCCCCCGCTATCGCTGACCCCTGCATACTATTATTAACCCCTAATCTGCCGTTCCGTACACCGCCGCAACCTACGTTATCCCTATGTACCCCTAATCTGCTGTCCCTAACACCGCCGACCCCCCGACCCCTATATTATATTTATTAACCCCTAATCTGCCGCCCACAACGTCGCCTCCACCTGCCTACACTTATTAACCCCTAATCTGCCGAGCGGACCGCACCGCTATTATTATAAAGTTATTAACCCCTAATCCGCCTCACTAACCCTATAATAAATAGTATTAACCCCTAATCTGCCCTCCCTAACATCGCCGACACCTAACTTCAAACATTAACCCTTAATCTGCCGACTGGAGCTCACCGCTATTCTATTAAATTTATTAACCCCTAAAGCTAAGTCTAACCCTAACACTAACACCCCCCTAAATTAAATATAATTTACATCTAACGAAATTAATTAACTCTTATTAAATAAATTATTCCTATTTAAAGCTAAATACTTACCTGTAAAATAAATCCTAATATAGCTACAATATAAATTATATTTATATTATAACTATTTTAGGATTTATATTTATTTTACAGGTAACTTTGTATTTATTTTAACCAGGTACAATAGCTAAAATAGTTAAAATAATTACAAAATTACCTGTAAAATAAATCCTAACCTAAGTTACAATTAAACCTAACACTACACTATCAATAAATTAATTAAATAAAATACCTACAATTACCTACAATTAAACCTAACACTACACTATCAATACATTAATTAAATACAATATCTACAAATAAATACAATGAAATAAACTAACTAAAGTACAAAAAATAAAAAAGAACTAAGTTACAAAAAATAAAAAAATATTTACAAACATCAGAAAAATATTACAACAATTTTAAACTAATTACACCTACTCACCTAATCTAAGCCCCCTAATAAAATAACAAAGCCCCCCAAAATAAAAAAATGCCCTACCCTATTCTAAATTACTAAAGTCCAAAGCTCTTTTACCTTACCAGTCCTGAACAGGGCCCTTTGCGGGGCATGCCCCAAGAAATTCAGCTCTTTTGCCTGTAAAAAAAAACATACAATACCCCCCCCCCCCCAACATTACAACCCACCACCCACATACCCCTAATCTAACCCAAACCCCCCTTAAATAAACCTAACACTAAGCCCCTGAAGATCTTCCTACCTTATCTTCACCATACCAGGTTCACCGATCGATCCAGAAGAGCTCCTCCGATGTCCTGATCCAAGCCCAAGCGGGGGGCTGAAGAGGTCCATGATCCGGCTGAAGTCATCATCCAAGCGGGAGCTGAAGAGGTCCATGATCCGGCTGAAGTCTTCATCCAAGCGGGAGCTGAAGAGGTTCTATCAACGGCATCTTCAATCTTCTTTCTTCGGGAGCCATCATCTTCCATCCGACGCGGAACATCCTCTTCTCCCAACGCCTACTCGCCGAATGACGGTTCCTTTAAATGACGTCATCCAAGATGGCGTCCCTCGAATTCCGATTGGCTGATAGGATTCTATCAGCCAATCGGAATTAAGGTAGGAATATTCTGATTGGCTGATGGAATCAAGTTCAATCCGATTGGCTGATTGGATCAGCCAATCAGAATATTCCTACCTTAATTCCAATTGGCTGATAGAATCCTATCAGCCAATCGGAATTCGAGGGACGCCATCTTGGATGACGTCATTTAAAGGAACCGTCATTCGGCGAGTAGGCGTCAGGAGAAGAGGATGTTCCGCGTCGGATGGAAGATGATGGCTCCCGAATAAAGAAGATTGAAGATGCCGTTGATAAAAGACTTCAGCCGGATCATGGACCTCTTCAGCTCCCGCTTGGATGAAGACTTCAGCCGGATCATGGACCTCTTCAGCTCCCGCTTGGATGATGACTTCAGCCGGATCATGGACCTCTTCAGCCCCCCGCTTGGGCTTGGATCAGGACATCGGAGGAGCTCTTCTGGATCGATCGGTGAACCTGGTATGGTGAAGATAAGGTAGGAAGATCTTCAGGGGCTTAGTGTTAGGTTTATTTAAGGGGGGTTTGGGTTAGATTAGGGGTATGTGGGTGGTGGGTTGTAATGTTGGGGGGGTATTGTATGTTTTTTTTTACAGGCAAAAGAGCTGAATTTCTTGGGGCATGCCCCGCAAAGGGCCCTGTTCAGGGCTGGTGAGGTAAAAGAGCTTTGAACTTTAGTAATTTAGAATAGGGTAGGGCATTTTTTTTATTTTGGGGGGCTTTGTTATTTTATTAGGGGGCTTAGAGTAGGTGTAATTAGTTTAAAATTGTTGTAATATTTTTCTGATGTTTGTAAATATTTTTTTATTTTTTGTAACTTAGTTCTTTTTTATTTTTTGTACTTTAGTTAGTTTATTTCATTGTATTTATTTGTAGATATTGTATTTAATTAATGTATTGATAGTGTAGTGTTAGGTTTAATTGTAACTTAGGTTAGGATTTATTTTACAGGTAATTTTGTAATTATTTTAACTATTTTAGCTATTGTACCTGGTTAAAATAAATACAAAGTTACCTGTAAAATAAATATAAATCCTAAAATAGCTATAATATAAATATAATTTATATTGTAGCTATATTAGGATTTATTTTACAGGTAAGTATTTAGCTTTAAATAGGAATAATTTATTTAATAAGAGTTAATTAATTTCGTTAGATGTAAATTATATTTAACTTAGGGGGGTGTTAGTGTTAGACTTAGCTTTAGGGGTTAATAAATTTATTAGAATAGCGGTGAGCTCCAGTCGGCAGATTAGGGGTTAATGTTTGAAGTTAGGTGTCGGCGATGTTAGGGAGGGCAGATTAGGGGTTAATACTATTTATTATAGGGTTAGTGAGGCGGATTAGGGGTTAATAACTTTATAATAATAGCGGTGCGGTAGGCGACATTGTGGGCGGCAGATTAGGGGTTAATAAATATAATATAGGGGTCGGTAGATTTATGTATTTAATTAATGTATTGATAGTGTAGTGTTAGGTTTAATTGTAGGTATTTTATTTAATTAATTTATTGATAGTGTAGTGTTAGGTTTAATTGTAACTTAGGTTAGGATTTATTTTACAGGTAAATTTGTAATTATTTTAACTATTTTAGCTATTAAATAGTTCTTAACTATTTAATAGCTATTGTACCTTGTTAAAATAAATACAAAGTTACCTGTAAAATAAATATTAATCCTAAAATAGCTATAATATAATTATAATTTATATTGTAGCTATATTAGGATTTATTTTACAGCTAAGTATTTAGCTTTAAATAGGAATAATTTATTTAAGAAGAGTTAATTAATTTCGTTAGATTAAAATTATATTTAATTTAGGGGGGTTTAGGGTTAGACTTAGCTTTAGGGGTTAATACATTTATTAGAATAGCGGTGAGCTCCAGTCGGCAGATTAGGGGTTAATAATTGAAGTTAGGTGTCGGCGATGTTAGGGAGGGCAGATTAGGGGTTAATACTATTTATTATAGGGTTATTGAGGCGGGAGTGAGGCGGATTAGGGGTTAATAAGTGTAGGCAGGTGGAGGCGACGTTGAGGGGGGCAGATTAGGGGTACATAAGTATAACGTAGGTGGTGGTCGGCAGATTAGGGGTTAAAAAAATTTAATCGAGTGTCGGCGATGTGGGGGGGCCTCGGTTTAGGGGTACATAGGTAGTTTATGGGTGTTAGTGTACTTTAGAGTACAGTAGTTAAGAGCTTTATGAACCGGCGTTAGCCCAGAAAGCTCTTAACTACTGACTTTTTTCTGCGGCTGGAGTTTTGTCGTTAGAATTCTAACGCTCACTTCAGCCACGACTCGAAATACCGGAGTTAGAAAGATCCCATTGAAAAGATAGGATAAGCAATTGACGTAAGGGGATCTGCGGTATGGAAAAGTCGCGGCTGAAAAGTGAGCGTTAGACCCTTTTTTGAATGACTCCAAATACCGGCGGTAGCCTAAAACCAGCGTTAGGAGCCTCTAACGCTGGTTTTCACGGCTACCGCCAAACTCCAAATCTAGGCCATAGAAAGCAGAAATTTGAGGAAATCCTATATGTGTATCTGTCTGAGATGCAGGTCTGGCCCAAGGGTTTCATAAACTCTCTAGTTTAGACATACAATGTGTTTCCTTTTGTATTCTGTACAATCCATCTCCCTATCTATCCATCACCAGCTTTCTAACAAGCGCACATATTCTCATGCATTTATCTGTCTATACATTCATCTATGCTATTTATCCATTTTCTCTATATTATTATGATTTACAGTATTGTATAATTTGACAAGGGCGAAAGGGTTGCCCTGCTTTGGTGCCGGAATTGTACACAGAACACACAGGATTTCCATGCTTTAGTTGAGAATACATTTGAACCCATAATGTAGCATAGATGGAATGTTGATTGCCACCATCTGGGTACTGTTCACTTGAATTGTTTAAAAATTGAGTTTAGATTTGCGCATATCGATTTATATTTTACTACACAGTTATGTCCTTTTTGGTTAAAAGGAGTGCTATGTGGGGAAGGCATGGGCAAAACTGGTGGCCCCCAGCACTAGTTGTTTGTGGCCCAGGGAAAAATCAAAACTTATAATATGTGCCATAGTTTTTGTGACCCAATGAAAAAGCAAACCTTAAAATTTGTGCTTTGGGAAATCTGGTGGGTGGGTAAAAAGGTGACCATAGCTCAAAAGACCCCCCTCGAGGAAAGAACCGCAGACAGAGGGTACCCTGCAAATTTACCTTAATCTGACCCTGTTGAACTGGACATTTTAGGAATATATTATTTGTGTGTTTACTAGTCTTAAATTTATATGCTCTCTTAAGACTACTAAACTATTGATGTGTGGCCCCCAAGCGTTAGAAAGTTGACCATCACTGATGTAGGAGACTGGTTGGCATGTAGATTGCAAACTCGTTGGAACAAGGCCTCCTCCTCTAGTATCTGTGTTGTTTAATCTGTTCTATGTACTTGTGTTTCTGTCTTACCATGAATCATCATCAGTATTTACTACTCCTCATGGACCCAGCTCTATTGAATTTTTTTTCTGTGCTTTACAAATAAATGATGGTACAGATATTTGGAATCAAAAAGCCTGAAAGATAACAAGACCATTTGCTTTATTGCAAATTCATAATTGTATCCCTTACCATTGCTAGTTCGAGTATCCTTTGCAAAACTGGCAGAAACATTTTGTTTGTAATATATATAAAAAACTAGAAACAAAGACCATGTTATGGTAGAGGTTCTCCTGCATTTGAGGGAATCTTATTTGGAATTTCTGGTTGCTTCAAATCAATAGTAAGAGCTTTAGGTTCCAGCTTATATAACATAAACAATGAAGTCTCTAAAGGCCTGATTATCAAAAACTCGCCAGCATGGAGAGAAATTACACAAAAACATTTTTTTTAGGCTTATATTGTAATGTAGGTATCTCTCCTTTACATCCAGAAATCTGCTTCATAAGATAAGCACTTCTCAAGCTAAAATTGCCTTTAAAAAATCTTTGAGGAACTTTGTAGTACTTAGAAGACTCTTTAGATAATCCTGCCAGACCAAGGAGCTTTAAATAATCCTGCCAGACAAGAGAGCTTTAGACAATCAGACCATAAGTTGTATGGGTGGGTCCACTGACAGCACTCTTTCATTTGAAAATCTAGGGCTACATTTGAAGATGGGATACTGGTATATTCTTAAGGGGTCATTTAACTCAAAATGCAATTTCCCATAATATTTGTATTTCTGTGTAGTAAAGAAAAAAAACACCTTTGTGATGTTCTTTCATTATTTTGCCCATGTTTCCTGTAATTTAATTTCCCCCATTGTCAGACCAAGGCTGGCGTGCAACGTGTAGGATCCAAAATCCTGACCATATAACATTTTATACAGTGATTTCTTGGTTAGTGAAGTATCTCTTTTATTTCTAAATGGCCGCAGCAAAGGGAAAAATAAACGAGAAGCTTTACAAATGGTGTGTACCTGGACTGCGATACAATGCAGATTTTGCCAACAAAATTACTGTTTATATTTGTTTAAAACTTATTTTCACTGTGCTATTTTGCATAGTGGTGCAAAGCTGTTTATATACTATGTATATAACAAAAAATATTTTATATATTATTTTTTTTATTGTGAATCCACATTGTTTAATTGTTTGACTACCCATTCTTTAAAATTACTTTTAGTGTTTTCAGTTTTCCTATTTAGTTTTCAAAGGATATGTTACAATGTTTTTTTTTTCCATAAGCAGCATTTGTAAACAAGAACTTTGACTAATACAAAAATTCCAGTTAACAGCATTCTTTAGAAAATGTTTCACCAGTCAGAGCCAACGAGTTTATTTTTGATCTGTCATCAGGTAATCAGCTGAAATATATTAACACAATAACCCTGAGGTTATGGCAAGTTTTGCTGTGGATGTTTTTGTACAAATACTCGTCTTCTGGTTTAAAGCAGCAGTTTAATTTCTGTCAATAATTGCTATGCATTTTAATTTATTAAGGTAAATAAAGGTACATGCCTGAGGTACTTTTCCACCCCCCCCCTCCTAAATATACTCCATATCAGTTCTGAAGTGGTTTTGTGTGCCAAAACCAGGCCCCATATGTAAGTAATTATTGGGAGCCAGCAGTGCAGGGCAGTGAAAATCACCTTAAGGTTCCTTGACCTTTAACCACACAAATGATTAAGCTATACTTTTCTTCTTGCATATATGTGGTTTGTTCTTGTTTTGTTAAAGGTATTTTTATCATTATTTTTGCATGGATACAAAGAATAGGGGATTTTTTATTGTTTACATTTGTTTGAAAATGAATGCACAAGTTAGTATTCACCTGTTCCTCTTTCTTCCATTTCCACCAAGGTAAATCCACAAATTTTCTCTGCATTCTTTCCAGTCATTCATTAAAGCTCAACATTCTTTAGTGATTGGGCTTCATAGAATAGGAATTGGTGAATCTGGAGAGGTTATTAGGGAATTAACCCCTTTGTGTATCATACATTGGCTTCAGCTATTTTTAGTCTCTACACAAAATAATGAATAATAAAAAAAAATATATAGGACTTAAAGGGACATGCCAGCCAAATTTGAATCAACATGAATACATTTCAGTTTTGAAAAGAAGCATTTTTACAATATAAAAATTTGTAAAAAATACTTCTAATAAAAGCTACAGCTGTTTCAAAAGTGTTTTTAAGTATGCACCGTGCACCAGCATTCTAAACATTACACTTGCTCAGAGAGCCTAAGGTGCTTGTACCATCTGGTAATGACTCAATTTGTTAATTGCTGACATGATACAAAGTTGCAGTATTTAAAATGCTTGTGCACTGAGAATATCTAGCTATGCTTCACGTGCGTGTGCAGAAAAAAATGTTAACACTTAAACATCGATAACTTTTATTAGAAGCATTTTTGCCAATACATGTATATTGCAGATATGTTTATATTCAAAGATGTAATTCCTCTATGTGCATTTAAATTTTAACCGGAGTGTCCCTTTAAGCAACTTGATGTAGCAATACCTTATTATCCTTGTACTAAACCTTTGGCTGACCCGAACTTCTCAGGCATCACTAATAACTGAAAAGTCAAATAAGAAAACAAATCCCACCTCAGTCGTTCAAGTTCTATTGCCCTGAACTTGAAACATATCTTGTATTGCTTACCAAATACATTTTCACTTGCAAATAAAACAATTGATTTGCAAGGGGGCACAGCCTTACTTTAATACTTTAGCACACATTTGTTTGATTTAGACATCAGTGTTCTCCCCAGGACCATTTAAAGGGATAGTCTAGTCAAAATTAAACTTTCAGGATGCGGATAGAGCATGCAATTTTAAAGGGACAGTCAACCATAGAATTATTATTGTTTTAAAAGATAGATAATCCCTTTTTCTTTCATGTAATTAGCAAGAGTCCATGAGCTAGTGACGTATGGGATATACATTCCTACCAGGAGGGGCAAAGTTTCCCAAACCTTAAAATGCCTATAAATACACCCCTCACCACACCCACAATTCAGTTTTACAAACTTTGCCTCCTATGGAGATGGTGAAGTAAGTTTGTGCTAGATTCTACGTTGATATGCGCTCCGCAGCAGGTTGGAGCCCGGTTTTCCTCTCAGCGTGCAGTGAATGTCAGAGGGATGTGAGGAGAGTATTGCCTATTTGAATGCAATGATCTCCTTCTACGGGGTCTATTTCATAGGTTCTCTGTTATCGGTCGTAGAGATTCATCTCTTACCTCCCTTTTCAGATCGACGATATACTCTTATATATATACCATTACCTCTGCTGATTTTCGTTTCAGTACTGGTTTGGCTTTCTACAACATGTAGATGAGTGTCCTGGGGTAAGTAAGTAAGCTTATTTTTTGTGACACTCTAAGCTATGGTTAGGCACTTTTTTTATAAAGTTCTAAATATATGTATTCAAACATTTATTTGCCTTGACTCAGGATGTTCAACATTCCTTATTTTCAGACAGTCAGTTTCATACTTGGGATAATGCATTTGAATCAATAATTTTTTCTTACCTTAAAAAATTTGACTTTTTCCCTGTGGGCTGTTAGGCTCGCGGGGGCTGAAAATGCTTCATTTTATTGCGTCATTCTTGGCGCAGACTTTTTTGGCGCAAATTTTTTTTTCTGTTTCCGGCGTCATACGTGTCGCCGGAAGTTGCGTCATTTTTTGACGTTTTTTTGCGTCAAAAGTGTCGGCGTTCCGGATGTGGCGTCATTTTTGGCGCCAAAAGCATTTAGGCGCCAAATAAGGTGGGCGTCTTATTTGGCGCTAAAAAATATGGGCGTCATTTTTGTATCCACATTATTTAAGTCTCATTATGTATTGCTTCTGGTTGCTAGAAGCTTGTTCACTGGCATTTTTTTCCCATTCCTGAAACTGTCATTTAAGGAATTTGATAAATTTTGCTTTATATGTTGTTTTTTCTATTACATATTGCAAGATGTTCCACGTTGCAACTGAGTCAGAAGATACTTCAGGAAAATCGCTGCCCGGTGCTGGAGCTACCAAGCTAAGTGTATCTGCTATAAACTTTTGGTATCTGTTTCTCCAGCTGTTGTTTGTATTGCATGTCATGACAAACTTGTTAATGCAGATAATATTTCCTTTAGTACTGTTACATTACCTGTTGCTGTTCCGTCAACATCTAATACTCAGAGTGTTCCTGATAACATAAGAGATTTTATTTTTTAAATCCATTAAGAAGGCTATGTCTGTTATTTCTCCTTCTAGTATACATAAAAAGTCTTTTAAAACTTCTCTTTTTTCAGATGAATTTTTAAATGAACATCATCATTCTGATACTGATAATGGTTCTTCTGGTTCAGAGGTTTCTGTCTCAGAGGTTGATGCTGATAAATCTTTATATTTGTTCAAGATGGAATTTATTCGTTCTTTACTTAAAGAAGTATTAATTGCATTAGAAATAGAGGATTCTGGTCCTCTTGATACTAAATCTAAACGTTTAAATAAGGTTTTTAAATCTCCTGTAGTTATTCCAGAAGTGTTTTCTCTCCCTGATGCTATTTCTGAAGTAATTTCCAGGGAATGGAATAATTTGGGTAATTAATTTACTCCTTCTAAAACGTTTAAGCAATTATATCCTGTGCCATCTGACAGATTAGAGTTTTTTGGGACAAAATCCCTAAGGTTAATGGGGCTGTCTCTACTCCTGCTAAGCGTACTACTATTCCTATGGCAGATAGTACTTCATTTAAGGATCCTTTAGATGGGAAAATTGAATCCTTTCTAAGAAAAGCTTACTTATGTTCAGGTAATCTTCTTAGACCTGCTATATTTTTAGCAGATGTTGCTGCAGCTTCAACTTTTTGGTTAGAAGCTTTAGCGCAACAAGTAACAGATCATAATTTTATAGCATTATTATTATTCTATAACATGCTAATAATTTTATTTGTGATACCATCTTTTGATATCATTAGAGTTGATGTCAGGTATATGTCTCTAGCTATTTTAGCTAGAAAAGCTTTATGGCTTAAAACTTGGAATGCTGATATGTCTTCTAAGTCAACTTTGCTTTCCCTTTCTTTCCAGGGTAATAAATTATTCGGTTCTCAGTTGGATTCTATTATCTCAACTGTTACTGGAGGGAAGGGAACTTTTTTACCAAAGGATAAAAAATCTAAGGTAAATTTAGGTCTAATAATCGTTTTCATTCCTTTCCTCACAACAAGGAACAAAAGCCTGATCCTTCATCCTCAGGAGCGGTATCAGTTTGGAAACCATTTCCAGTTTGGAATATATCCAAGCCTTATAGAAACCTAAAGCCAGCTCCTAAGTACCCATGAAGGTGCGGCCCTCATTCCAGCTCAGCTGGTATGGGGCAGATTACGTTTTCTTCAAAGAAATTTGGATCAATTCCGTTCACAATCTCTGGTTTCAGAACATTGTTTCAGAAAGGTACAGAATTGGCTTCAAGTTAAGGCCTCCTGCAAAGAGATTTTTTTCTTTCCTGTGTCCCAGTAAACACAGCAAAGGCTCAGCATTTCTGAAATGTGTTTCAGATCTAGAGTTGGCTGGAGTAATTATGCCAGTTCCAGTTCTGGAACAGGGGGTGGGGTTTTATTCTATCTCTTCATTGTACCAAAGAAGGTCAATTCCTTCAGACCAGTTTCGGATCTATCAATATTGAATCGTTATGTAAGGATACCAACATTCAAGATGGTAACTGTAGGACTATCCTGCTTTTTGTTTAGCAAGGGCATTATATGTCTACAATAGATTTACAGGATGCATATCTGCATATTCCGATTCATCCAGATCACTTTTAGTTTCTGAGATTCTCTTTTTAGACAAGCATTACCAGTTTTGTGGCTCTACCGTTTGGCCTAGCATCAGCTCCAATAATTTTTTCAAAGGTTCTCAGTGCCCTTCTGTCTGTAATCAGAAAACAGGGTTTTGGTATTTCCTTATTTGGACGATATCTTGGTACTTGCTCAGTCTTCACATTTTCGCAGAATCTCATACGAATCGACTTGTGTTGTTTCTTCAAGATCATGGTTGGAGGATCAATTTACCAAAAAGTTCATTGATTCCTCAGACAAGGGTAACCTTTTTAGGTTTCCAGATAGATTCAGTGTCTTTGACTCTGTCCTTGTCAGACAAGAGAAGTTTAACATTGATATCAGCTTGTCAAAACCTTCAGTCACAATCATTCCCTTTGGTAGCCTTTTGCATGGAAATTTTAGGTCTTAGGACTGCCGCATCGGATGCGATCTCCTTTGCTCGTTTTCACATGCGACCTCTTCAGCTCTGTATGCTGAACCAATGGTGCAGGGATTACACAAAGATATCTCAATTAATATCTTTAAACCGATTATACGACACTCTCTGACGTGGTAGACAGATCACCATCGTTTAGTTCAGGGGGCTTCTTTGTTCTTCCGACCTGGACTATAATCTCAACAGATGCAAGTCTTACAGGTTGGGGAGCTGTGTGGGGGTCTCTGATGGCACAAGGGGTTTGGGAATCTCAGGAGGTGAGATTACCGATCAATATTTGGAACTCCGTGCAATTTTCAGAGCTCTTCAGTCTTGGCCTCTTCTGAAGAGAGAGTTGTTCATTTGTTTTCAGATAGACAATGTCACAACTGTGGCATACATCAATCATCAAGGAGGGACTCACAGTCCTCTGGCTATGACAGAAGTATCTCGAATTTTGGTTTGGGCGGAATCCAGCTCCTGTCTAATCTCTGCGGTTCATATCCCAGGTATAGACAATTGGGAAGCGGATTATCTCAGTCGCCAAACGTTGCATCCGGGCGAATGGTCTCTTCACCCAGAGGTATTTCTTCAGATTGTTCAAATGTGGGAACTCCCAGAAATAGATCTGATGGCTTCTCATCTAAACAAGAAACTTCCCTGGTATCTGTCCAGATCCCGGGATCCTCGGGCGGAGGCAGTGGATGCATTATCACTTCCTTGGAAGTATCATCCTGCCTATATCTTTCCGCCTCTAGTTATTCTTCCAAAAGTATTCTCCAAGATTCTACAGGAATGCTCGTTTGTCCTGCTGGTAGCTCCAGCATGGCCTCACAGGTTTTGGTATGCGGATCTTGTCCGGATGGCCTCTTGCCAGCTGTGGACTCTTCCGTTAAGACCAGACTTTCTGTCGCAAGGTCCTTTCTTCCATCAGGATCTCAAATCCTTAAATTTTAAGGTATGGAGTTTGAATGCTTGATTCTTGGTCAAAGAGGTTTCTCTGACTCTGTGATTAATACTATGTGACAGGCTCGTAAATCTGTATCTAGAGAGATATATTATAGAGTCTGGAAGACTTATATTTCTTAGTGTCTTTCTCATCATTTTTCTTGGCATTCTTTTTGAATACCGAGAATTTTACAGTTTCTTCAGGATGGTTTAGATAACGGTTTGTCTGCAAGTTCCTTGAATGGACAAATCTCTGCTCTTTCTGTTCTTTTCACAGAAAGTTTGCTAATCTTCCTGATATTCATTGTTTTGTACAAGCTTTGGTTCGTATAAAACCTGTCTTTAAGTCAATTTCTCCTCCTTGGAGTTTGAATTTGGTTCTGGGGGCTCTTCAAGCTCCTCCTTTTGAACCCATGTATTCTTTGGTCATTAAATTACTTTCTTGGAAAGTTTTGTTTCTTTTGGCCATCTCTTCTACCAGAAGAGTCTCTGAATCATCTGCTCTTTCTTGTGAGTCTCCTTTTCTGATTTTTCATCAGGATAAGGCGGTGCTGCAAACTTCTTTTGAATTTTTTACCTACGGTTGTGAATTCTAACAACATTAGTAGAGAAATTGTGGTTCCTTCATTGTGTCCTAATCCTATGAATTCATTGCATTCTTGGATGCTGTTAGAGCTTTGTATTATTATGTTGAAGCTACTAAGTCTTTCCGAAAGACTTCTTGTCTATTTGTCATCTTTTCCGGTTCTAGAAAAGGCCAGAAAGCTTCTGCCATTTCTTTGGCATCTTGGTTGAAATCTTTATTTCATCATGCCTATGTCGAGTCGGGTAAAATTCCGCCTCGAAGGATTACAGCTCATTCTACTAGGTCGGTTTCTACTTCCTGGGCGTTTAGGAATGAAGCTTCGGTTGATCAGATTTGCAAAGCAGCAACTTGGTCCTCTTTGCATACTTTTACTAAATTCTACCATTTTGATGTGTTTTCTTCTTCTGAAGCAGTTTTTGGTAGAAAAGTACTTCAGGCAGTGGTTTCAGTTTGAATCTTCTGTTTATGTTTTTCATTAAACTTTATTTTGGGTGTGGATTATTTTCAGCAGGAATTGGCTGTCTTTATTTTATCCCTCCCTCTCTAGTGACTCTTGCGTGGAAAGATCCACATCTTGGGTAGTCATTATCCCATACGTCACTAGCTCATGGACTCTTGCTAATTACATGAAAGAAAACATAATTTATGTAAGAACTTACCTGATAAATTCATTTCTTTCATATTAGCAAGAGTCCATGAGGCCCGCCCTTTTTTGTGGTGGTTATAATTTTTTTGTATAAAGCACAATTATTCCAATTCCTTATTTTATATGCTTTCGCACTTTTTTCTTATCACCCCACTTCTTGGCTATTCGTTAAACTGAATTGTGGGTGTGGTGAGGGGTGTATTTATAGGCATTTTAAGGTTTGGGAAACTTTGCCCCTCCTGGTAGGAATGTATATCCCATACGTCACTAGCTCATGGACTCTTGCTAATATGAAAGAAATGAATTTATCAGGTAAGTTCTTACATAAATTATGTTATTACCCATTCCCCAGTTTTGCATAACAAACACAGTTATATTAATATACTTTTTACCTATGTGATTACCTTGTATCTAGGAACCTTCTTCCAGCCCCCTGATCACATGACTGTGACTGTTTATTATCTATTGTCTTAAATTTAGCATTGTATTGTGCTAGATCTTAAAGGGACAGTATACACTCATTTTCATATAACTGCATGTAATAGACACTACTATAAAGAATAATATGCACAGATACTGATATAAAAATCCAGTATAAAACTGTTTAAAAACTTACTTAGAAGCTGTCAGTTTGGCTCTGTTGAAAAGGTAGCTGGAAAGCCCACTGCAAGTGACAAATAAGACACTCCCCCCCCCCCCCCACCTTTTGCATATGAAAAGACCCTTTACACAAACAGAAGCAAGCTGGAGTAGGTAGTCGAGCGTATTCACATAAAACTTTGGGGCTTGGTTAGGAGTCTGAAAATCAGAGCAATGTTATTTAAAAATAAGTAAAACTATACATTAATTTAAAAAAAAACTTTATGGGCTATATAAATAGATTATCTACAAAACATTTATGCAAAGAAAAAATGAGTGTATAATGTCCCTTTAAATAACACCCTGTGCCTGAACACAGTGTTATCTATATAGCCCACGTGTACTTTCTGTCTCTTTGTGTTGAAAAGAGATTTAAAAAGCATGTGATAAGAGGCAGCCCTCAAAGGCTTAGAAATTAGCATATGAGCCTACCTATGTTTAGTTTAAACTAAGAATACCAAGAGAAAAAAGCAAATTTGATGATAAAAGTAAATTGGAAAGTCAATTAAAATTAAAAGTCCTATCTGAATAATGAAAGTTTAATTTATACTTGACTGTCCCTTTAAGCAGCTTTCTAATTTACTTCTATTATCAATTTTTCTTCATTCTCTTGGTATCTTTATTTGAAAAAGCAGGAATGTAGGCATGGGGGCTGGTCAATTTTTGGCTCAGCACATGGGTAGCTCTTTCTGATTGGTGTCTAAATGTGACCACTACAGCAAGCGCTACCCAGGTGCAGAACCAAAAATGGACCGGCTCATAAGCTTACATTCAAATTAAGATACCAAGAGAACAAAGAAAAATTGATAATAGGAGTAAATGAAAAAGTTGCATAAAATTGCATGCTCTATCTGAATCATGAAAGTTTAATTTTGACTAGACTATGCCTTTTAATGGGTGCACCACCCAGCTAATATTAACTTCAATGTTTATGTTAATAAATGTATGTTAAATTATGCAATTATTTTGTGATTTGGGTAGCAGAAAATGTTATAATATTAGAAAGTATTACACTGCCCCCAACTGGCTACTTTATAATGTCACCTGACCGGTAATATCTGTGGAAAACACTTGACATGGTATATAGCAGTCGCTATTTTTAGCAAAGAGAGAAAAGGCGACTTATGGTCAAGTATTTTGGATATCATAAATAATATAGAACAATGCAGCCACTGTAAAAATGTACAGTTCCTGCTGTGTATTGTGCTCGCTAAACATGGCTTACCCAGATGCAATACTATCGCTGGTGTGTGAATGTGAACTGCTTCTGTGATAGGGTGCGAGAATTATTAAACTCCAAGATGGCGGCGTGCAGTGTGAAGATTCAGAGCTTTGCTAACCAGCACTTGTAGAGCTGCAAGCACTAAAGGAAAAACAATTGCATGTTGAGTAAGGTTGCCACCTCGGCCATGTTTTCCTGGACACATGACTTACACATGGTGTAGGATGTGCAGAGAGGAACATGTATTGTGTTTCTGGACAGCACTATTCATGTTCCTCCCTACACACCCTGCAGCATGTGTAACTCATAAGTGTCCAGGATAACATGGCCGAGGTGGCAACCCTAGTTGTAGCACCAGAGACTGCTTATGTTTGTGGCTCTCATACTGTGGCCTCTATTTATCAAAGGGCTTGCGGACCTGATCCGACAGTGCAGATCAGGTCTGCAAGACCTCGCTAAATGCGGAGAGCAATACGCTCTCCGCATTTAACATTGCATCAGCAGCTCACAAGAGCTGCTGGTGCAACGCCGCCCCCTGTTGACTCGCGGCCAATCGGCCGCCAGCAGGGAGGTGTCAATCAACCCAATCGTACTCGATCAGGTTGATTTCCGGCGATTCCTGTCCGCCTGCTCAGAGCAGGCGGACAGGGTTATGGAGCAGTGGTCTTTAGACCGCTGCTTCATAACTTGTGTTTCTGGCTAGTCTGAAGACTCGCCAGAAACACGGCCCTTCAAGCTCCATACAGAGCTTGATAAATATGGGCCTATAACTGAACGCTTTCCTGCTACTTGTATAACATTGTAAAGCAACCCTAATGTTGAGTAGGAATCATGATATTGTAGTTGTATCTAGCAGTTTAATGTGCCTTTAATTATCCTATATATAATACACCTTGAGGTGCCTTTTCTCTCTTTAGTCCAAGAAAATTGTTTGTGACGAGAGCTCACAATTTAAGACTGGTGGAAAGAAGATTTAATCTTCAGCAACGTAAATGTTTTTTCACTGTAAGAGCAATCAAATTGTGGAACTCATTACCTAAGGAGGTAGTAAATACCAATACCTTAGTTATATTTAAAAATGGCTCAAATACATTTCTGGCTAGAAACAGAATTCCGGGATATGATTGCTTCTGTTAAATGGGTCACATTTTTAATGGGATTCATTTAAGCTCAAGTGGAGCTTTTATTCTAAGTATATAAAAGGGACATCTTCTATTATCAAATGGGCTTAGTTCTTATGTTATTCTTTGTTGAAGATATACCTAGGTAGGTAGCGTGCATATGCCTGAAGCACTACGTGACAGGAAATAGTGCTGCCATTTAGTGTTCTTATTAATATATAACATTGTTGCAAAATCGCTGCCGTAGAGTGCTGCAGACACATGCAAACTCCTAAGCTTACATTCCTGCTTTTTAACAAAGGATAACAAGAAAACAAAGAAACTTATAATAGAAGTAAATTGGAAAAAAAATTAAAATTGTGTGCTCTATCTGAATTATGAAATAATTTTTGGGGCTTTATGTCCCTTTAAGATTTGTATAGGTTAAACGAGATGGACTTTTTTTCAGCCTCATCTACTGTGTTACTATATGCAGGGATCCCTGCTTGTTTGGAGAGTGCTGATGAAGGTGTACGTTGGATTGAAAATTTCTAATACAGCCTGAGAGTTTATTGGGACTGTGAGCATCTCTTACTAGTGCCCCTTTAAAATAATGTTTTGTATTCTTTTTTTTTTACAATTACAATAGAATACAATTTAAAAGACAGTGTACTCAGGCACACAGCTGCTATGAGTTAATTGTATTTAATGTATCCGCACACCATTTCAAATGCAGTGAGCTTCCTCTACATCATCCCTCATTGTGAAGTTCCTTTCTTCTGCTGGCTGCTGTTTACATAACATTTCTATATTCAGTACTGTAGTATTGAAATCTCCAGTATATAAGGTGGCTTCAACAGGCAAAAACATATATTTCAAATAACAAAATAAGTTTAAAGGAGTAATTTGTAAACAATTTAACCCTTTCACTACAGGGGTTTGGAAAAAAAAACTTGCCCAAAATACCATTATTTTTTTTGCTATCACTCCATTTAAACAGAAATAGAATCTTGTTTTTTTTTTTTTATTTACCTATCAAAACTATCTATCTATCTATATATATATATATATATATATATATATATATATTTTTTTTTTTTTTTTAAGTAGACAACCCAAGGTATTGATCTAGGCCCATTTTGGTATACTTCATGCAATCAAATAAAAAAAAAATGGTACTTTTTCACAAACTTTGGGATGTTCACAGAAATTTACATACGGCTTGTGCAATCATGGCACAAATGTTTGTAAAAGTTTCTCTGGGATCCCCTTTGTTCAGAAATAGCAAATGGCATTTCCATTGAATTTTTGTAATTAGAAGGCCGCTAATTGCAGCTGCGCACCACACTCCCTGGCAGTGAAGGGGTTAATTAGGTAGCTTAAAAGTGTAATTTTAGCTTTAGTGTTAGAGATTAGACTCCCACCTGAGACTTCACTCCCCCTGATCCATACCTGATCCCCCCCAAACAGCTCTCTTCCCTCCCGTACCCCTTCCTGGTAACACCCATGTTAGGTACTGGCAGGCAGTTTGCCAGTATGAAAATATAAGGCTTTTTTTATATTAAATATTTTTTTTATTAATTTTTATATTTTCTGAAGTGTAGGATCCCCCCTTACCCCCCCCCCCCCCCAAACAGCTCTCTAAACCTCACCCCTATAACTATTAGCTGGCATCTTAAGTACTGGCAGCTGTCTTCCAGTACCTATAAACTGCCTTTTAAAAAAATATATATACATTTTCTGTAGGGTAGTGTCCCCCCACCTGCAATCTTTAGTTAGGGTCCCTACACTCCCAGATCCCCTTTTCTGTAGTGTAGCTGCCCCATCCCTCCCTGTCCCTTTATTTTATTTTTCTGTAGTGTAGGGCCCTCCCACTTCCTTCCGCTCCCTCCGGCCACCCCCGCTGTACTGCCCACCGCCTCCTGCCCACACCTCCTGTCGGCACCAACAGTGTCACCGTCTGTAACGATCAGGCCTCTGCCCTCATATGGAGGTGGAACACCGATCACGCTCCGGCTCCATATGCGGTAGATGCCTGAAGCTTCAGGAGCTCCAGCTCTCGGCTGTAACTTAGCAGTGTAGGATCCCCCCTTACCTCACCCCTATAACTATTACCTGTCATCTTAGGTACTGGCAGCTGTCTGCCAGTACCTATAAACTGCCTTTTTAAAAAAAATATATATTCTTTTAGTATTTATGTACATATTTTCTATAGGGTAGTGTCCCCCCCACCTACGATCTTTAGTTAGGGTCCCTACACCCCCAGATCCCCTTTTCTGTAGTGTAGCTGCCCCATCCCTCCCTGTCTTCAGGAGCTCCAGCTCTCGGCTGTAACTTAACAGCCAAGAGTGCTGGAGCTTCCTGAAGTGAAGACGTATATATACGTCTTGTAGTACGATAGGCAAAGTACTGCAAGATGTATATATATGTCCTTTTGGGTGAAGGGGTTAATACACTCCAGCAGGTAAAATTGACCATTAGGAAAACTTTAAAGGGGAGACATGGCCCTTAAATGAGACATTCTAATGCAGAATTACAAGTCTTAATCCAGGGTTCTTCAAACCACAGGTCAGGACCCATTACTGGGTGGCAACACCATGTTTACTGAGTTGCTACTTGTGTCTGTGTGTGTGTTGTAGGAGAGTGTGTGTGTGTTGTAGGAGAGTGTGTGTGTGTGTGTTGTGTGTGTTGTAGTAGAGTGTGTATGGTGCATGTGTGTTGTAGGAGACTGTGTGTGGTGCTTGTGTGTATGAGAGTGTGTGTGCTGTATGAGAGAGTATGTGTGCTGTATAAAAGAGTGTGTGTGTGTGCTGTATGAGTTTGTGTGGTGTGTGTGTTGTATGAGAGAGTGTGTGTGCTGTATAAAAGAGTGTGTGTGTGTGCTGTATGTGTTTGTGTGGTGTGTGTGTTGTATGAGAGAGTGTTTATGTTGTATAAAAGAGTGTGTGTGTGTGCTGTATGAGTTTGTGTGATGTGAGCGTGTGTTGAATGAGAATGTGTGTGTTATTACACATTTTAGTCACTTTGCCAAGAATTGCAGCTATCTTGTATATTATTTCAGAAATTTTCAGACCAAGCATAAACATAGGCTCACAAAGGTATGTGGTATCATGGTTCTGGGTCAAAAAGTTTGAAGAACACTGTCTTAATCCATTATCATGTAATTTTTTTGTGTTACTGACCCCATATATGTATGTGTTCAACCTCCTGCATATAATTTTAATAAAATAATAAAAATGCTACTTAATGTTAATAAGTAATGGCATTTGACTAAGAGAAAATATGATTATTGTTATTTGAAAATTAAATGTGCCCTCTGTTTAACATATGCTACAATTGCTGCCTTGCAATATGATAATAAACTTAAATGGATTGGATATCACATACAATTTTAAACAACTTTCCAATTTACTTCTGTCTTTAATTTTGCTAGGTGAGCTCAAGAGCGTGCACATGTCCTTAGCCAATACAACAATGTTTATTTCACTGTTATACATAGTAACAAACACTGCTGCCATACAATGTTACAGGCACACTACAGCAGAAGTTTGCAACTATGTATAAAATTGCTATACACATTGTTGCAAACCCTGCTGCCAGATGGCTAAGGACACGTGCATACTCCTGAGCTCACCTAGGATTACTCTTTAACAAACGATACCAAGAGAACTCAGCAAAATTGATGACAGAAGTAAATAGTTTTTTTGTTTAAAATTGCATGTTCTGTCTGAATCATAAACATTTCATTTTGACTGTTGAGGTAACTCCTTCCTGACCGGGCTTATTTGTCTACATCGGAACAAAGTTCTGATGTAAACAAATAAGTTAAAATTGAAATCAATCAATCGTTTATGCGATGGCATGATTTCAATGATGGGATTGGGTCTGGGGGAGTGCCTTTGGCGTTTGGCACGCCCTCCAGCCCACTATCCCATTTACCAGGCTGCAATGGCTTCAGGACAGTCAAATGGCAAGGACGTTCCATTCCATCCTAACGGCGCTAAAGCCCAGCGCAGTTAGGACGGCATGAAACATCCTAATGGCAGGAAAGAGTTCACTTAAAAACTTGCATTTATAATTATATCCTCTATAAACTATATATGTTGCCCCCCTCATAAAATGTTATTGTAAAACTGCATACAATTAGAATTCTATATGCTGGTAACCACTATGTGCAGGGGTCAGAGATGAACTGTGTCCCATCAACATTTCAACTCGGAAGAGAGAAGGAAATAATAAATCTCTTTCAGTGGCCACAGCTGGCAAGAGACAGAAGAAAGAATAACTTTGCTACTCTTACTGCGTCTTCATTTTTCTATTCCTCCTGTAATATTTTATTACATATCACTGGAATTTGCAAGTAAATCTTCTTTTTAATTTTTCTTTTTCTCTCCTATTCTTTTCAAGGTCAAGAATCAGTGTTTAAGTGCCTTGGTGACGGACTCCTTGATAATGCTTTTCAGGGATACAATGCTTGCATTTTTGCATATGGGCAAACAGGTAAAAGACATTTATATTATGCTACATGAAACATCATTTGTTCACTCTTCTTTTTATCTGTCTAAATTGTTGTTGGATTTATTTATTTTTATTTTCATTTGATTGATGTTGTTGTGTTAGATTTCTTGCTATTATCCTCTGCAGGTTCAGGAAAATCTTTCTCCATGATGGGAACTGCAGATCAGCCAGGCCTTATCCCACGTCTCTGCTGTTCTCTGTTTCATAGAGCTTCTAAGGAGGAAAATGACACTCAGACCTTCAAAGTTGAAGTGTCCTATATGGAAATTTACAATGAGAAGGTCAGAGATCTATTGGACCCTAAAGGGTAGGTGTATGATATTCTGGGACTCTCAAATGTAAAAATAGCAGAGCAAAGCTCTCCTGCCATTAATAGGCACCTTCTGGTTTAGATATATCACTGACAGCACATTGTATATACATAATGTATTTTTATACTGGGAATGGATTAAGGAGTCTTATTTCTTTTCTTTTTTGAATGGACATGAAAGTCCATTATGTGTTCCTTTATACTTGCTTAATTGCATATTTCTTATTTTTAACTTTTTCAACTCTGCTAAAAAGGACTGAATAATCATATATCTAAGGCTGAATGTTATGCAACTATCAACAAGTCAAATTAAATTGTTTCAACATTAGGGGGCATATTTATCAAACTCCGTATGGAGGTTGATGCCCCTTGTTTCCGGCGAGCCTGAAGTTTCCATAACTTGTCCGCCTGCTCTATAACTTGTCCACATGCTCTGAGGCCACGGACAGAAATCAACCCGATCAAATACAATTGGGTTTATTGACACCCCCTGGGATTGGCCACGAATCTGCAGGGGGCAGCAATGCACCAGCAGTTTAATAATAGTGGCATCTAAACTTACACAAAATTTGTTAAACATCTTTCCAATTTACTTCTATTGTCAAATGTACTTCATTCTCTTCGTATCCTTTGTAGAAGGAGCAGCAATTCTTTTCTTGCTGCTAGCTGAACACATCAGGTAAATGTGCAGCCACCAATCAGCAGATAGCTCCCTATGCATTGCTGCTCCAGAAGCTACCTGGGTATGCTTTTCAATAAAAGACACCAAAAGAACAAAACTATTTTTGGGTTTCATGTCCATTTAAAGAAAGGGAACAAAATGTATAATCTCTCAGTATTAAATTATTTAATCTAGAGTAGAAGAATTTTCACATTTTATATATTTCCTATTTAGGGAAACTGCTTTCATATTTTTCAGTTAATATTGTGCATCTTCAGACTAAATTATATTTGTTTTGAACCATTAAAGGGACAGTCTACAATAGAATTGATATTGTTTTAAAAGATAGATAATCCCTTTATTACTCATTCCCCAGTTTTGCACAACCAACACAGTTCTATTAATATACTTTTTACCTCTGTGATTATCTTGTATCTAAGAATCTTCTTACAGCCCTCTACATGAATTTTTATTTATTATCTATTGACTTGCAATTTAGCCAATTAGTGCTGTGTTGTGCTGACCCTTTTTAAACAATACAAATTTTAGTGTTGACTGTCAGAGGCGTAACTAGAAACCACAGGGCCCACACATAAAAAAAAATTGTGAATCAGATTACATGTCTGCAAAAGGAGTTACCCTGTGCCCACAGTCTGTGAGATGGTCTGACCCCCTATTACTGTATATAGTGACACTGTTTAACCCACCAGTACTGTATATAGTGAGTCAGTGACACAGTCTGTAATCTGCCGGTGAGATGGCTGGCCTGACCATACCCGCCCCAGTACTTTATAAAGTGACCACAGTAGTCTGTGACATGGTCCAGCCCCCCCGTACTGTTTATAGTGGTACTGTATAGTGACACTGTTTACCCCCCTGCCCTTCCCCATGCTGTAGTAACAAGGTCTGTAATTTGCTGGTTCCACAAGCATACACACACAAATACATGCATAAATACACACACAGTCACATACATTCATACACACATACACACACACACATGCATAAATACATACACAGTCACATACATACACACGCAAATACATGCATAAATACACACACAGTCACATACATTCATACACACATACACACACACACATGCATAAATACATACACAGTCACATACATACACACGCACATACATGCATAAATACACACACAGTCACATACATTCATACACACACACACACACACATAAACACCAATGGGTAAAACACAAAGACTAACCCCTGTAGTCAGAGACACTAGTGAAGCATCATGTCACACTCACATGATATCAGTGCAGGCAGTGGCAGGTCAACGTTTTTTATTGCAACATTTTTTTAATTTTTTTTTTTTAAAGCTGGGCCCCCACCCTAGTGGGCCCAGTCGCAATTGCGACTTCTGCACCCCCTGTAGTTTCGCCCCTGTTGACTGTCCCTTTAAAGGATTTTTAGCTATATTTTAACACTTTTGTAATGTTTTCTCTCATTATACTTTTTGTGTATACAGCACTTTTAATTAGAAGAAGAGAGCAAATCTTTGCAAAAAAAAAAATCTGGGACAAAACTCCTGTTTGTTCAATAACATGTTGAGAAATCTATGAAAAGCTTGCATGAGTAACACTGCTGTAGAGGGGGATGTGTAATACGTAATGGGACAATGTAGATCATGAAGACTGCACATGGCAGAAAGACTTACTGTAATTGTGCATGTTGATTACACAAGGTGACATTTTTAGCAGATCTAAATGATGGACATGTTGCTATGCTTGTGGTACATAACGGAAAGTGTGATGTAATATTAAAGTGACAGTGTACTGTAAAATTGGTTTCTCCTTAAAGGGACAGTATACACCAATTTTCATATAACTGCATGTTTTAGACACTGCTACAAAAAAAAAGAATATGCACAGATGCTAATCTAAAAATACAGTATAAAGCTTTTAAAATACTTACTTAGAAGCTCCTAGTTTAGCACTTTTGATGAAGTTAGGCTGGGACATCCAGTGAAAGGGGCTGATAAAACAGGAACAACAGACACTCCCCCCTTCCCTGCATATGAAAAGACGTATTTTACAATGAAGAGCCACAGGATTCTGTAGACATCAGTATACATCTAAAACTTTGGGGCTTATTTAGGAGTCTGAAAACCAGCACAATGTTATTTATAAATAAGCAAAACTATACATTGTTACAGAAGCACTCCCAGATAGAATCATCTACAAAACATTTATGCAAAGAAAAATCTAGTGCACAATATCCCTTTAAGTTCACAAATGTTCAGTATAGGTGGAGATACAATAGGCAAAGTCAGCTATTTCAAATGAGAATATAAAGGTGAAGGAGCAATTTGTAAATAATTTAATACCCTCCAGTAGGTAAAATGGATAATTGGGAATACATTAAATAGGAGAAAATATAAGAGTACACTGTCCCTTTAAATGCAGATTTTAATGCTGGTTCTGGTTGAAACTGTGATACGCTTACTAAATGGGAGATCTGGAGTTGTTTTTGTGTGTGAATTGTAAGCAAACTTGGGAACTTTTCAACTGAGCTGATTCTAAGTCTCATGAAAACATTTGGCTTTCCACCCTCTTGTTGTTACATATACAGAGGAAACAAGTAAGAATGTGGAATTTCTCCATAGTGATTCCATGTTCACCAGCCAATAAATAATAGAGTAATGAACTACAACATCCATAATGCACTGCAAATAGTATTAATTATGAGCAGTTACTGCTAAACTTGTAGTTTTCTCTATAGAACTGTGATCAGCTTAGTTAAAATTATATAGCATAGCAATTAGTACAATGAAGTGATATCACACAAAAATAAATCTGTCCTTTATAGATTTACAATTATGTTTCTAATTTAACAGAACCTTTATCTATTGCCTTGAGAGTTAAAGGGACAGGAAACAAAACATGTCTGCAACATATGATAAACATTCCTATATGTACATAATTAAAAAGTAAATATAAAGGCTCCCATTTATCAAGCCTGCAGCCGAAAGTTAGAAAGCTGCGCACATCACCACGGATATGTTTGCCCCGGGGTGATTGACAACCTCCTACTTGTGCGCCATTTGGCTAGGGTGAACCAGGGGTGGCATTGCACAAGCAAACGCTTGTATAATGTTAAATACGGGCAACGTATAGTTGCAAACACTGACTGTCCAGAAGTTAATAAATGCCAGTCAAAGCATTTTTGTAACGCTCCCAGACTCCTCTCTTTAACCCTTTTTTATTTTTATTTAACTTATTATAAGCAGGCGGTACTAACAACCCCACTAGACTCTAAGCAGAGCATATTACCGCTTCTTTACATTGAGGATTAGCAAGCTGTTGGATGGCTGGCGCATATGCATTAGACTACTCATCCATCACACCAAAGTACACAGTAAATGACATTGCCATTCACAAGCATTCCAGTCACCTCTACTCAGTATGTGCCTGTGATATTATGGCAGAAAGTCTTTTCCTAATACAAGGCTCACAGATGCACATACATTTGACATTTTCCACTAAATACACCTAAACAAATGCTTTTTGAATGTGGGTCGACCCTACACTGCATGGGTGCACAGATAACAGTAGTATGGAAAATAGTACATTTAATACTTTTAATTCATTCTCCCCATGATACTTGCTCATGACATAGTTTATGTCCTTTTAAATTCCTTATAATTTATAAAACGGACTTCCAGTTTTCTTACTATCCAGGCCTGCTCTTTTTACGTCTTTCTTCCTCTGTTCTCTACGTTAGCTTCATGTAAGCTGGCAAATCAATTTCATGGTTCACTTTGTGATTTGAAAAGCTTTACATAGCTATGGTGCAGCTAGTGACAGGAGATCATGGTAGTTTGCATTAAAACTCATAGCCTTTGGTCATTACATTTAGAGCTAGATTACAAGTGGCGCGCAAACTGTTTCGTGCAAGCGATATAGGGTTTATTTCGGCTATTTGCGTGTTTGGTAAGTAGTACTCGTATTACAACTTGAAAGTAAATGCGAATACGTGAGTGCAATCGCAGTTTACACTAAAATGATTACAGTGACCGCAGAGCTCTGGTTAACTGTTATGCGAGACAAAAAAGTGTCATAAAATACATTGAAACATAAAGTTACACTCAATATAACACTATCTAATAAAAAAATATTTAAAAAAAAATTGCACAAAAAAGATATAAGGACTCACGGATATGAGATCTCAGGTGCAAAGGCAAGCAAAGGGCTTTAAAGTAGAGATACATACATATACATGTCTTAATATGTATATGTGTGTATGTATATATATATGTTTATATTTGTGTACATATGTATTTACAGCTATATATACACATATAAACACTTAGGGGCCTATCTATCAAGCTGTGTATGGAGCATGAAGCCCTGTGTTTCTGGCGAGCCCTCAGGCTCGCCAGAAACACCAGTTATGAATCAGCAGTCTAAAGACCGCTGCTCCATAACCTGTCCACCTGCTCTGAGGAGGCAGACAGACATCGCCGCAATTCAACCCGATCGAATACGATCGTGTTGATTGACACCCCCCTGCTAGTGGCCGCAAATCTGCAGGGGGCGGCGTTGCACCAACAGTTCACAAGAGCTGCTGGTGCAATGCTGAATGCGGAGAGCGTATTGCTCTCCGCATTCAGCGAGGTCTGTCGGACATGATCCGCAATGTTGGATAATGTCCGACAGGCCTTTCATAAATAGGCCCCTTAGATACATACGTATACATACCTATATATAATCATCTATATAAATATAGCTATAGATATATATTTTACCAAAAACCCATCAGATATTTATAGAATGTATTTATGGATGAATATAATATATTCTGCTTTGTAAAGAACATTGGAATGGGAAATATTAATATTTTCATGTTGGTTTAGTGCATTTGAGAAAATGCGATCGGCTTTGTACGCAAGTAGGGTTTTTTCTCTTGTTAAGTGTATCCAGTCCACGGATCATCCATTACTTATGGGATAATCTCCTTCCCAACAGGAAGTTGCAAGAGGATCACCCACAGCAGAGCTGCTATATAGCTCCTCCCCTCACTGTCATACCCAGTCATTCTCTTGCAACTCTCAACTAAGATGGAGGTCGTAAGAGGACTGTGGTGTTTTATACTTAGTTTATTTCTTCAATCAAAAGTTTGTTATTTTTAAATGGTACCGGAGTGTACTGTTTATCTCAGGCAGTATTTGGAAGAAGAATCTGCCTGCGTTTTCTATGATCTTAGCAGAAGTAACTAAGATCCTTTGCTGTTCTCACATATTCTGAGGAGTGAGGTAACTTCAGAGGGGGAATAGCGTGCAGGTTTTCCTGCAATAAGGTATGTGCAGCTAAAATATTTTTCTAGGGATGGAATTTGCTAGAAAATGCTGCCGATACCGGATTAATGTAAGTAAAGCCTTAAATGCAGTGATAGCGACTGGTATCAGGCTTATTAATAGAGATACATACTCTTATAAAAGTGTATTTTAAAATCTTTGCTGGCATGTTTAATCGTTTTTTATATATGTTTGGTGATAAAACTTATTGGGGCCTAGTTTTTTCCACATGGCTGGCTTGAATTTTGCCTAGAAACAGTTTCCTGAAGCTTTCCACTGTTGCAATATGAGTGGGAAGGGCCTATTTTAGTGCTTTTCTGTGCAGCTAAAAATACTGACAGAGACATTCAGCTTCCCTCTGCATGATACAGGACATCTCTGAAGGGCTCAAAAAGGCTTCAAAGTCGTGTTTGAGGAGGGTAACAATCACAGTAGACTGTGGCAGTTGTTGTGACTGTGTTTAAAAAACGTTTTTATCATTTATTATTCTGTTTTTGTTATTAAGGGGTTAATCATCCATTTGCAAGTGGGTGCAATGCTCTGCTGACTTGTTACATACACTGTAAAAATTTTGTTAGTGTAACTGCCTTTTATCACTGTTATTTCAAATTTTGTCAAAATTTGTTTCTCTTAAAGGCACAGTAACGTTTTTTATATTGCTTGTTAACTTGCTTTAAAGTGTTTTCCAAGCTTGCTAGTCTCATTGCTAGTCTGTACAAACATGTCTGAAACAGAGGATACTTGTTCATTATGTTTAAAAGCCATGGTGGAGCCCCATAGGAGAATGTGTACTAAATGTATTGATTTCACCTTAAACAGTAAAGATCAGTCTTTATCTATAAAAGAATTATCACCAGAGGGTTCTGTCAAGGGGGAAGTTATGCCGACTAACTCTCCCCACGTGTCAGACCCTTCGCCTCCCGCTCAGGGGACACACGCTAATATGGCGCCAATTACATCAGGGACGCCCATAGCGATTACCTTGCAGGACATGGCTGCAATCATGAATAATACCCTGTCAGAGGTATTATCTAGATTGCCTGAATTAAGAGGCAAGCGTGATAGCTCTGGGGTTAGGAGAGATACAGAGCGCGCAAATGCTGTAAGAGCCATGTCTGATACTGCGTCACAGTATGCAGAACATGAGGACGGAGAGCTTCATTCTGTGGGTGACATCTCTGACTCGGGGAAACCTGATTCAGAGATTTCTAATTTTAAATTTAAGCTTGAGAACCTCCGTGTATTGCTTGGGGAGGTATTAGCTGCTCTGAATGACTGTAACACAGTTGCAATTCCAGAGAAATTGTGTAGGCTGGATAGATACTATGCGGTGCCGGTGTGTACTGACGTTTTTCCTATACCTAAAAGGCTTACAGAAATTATTAGCAAGGAGTGGGATAGACCCGGTGTGCCCTTTTCCCCACCTCCTATATTTAGAAAAATGTTTCCAATAGACGCCACTACACGGGACTTATGGCAGACGGTCCCTAAGGTGGAGGGAGCAGTTTCTACTTTAGCAAAGTGTACCACTATCCCGGTTGAGGACAGTTGTGCTTTTTCAGATCCAATGGATAAAAAATTAGAGGGTTACCTTAAGAAAATGTTTATTCAACAAGGTTTTATTTTGCAGCCCCTTGCATGCATTGCGCCTGTCACTGCTGCGGCGGCATTCTGGTTTGAGGCCCTGGAAGAGGCCATCCATACAGCTCCATTGGAGGAAATTATTGACAAGCTTAGAACGCTTAAGCTAGCTAACTCATTTGTTTCTGATGCCATTGTTCATTTGACTAAACTAACGGCTAAGAATTCCGGATTCGCCATCCAGGCGCGTAGGGCGCTATGGCTTAAATCCTGGTCAGCTGACGTGACTTCAAAGTCTAAGTTACTCAACATTCCTTTCAAGGGGCAGACCTTATTCAGGCCTGGCTTGAAGGAAATTATTGCTGACATTACTGGAGGCAAGGGTCATACCCTTCCTCAGGACAGGGCCAAATCAAAGGCCAAACAGTCTAATTTTCGTGCCTTTCGAAATTTCAAGGCAGGAGCAGCATCAACTTCCTCCGCTTCAAAACAAGAGGGAACTGTTGCTCATTCCAGACAGGCCTGGAAACCTAACCAGTCCTGGAACAAGGGCAAGCAGGCCAGAAAACCTGCTGCTGCCCCCAAGACAGCATGAAGGAACGGCCCCCTATCCGGAAATGGATCTAGTGGGGGGCAGACTTTCTCTCTTCGCCCAGGCGTGGGCAAGAGATGTTCAGGATCCCTGGGCGTTGGAGATCATATCTCAGGGATATCTTCTGGACTTCAAAGCTTCTCCTCCACAAGGGAGATTTCATCTTTCAAGGTTATCAGAAAACCAGATAAAGAAAGAGGCATTCCTAAGCTGTGTGCAAGACCTCCTAGTAATGGGAGTGATCCATCCAGTTCCACGGACGGAACAGGGACAGGGGTTTTATTCAAATCTGTTTGTGGTTCCCAAGAAAGAGGGAACCTTCAGACCAATCTTGGATCTAAAGATCTTAAACAAATTCCTCAGAGTTCCATCATTCAAAATGGAAACTATTCGGACCATCCTACCCATGATCCAAGAGGGTCAGTACATGACCACAGTGGACTTAAAGGATGCCTACCTTCACATACCGATTCACAAAGATCATCATCGGTTCCTAAGGTTTGCCTTTCTAGACAGGCATTACCAATTTGTAGCTCTTCCCTTCGGGTTGGCCACAGCCCAGAGAATCTTTACAAAGGTTCTGGGCTCACTTCTGGCGGTTCTAAGACCGCGAGGCATAGCGGTGGCTCCGTATCCAGACGACATCCTGATACAGGCGTCAAGCTTTCAAATTGCCAAGTCTCATACAGAGATAGTTCTGGCATTTCTGAGGTCGCATGGGTGGAAAGTGAACGTGGAAAAGAGTTCTCTATCACCACTCACAAGAGTCTCCTTCCTAGGGACTCTTATAGATTCTGTAGAGATGAAAATTTACCTGACGGAGTCCAGGTTATCAAAACTTCTAAATGGTTGCCGTGTCCTTCATTCCATTCCACGTCCGTCAGTGGCTCAGTGCATGGAAGTAATCGGCTTAATGGTAGCGGCAATGGACATAGTGCCATTTGCGCGCCTGCATCTCAGACCGCTGCAATTATGCATGCTAAGTCAGTGGAATGGGGATTACTCAGATTTGTCCCCTCTACTAAATCTGGTTCAAGAGACCAGAGATTCTCTTCTCTGGTGGCTATCTCGGGTCCATCTGTCCATGGGTATGACCTTTCGCAGGCCAGATTGGACGATTGTAACAACAGATGCCAGCCTTCTAGGTTGGGGCGCAGTCTGGAACTCCCTGAAGGCTCAGGGATCGTGGACTCAGGAGGAGAAACTACTCCCAATAAATATTCTGGAGTTAAGAGCAATATTCAATGCTCTTCTAGCTTGGCCTCAGTTAGCAACCCTGAGGTTCATCAGATTTCAGTCGGACAACATCACAACTGTGGCTTACATCAACCATCAAGGGGGAACCAGGAGTTCCCTAGCGATGTTAGAAGTCTCAAAGATAATTTGCTGGGCAGAGTCTCACTCTTGCCATCTGTCAGCGATCCGCATCCCAGGCGTAGAGAACTGGGAGGCGGATTTTCTAAGTCGTCAGACTTTTCATCCGGGGGAGTGGGAACTCCATCCGGAGGTGTTTGCTCAACTGATCCATCGTTGGGGCAAACCAGAACTGGATCTCATGGCGTCTCGCCAGAACGCCAAGCTTCCTTGTTACGGATCGAGGTCCAGGGACCCGGGAGCGACACTGATAGATGCTCTAGCAGCTCCTTGGTTCTTCAACCTGGCTTGTGTGTTTCCACCGTTTCCTCTGCTCCCTCAACTGATTGCCAAAATCAAGCAGGAGAGAGCATTGGTGATTCTGATAGCGCCTGCGTGGCCACGCAGGACCTGGTATGCAGACCTAGTGGACATGTCATCCTTTCCACCATGGACTCTGCCTCTGAGGCAGGACCTTCTAATACAAGGTCCTTTCAATCATCCAAATCTAATTTCTCTGAGACTGACTGCATGGAGATTGAACGCTTGATCCTATCAAGGCGTGGCTTTTCCGAGTCAGTCATTGATACCTTAATACAGGCACGAAAGCCTGTCACCAGTAAAATCTACCATAAGATATGGCATAAATATCTTTATTGGTGTGAATCCAAGAATTACTCATGGAGTAAGGTTAGGATTCCTAGGATATTGTCCTTTCTCCAAGAGGGTTTGGACAAAGGATTATCAGCTAGTTCTTTAAAAGGACAGATTTCTGCTCTGTCTATTCTTTTGCACAAGCGTCTGGCAGAAGTTCCAGACGTCCAGGCTTTTTGTCAGGCTTTGGTTAGAATTAAGCCTGTGTTTAAAACTGTTGCTCCCCCGTGGAGCTTAAACTTGGTTCTTAAAGTTCTTCAAGGAGTTCCGTTTGAACCCCTTCATTCCATTGATATTAAACTTTTATCTTGGAAAGTTCTGTTTTTGATGGCTATTTCCTCAGCTCCAAGAGTCTCTGAGCTATCTGCCTTACAATGTGATTCTCCTTATCTGATTTTTCATGCAGATAAGGTAGTTCTGCGTACCAAACCTGGGTTTTTACCTAAGGTGGTTTCTAACAAGAATATCAATCAAGTGATTGTTGTTCCATCATTGTGTCCTAATCCTTCTTCGAAGAAGGAACGTCTCTTACATAATCTGGACGTAGTCCGTGCCTTGAAGTTTTACTTACAAGCTACTAAAGATTTTCGCCAAACATCTTCCCTGTTTGTCGTTTACTCTGGACAGAGGAGAGGTCAAAAAGCTTCGGCAACCTCTCTTTCCTTTTGGCTTCGGAGCATAATTCGCTTAGCCTATGAGACTGCTGGACAGCAGCCCCCTGAAAGGTTTACAGCTCATTCTACTAGAGCTGTGGCTTCCACCTGGGCCTTTTAAAATGAGGCCTCTGTTGAACAGATTTGCAAGGCTGCGACTTGGTCTTCGCTTCACACCTTTTCAAAATTTTACAAATTTGATACTTTTGCTTCTTCGGAGGCTCTTTTTGGGAGAAAGGTTCTTCAGGCAGTGGTTCCTTCCGTTTAATCCTGCCTTGTCCCTCCCATCATCCGTGTACTTTAGCTTTGGTATTGGTATCCCATAAGTAATGGATGATCCGTGGACTGGATACACTTAACAAGAGAAAACATAATTTATGCTTACCTGATAAATTTATTTCTCTTGTAGTGTATCCAGTCCACGGCCCGCCCTGTCCTTTCAAGGCAGGTCTAAATTTTAATTAAACTACAGTCACCACTGCACCCTATGGTTTCTCCTTTCTCGTCTTGTTTCGGTCGAATGACTGGATATGGCAGTGAGGGGAGGAGCTATATAGCAGCTCTGCTGTGGGTGATCCTCTTGCAACTTCCTGTTGGGAAGGAGAATATCCCATAAGTAATGGATGATCCGTGGACTGGATACACTACAAGAGAAATAAATTTATCAGGTAAGCATAAATTATGTTTTTTAACTTTTCTTGCTCCATTGACTTCTATGGGGGAATGACGTTAAGGCTTTTTGCGTCCGTAAGGGTAGCGCTTGAGGCTTCTGATGAGGGCGTAAGCCAAAACGCGTCAAGCCCTTTGTCTGACACTTGCAAGTGTGTATTTTAACCTGTGTCCATGCTGCTTATTGTGTTCAATAAAGTGGGTTTTATCCTGAAGCACCTCACTCAAAGTTTTTTTCTAGCGCTTGTGCAAAACCTTTTTACTTTCAAAAGGCTTGTGGCGTAGTTAAAGGGAAAGTCAACACCAGAATTTTTGTTGTTTAAAAAGAAAGATAATCCCTTTATTACCCATTCCCTAGTTTTGCATAACCAACACTGTTATAGAAATAAACTTTTTACCTCTGTGATTACCTTGTATCTAAGCCTCTGCAGACTGCCCCCTTATTTCAGTTCTTTTGACAGACATGCATTTTAGCCAATCAGTGCTGGCTCCAGGGTAACTTCATGTGCATGAGCTCAATGTTATCTATATGAAACTCATGAACTAATGCCCTCTAGTGGTCAAAATGCATTCAGATTAGAGGCAGTTTTCAATGTCTAAGAAATTGGCATATGAACCGCCTAGAATTAGCTTTCAACTAAGAATACGAAGAGAACAAAGCAAAATTGGTGATAAAAGTAAATTGGAAAGTTATTTAAAATTACATTCCTTATTTAAATCATGAAAGTTTTATTTGGACTTGACTGTCCCTTTAACTCACGAGCGGGAGCACAAAATGCCACTCCACTCGTAACCTTAACCTTTGTTTAAACATTAGTACATAACTACATAAATAAAAAAGCAATATGTTCAGTAGTTTTGAAAATGTGAATATTCACGTTTTACTTTCAAAAATGACAATAAGTGAAGTGACTGTCTTCTCTGCAGTTGAGGGATAAATACTGACATAAACAATACTTTTTTGCCATAATTTTCTTTTTGTAGCAGCACTGTACGTTGTATGCTTGTCTATTGCCGTTTGTGTTAATAGTGTACAAAAGTGACATAGAACTTAAAATGAAATCCCAAGAGAAATGTTTAATTATACAAATAACATTTATTAATTATTCTGCTTGCTTTTATTGTTGTTTACCTCTGCAAATTGTTTTCCACTCCCCCGAGGAAGTACAATGTGGATTTAGGTTCTCTAATAATGATTAAAAAGGCACATTTAGTGTTCTTCCATTCTGGAGCTGACACTGTGCGAGTTAAACACATACTCCACTGTTATTAATAGTTTAATTATACCATGTTCTTGCACATTAGTGCCACTAGCAGAAAAAATGCTGTACAAATTGTACTTTCTACATCATTAAATAAAAGTGCATTGTCTCGTTTTGCTTATTTCAGCTTTGTTCCCTAAGAAACATTTTTTTCTATCCTTTTATTACAAAATAAACCAAGCTAACCCCTAATAAGCAATATGTTTAATTCTTTCCTAACTGAGCAGTGGAAGACTTAGGGGGGTAGTTATCAAGCCGTCTACTTTTCTGGCTTCGCCGGCCCAATACGTCCGCCTAAGCTCGCCTACCTTCGCCGCCGCGGACCTTGAATACGTTCGCCTAAGTTATCAAATAAAGCTGTCAAAAAGCCGCGGGGCGATGAGCAGCGGACTGTGACAGTTATCACTCATCCGATCTCGCTGCCCTTCGGCTTTTTCCCAGCTTTATTGCTAGCCTGTCACTAAGCACTCACACTAAACTACACTGTTCTACCCCCTATACCGGCGCCCCCGGAGCCCCCCGCAACTAAATAAAGTTACTAACCCCTAAACCACCGCTCCTAGACCCCGCCGCAACTCTTATAAATGTATTAACCCCTAAACCGCCGCTCCTAGACCCCGCCGCAAGTCTTATAAATGTATTAACCCCTAAACCGCCGCTCCCGGACACCGCTGCCACCTACAGTATACCTAGTAACCCCTATCCTGCCCCCCCTACACCGTAGCCACCTATAATAAATTTATTAACCCCTATCCTGCCCCCCACTACGCCGCCGCCACTGTAATAAAATTATTAACCCCTAAACCTAAGTCTAACCCTAACCCTAACGCCCCCCTAACTTAAATATTAATTAAATAAATCTAAATAAATTAACTCTTATTAACTAAATGAATCCTATTTAAAATTAAATACTTACCTTTAAAATAAACCCTAATATAGCTACAATATAAATAATAATTATATTCTAGCTATCTTAGGATTTATATTTATTTTACAGGTAACTTTCAATTTATTTTAACCATGTCCAATAACTATTAAATAGTTATTAACTATTTAATAGCTTACCTAGCTAAAATAAAGAGAAATGTACCTGTGAAATAAATCCTAACCTAAGTTACAATTACACCTAACACTACACTATACTTTAATAAATTATTCCTATTTAAAAATAAATACTTACCTGTAAAATAAACCCTAAGATAGCTACAATGTAATTAATAATTATATTAAAGCTATCTTAGGATTTATATTTATTTTACAGGTAACTTTGTATTTATTTTAGCTAGTTAGAATAGTTATTAAATAGTTATTAACTATTTAATAACTACCTAGCTAAAAGAAATACAAAATTACCTGTAAAATAAATCCTAACCTAAGTTACAATTAAACCTAATACTACACTATCATTAAATTAACTAAATAAACTACCTACAAATAACTACAATTAAATACAATTACATAAACTAACTAAAGTACAAAAAATAAAAAAAGCTAAGTTACAAAAAATAAAAAAATAAGTTACAAACATGTTAAAAATATTACAACAATTTTAAGCTACTTACACCTAATCTAAGCCCCCTAATAAAATAACAAACCCCCCCAAAATAAAAAAAATCCCTACCCTATTCTAAATTAAATAAATTTCAAAGCTCTTTTACCTTACCAGCCCTTAAAAGGGCCATTTGTGGGGGCATGCCCCAAAAAGTTCAGCTCTTTTGCCTGTAAAAGAAAAATACAACCCCCCCCAACATTAAAACCCACCACCCACATACCCCTAATCTAACCCAAACCCCCCTTACAAAAACCTAACACTAATCCCCTGAAGATCATCCTACCTTGAGTCGTCTTCACTCAGCCGAGCCACTGATGGAACTGAAGAGGACATCCGGAGCGGAAGAAGTTAATCCTCCAAGCGCCGCTGAAGAAATCTTCCATCCGATGAAGTCATCATCCAGGCGGCGCTGAAGAAGTCTTCGATCCGGCCGATGTCATCTTCAAAGAGGCGCTGAAGAGGTCTTCTATCCGGGCGAAGTCATCTTCCAAGCCGGGTCTTGAATCTTCCTTCCGCCGACGTGGAACCACCTTCTTCACCGACGTACTACGATGAATGACGGCTCCTTTAAGGGACGTCATCCAAGATGGCGTCCCCTCAATTCCGATTGGCTGATAGGATTCTATCAGCCAATCGGAATTAAGGTAGGAAAATCTGATTGGCTGATGGAATCAGCCAATCAGATTCAAGTTCAATCCGATTGGCTGATCCAATCAGCCAATCAGATTGAGCTCGCATTCTATTGGCTGATCGGAACAGCCAATAGAATGCGAGCTCAATCTGATTGGCTGATTCCATCAGCCAATCAGATTTTTCCTACCTTAATTCCGATTGGCTGATAGAATCCTATCAGCCAATCGGAATTGAGGGGACGCCATCTTGGATGACGTCCCTTAAAGGAGCCGTCATTCGTCGTAGTCCGTCGGTGAAGAAGGTGGTTCCGCGTCGGCGGAAGGAAGATTCAAGACCCGGCTTGGAAGATGACTTCGCCCGGATAGAAGACCTCTTCAGCGCCTCTTTGAAGATGACATCGGCCGGATCGAAGACTTCTTCAGCGCCGCCTGGATGATGACTTCATCGGATGGAAGATTTCTTCAGCGCCGCTTGGAGGATTAACTTCTTCCGCTCCGGATGTCCTCTTCAGTTCCATCGGTGGCTCGGCTGAGTGAAGACGACTCAAGGTAGGATGATCTTCAGGGGATTAGTGTTAGGTTTTTGTAAGGGGGGTTTGGGTTAGATTAGGGGTATGTGGGTGGTGGGTTTTAATGTTGGGGGGGGTTGTATTTTTCTTTTACAGGCAAAAGAGCTGAACTTTTTGGGGCATGCCCCCACAAATGGCCCTTTTAAGGGCTGGTAAGGTAAAAGAGCTTTGAAATTTATTTAATTTAGAATAGGGTAGGGAATTTTTTTATTTTGGGGGGGTTTGTTATTTTATTAGGGGGCTTAGATTAGGTGTAAGTAGCTTAAAATTGTTGTAATATTTTTAACATGTTTGTAACTTATTTTTTTATTTTTTGTAACTTAGCTTTTTTTATTTTTTGTACTTTAGTTAGTTTATGTAATTGTATTTAATTGTAGTTATTTGTATGTAGTTTATTTAGTTAATTTAATGATAGTGTAGTATTAGGTTTAATTGTAACTTAGGTTAGGATTTATTTTACAGGTAATTTTGTATTTCTTTTAGCTAGGTAGTTATTAAATAGTTAATAACTATTTAATAACTATTCTAACTAGCTAAAATAAATACAAAGTTACCTGTAAAATAAATATAAATCCTAAGATAGCTAGAATATAATTATTATTTATATTGTAGCTATATTAGGGTTTATTTTAAAGGTAAGTATTTAGTTTTAAATAGGATTCATTTAGTTAATAAGAGTTAATTTATTTAGATTTATTTAATTAATATTTAAGTTAGGGGGGCGTTAGGCTTAGGGTTAGACTTAGGTTTAGGGGTTAATAATTTTATTACAGTGGCGGCGGCGTAGTGGGGGGCAGGATAGGGGTTAATAAATTTATTATAGGTGGCGACGGTGTAGGGGGGGCAGATTAGGGGTTAATAAATGTATTATAGGTGGCGACGGTGTAGGGGGGCAGGATAGGGGTTAATACATTTAATATAGGTTGCGGCGGGTTCAGGGAGCGGCGGGTTAGGGGTTAATACATTTATTATAGTTGCGGTGGGCTCCGGGAGCGGCGGTTTAGGGGTTAATATGTATAGAGTAGCTTGCGGTGGGCTCCGGGAGCGGCGGTTTAGGGGGTAATAACTTTATTTAGTTGCGGCGGTGTAGGGGGGGTCAGATTAGCGGTGTTTAGACTCGGGGTACATGTTAGGGTGTTAGGTGTAGACAGCTCCCATAGGAATCAATGGGATGTCTGTCAGCAGCGAACATGAACTTTCGCTATGGTCAGACTCCCATTGATTCCTATGGGATCCGCCGCCTCCAGGCTGGCGCTTGGAAAACCAGGTACGCTGGGCCGTAAAAGTGCCGAGCGTACCTGCTAGTTTTTTGATAACTAGCAAAAGTAGTGAGATTGTGCCGCACTTGTGTGCGGAACATCTGGAGTGACGTAAGAATCGATCTGTGTCGGACTGAGTCCGGCGGATCGAAGTTTACGTCACAAAATTCTACTTTTGCCGGTCTCGAGCCTTTGATAACTAAGGCGAATCAGCCGCGCCACAAATACGCTGCGGAGTTCCAGCGTATTTGAGGTTGACGGCTTGATAACTAGGCCCCCATAGCTCTGTTTTTTTTTTAATTTAATGCTGACCAGCTTCATTGCTATAATTAGTTTTGATGCATGTCATTTCTTGGCAGATACATGTAGGTATTTTTATATTTTAAATGGGACACCAGGAGTTATCACCTAGTTTTTAGCAGAAGATTGAGTTAGACAAATGTGTGACTGTATAAAAATAAATAAATTAAAAAAAAGACATCTGTATTTTTTGCAACTCAGCA